>NC_140235.1:30946445-30971445 GCF_949987555.1 Borostomias antarcticus | reverse complement strand
TATCAAATGTTCAGATGCATACAGAAAGTCATTTTAGAAGGGACTGAACATTCGGACCCAGAACACCATATCCAACACAGAGCTCAATGACATCTCATTTACTGCACTTGTTGACTTATACTAGTATGCTAGTATACAAGTATACTACTTGGCTCTTTACATGTTCTCTTCTCACAGAGCAGGGCTGAGTTTCCCAGAGGCATCGTAGCGCTACGTTCATCGTAAGCTATGGCGTTCATCATAGTGCTACAATGCCTCTGGGAAACTTAAGCCCAGGTCTGTATTTATTGCAGACCTGCTTGTGTAAGCGCTGGTCAGTCTACGTCTATCCCCTTCCATACATGCAGGTCTATCAGGGAGGGTGCAGCGTGTTTTTGCTGCCCAGACGGACTGAGCAGACGGGCGGTCCCGGTGCCGGCCAGACGGTCTCCCTCACCATGGGAGACATGACCGGGAAATGTGCTCCTCACCAGCCACCCCGGGCCTGAGGAATGAGAATGGCTAGTGACATGTATGTACAGCAAGTGTGAGTGTGTGTTTGAGAGAGAGAGAGAGAGAGAGAGAGTGCAAATAAAGTAGTGTGTGCTTACCTGTTTGTGTGTGTGTGTGCTTCAAGGTTATAAGAGTTTTGCTTTTTTCATTAGTTTTTATTTTTATATCGTTTTTTTTTTTCCAATTTCAGTTTAGTTTTAATTAGTTTTAAAGCAGATTTGCTAGTTTAGTTTAGTTTCTATTTTTTGAAAATGCTTAGTTTTCGTTTAGTTTTTATTAGTTTCAGTATTAGTTTCAGTTTTTCTTTTCTGCGCTAGCCTCATGAGACTGTCCTGATCTCGTGAGTTCAGGGTGTTTCACTCCATGTGAAACAAACCATCTGTCGCACGTCAGGTTACTTCTGCGCAGGGGCACAGCTAAAGAAAAAATGGAGAATAGATTTCATATCCACCCAAAATACTAGACTTATGTATGAAATTAAAAATACATTTTCTCTATAATTTTAGTTTATTTTAGTTAGTCTTGTAAACACACAACAGTTTTAGTTAGTTATAATTTTTTTGTAAAGCCTAGTTTTTATTTTTATTTCAGTTAACTAAAATGTTTTTTCACACCTAGTTTTCGTTTTTTTGTTAGTTTTCATTAACTATAATAACCTTGGTGTGCGTGTGTGTGTGTGTGTGTGTGTGTGTGTGTGTGTGTGTGTGTGTGAATGAATGAATGACTGTGTCGTCATTATGTGCATGTCTGTATGAGAGGGGACACCTCTATCAGTGAAGCTCTCTGCACCAAAGGACAGAGGGACAGTAGGAGGCATCACCAGATGAGTCCAGCGCTGGTGCCAGAGGATCACAGACCATGAACCATTAGCTCCACCCACTAATGCTAAACAGATGTTCATCAGCTGGATGAACTCCCGCTGGCTGGTTTCACTGGGGAGGCGGAAGGGGGCTTTAGCCGTATTAAGGTTCATTTCAGTTTACTCACTAGCTGGGGTGTGAAACCGTGGGATAACAAGGTAAACGGTCGTGACCTACATTTGACGGTACACTGTCTGGTTCCACTGGGCTGAGAAAAAGGCTTTTGAACATTCTGACACACTTCCAGGGGGTCAAATTCCAATGCCAGGCTATGGCTAATGCTACGCTAATGCCAGCGCAAGGCTAAAGCTAATGGTTTATTATGCAAAATGTTCCAGTGGCTATAAGGCTTGACCTTCCTTCGTGCCTGACACCAGCTGTGAAAGTGCCTCTGTGACCCACAAAGAGACAGAGGGATGCAGCATCGGAGTCACACTATGACCTATGACCCTGAGGCATAGATGGGCTTAGTTAGAGGGGCAAGGGCAGACAAATATGAAATAGAGCTGAGGATTGGCTTTATCTGAAATCAACAATAATTTCCATCAGTACATACCTTCATCATGTCATCTGGCCAAGTATTACCATATCATTAACACAGAGAGAGAGAGAGAGAGAGAGAGAGAGAGAGAGAGAGAGAGAGAGAGAGAGAGAGAGAGAAAGAGAGAGAGAGGATTTGACGACATATGGCTGGGTGACAAGAACTGTATTCACCTGTTGTCAAAAAGATCTACATCCTCAAATTATCTTGTCTTCCACACACCAGGGGGACAGTGTAATTCAGTGCTGCTAACATACCAGTTGGAGATGCATCTCTTTAGGTACATCCAGATCCCTCTGTTAGGCCTAGGGTCATGTTCGTAATCTAGCTCTCAGGTCATTCTAATAAGATGTGTGTGGATGATCTATTTAATGGACTAGGAGACTAATCTCATTTGTCCATTAACCCATTGTGTCACACTGTATCGCTCTAACACATATAGCTATCACCTCACTGCATGTCACTGAAAAACAACAACACATAAAATATATTTCATAGGGCTTGTCATCTAAATGCCTTCTGTGCACTGTACAACAAGCTCAGTCTCAACATAGACCTTTTTACATTGGCTATTCTAGCTTCTCAACCAATATCACCACACCTGAGACATGATGTCACAATCCCACCTGCCCGATATTTTGTGTCATTTCCAGTCGTTCAACAAAGGGGGACCTAACAGCCTGTGTCAGTCGTCACGCTTGTGTACATCAGTAACCGCCAGAGCCTATTGAGCCTGTGTGACATCCCACTCTGGACACGCAGTCCTGGTCGGCTCCTCTGGACTGGCATCTCAGAGATAACAGAACAAAAACAACCGATAATGCTGGCGTGGCCTACTTACTCTATTCCCTCCCTTGCCTTTCCCTATGCATGTAATAAGTAGTGATGGCATGTCCTCTTGGGGAATGTAGCTCTGAATGAGGGCCCCCAGAGGCTGGGGCAAGAGGGGGGGGGGCTGGTTTAACATCAGAGAAGCCAGCCGGTCAGTTGGTGACAATTGGTGACACGGGGCTTGCAGTAGACATGGAGATTTTATAGTATATACAAAGAGGGCCTTCTGCTGACATGGCAGTGGTATTTACAAATATGATCCTTAATCTGTAAAAAAAATAAAAAATAAAAAAAATAAGACAACATGCAAAATGTGACAACCCCCAATCAGGATCAATATTTACTTTCCACCAAACTACTAAAATACAATGTACAAAACATGGAGTTAAAAGAGACAGTTGACAATTGAAGTTTAGCGTAATCGCCTTTACTGTCTGACGCGAGAACCTCGGTAAGCCGGGTCTGGTTCGATAGAGGACAGCTAAGTCAATCAAATGTCCCCGGCTAAAACAGCCATTCTGAACACAGGATTAGAGAGTCTGACCCACGGTCCTGCGGCTGTCTGGGCACTTATAGGTCTTTACATAAACCCACAACACCGCCTCCATGTCCTCTGAGACCCTCAGCACTGCCAGGCCTGGGTCAGACTCGCTCAGATAGATTGAGGCTGCCCAGTACATTGAAACCAACAGTCCCCAAAGTGCAAACTGTGTTTTCGGGTATTCTATACTGTAAGTGTGACCCGAGATTTAACACCCCGCAGAGACAACAGTGAAAATTAGCTTTAAGCTAATACTGACATATTCATAGTCATGTTTTTAATGTGTGCTGTTGATTAATATGGACTGTCCCTGTACAAATAAATAAATAAATAAATAAGCCTACAGATGGTTCACCGGGCTTTCCATATCTGATTAAGATATTTTAGAATCTCTTTTGCTTAATAAAGAGAGAGTTAGGACTATTGCAGGACATGCAAATTCATATTTGTCTTTCAGTATTTGTGAATGATTGAGGGGGAACTCTATGAGGAAGGGAACAATCTTATGTTTCATAATCCTGATAATCTCGCTGGAACTCTTATCCCTTGACTGGGATTAACAGCATTCAAATAAAGATCCTACTGGCCGTTATGAAATGTTAAAGGGCCGCGAATAATAATTAGATGAAAGGGTTTGGCTCCCGGGGTCCTCCGGGGCTAAGAGGCTCTGCTACTGGCAGACGCCGGCCATCTGAGCTGCTCTGTGGGTTCTCTCAAGATGGGCCAGGGCTCCAGTCCCAGCCCTCAATTATTTAACAAGCCACAGCTTGTTTGGAAATCA
Source organism: Borostomias antarcticus (assembly GCF_949987555.1). NCBI lineage: Eukaryota > Metazoa > Chordata > Actinopteri > Stomiiformes > Stomiidae > Borostomias > Borostomias antarcticus. Next base: position 30,967,399 of record NC_140235.1, on the reverse strand, counting down.
TGGCAGGAACTAACTTGGAGTGTTATTGGTGCTGGACAGGAGGTGTAGCAGGTGAGCACGCACACACACACACACACACACACACACACACACACACACACACACACACACACACACACACACACACACACACACACACACACACAGTTCCCCAATACCCGCCAACAAAAGCACATGGTCCAAGCATTCTTCACCAAAGTGTTACTTTCCAGTCTTGTGACACTGGGCACATAAGTGACTTGTTTGCGTGTGACATGTGAGGGCCGGTCACTGTGGCACGATCACTAAGGCCATTCTCAGCTAGGAAAACAGCACAGAGCATGAGGGGAAACACGACCACCTTAACACAACCACACCAGGCCTGGGTCACACAGAGATCAAATATGGTCAAATATCTGAATATACAGTGTTAATAGTGCTCTGGACATACCTCACATGTATACCTCACTCTGTATGTATGGAAGCTGGATGCTTATGTGTTTTTATTGTGTGCTGCCCTCTTGGCCAGGTCACTCTTCAAAAAGAGATTTCCTTTAATCTCAACTAGTTTTATCTGGTTAAATAAAGGTTCAATAAAAATACAAATAAAAAAAAACTTGTGAGATTACATTTCTATTACTTGCATATTAGTGGGTAAAAGAAATCAAGTACATCCAAGTACTTTCAGAATTTTGAAATAGTATTTGACCCTGGTCTGTAGCACACAAGGCCGTGTACAGTAGCACTCTATACCCCATGCCTCTCACATCTGCTGTATCCAGAGACAACTCACAGACAAAGGCAGGGAGGGTGATAAAAGGAGTGAAAACTTCATATATTCTCTCTGGTTTTTCCATTATCCCGCAGATACAATGGTGCATTCATCAGTCGGCACTCAGTGCTAATTTCCCTGTGGGCAGTGTGCTCCATTTCACCCTCTGCGTCTTGTCTTTAAGAGCCAACTACCCACCCCCACCTCCCTCTCTCCCCTCCTCCTCTCCTCAGTAAAAAACGCTGATATCTGTAAGAATGCTTATTTTTCCTCATCCATTATGGGATTAATTAAAGTGTGGCTCTCGCCAATGCCCCCACGGTTTGCTTCTATACTTCAAATGGGCTTAATCACCATGCGGTCTCCCTTAATCTCCTGCTAATTTATAGAATTGTATCGAACACACTGACGACAGCTGGACTCTCCCGAAACATTTTCTATGAAAGAATGCTTTATCTGAGAAAAGCCAGAGTGTTACAGTGTAAGGTTATGCCACCCTATAGCTCGACTGTGTGTCATGCAGAGTTGATTTGTTTGACAGGGTCCCCTTTGGATACGGTGCTTAAAAATTTGACTGTGTCCCTTTTTATGACATTTAATACATCTCGTGTACATGGGGATGTGCTCATGTTCTGGGAAGATAGTGTACAGTCTTTCTATGTAAGACGCTGTGTAGTGTGTATGTGTGTGTGTGGTGTGTGTGTGTGTGTGTGTGTGTGTGTGTGTGTGTGCACTAAGGCAGGCATCCATGTTGCTCTTTGTTACCCACATGTCATGATGGATCTGGTCATTGCCGGCAGTGAGTGAGACTGACACGAGAGCAGGCAGAATGCCTCCAGGAAAACGCAAGCTCAGTCTACAGTATTGTGTCCATTTTACTTACCGCACTAACTACTGTCTTCATGTGCTGCAGATTCACTCAGTAATAATGGAGCTTTAATTAAAACCTAGAATCCGAATAAATCGAAAGTGTTGTGTCATTTCTCTTTCTTCGACGGGATGGTTTATCACATCTTTGTTATTCATTAATGTTGATTATCTTGTGTGGCGTTTGCCTTCTCATCACCAGATTTGTCTGAATGGATGTGTACAGGATTCAAATGCAAATAGTGCTTCGGCCTACAGGCCAATTTATCAGCTAATTGCAACGGGGGGAGCTGTTATTGGACTCATGTCACTGCAACTATAAATATCTAATTATTTGTGTCATTTATTGTCATTGCATCCTGGGTGTACTGTCCCACATGCAATTCATCAAAAAATTGGTCTCGTTTGTTTGGTCAACAGATGAAGACACTGGATTGGTTTTGGGTTGGTGTTTGGTTTCTATGTGGCACACAGAGGCCTGCTAAAATCCAGAAGTCCTCATATCCAGGTCTCAGGTGGTGAGCAGCTCTGCACGTCCCTCTGCACCGGACAGATGGCAGCTGATGCCCACCTCTGTGCCCAGGTCTGCCAGCTGCACTCACCCACAATGCCTTGCTCCCATGCCACACTCGATGAGAGCAGCACTGCTAATCCCTCTATTTTCTCAATCAGATCATATTTGCATGAGCGTGCGATATCAAAGAGAACGGGGCACTGAGAGGAGGGATTAGGACGTACAGTATGTTCCTTACCCCTCTCTCTCTCTCTCTCTCTCTTCTTTTTCTTGTGTTTCCTTTTCTATAACTGGGAGAAAGCCCCTTGTGCACAGCTACAGGTTTGAGGTGTTGAAACAAGCAGGTTGTGGTCGTTAGTTTCCCTTTCTGGAGATGAAATTCACTTTTTTGCATCAACACAAGGATGGATTTCTAAATCTTCTTCATCAGGAGAAATAACCCCACTATTGATTCCATCCATCTCTGGCAATTGAAAAGCCCTCTAAATAAATCATTTGTGCAGCTGCCAGTCAAATGTAACGTGTGAACTATAGTACATGTGTGCATGACACACTTAATGGGCCCCTGATAGAGGGGGGTAGCAGGGAATGGGCCCCTGATAGAGGGGGGGTAGCAGGGTATGGACCCCTGATAGAGGGGAGGTAGCAGGGAATGGGCCCCTGATAGAGGGGGGGTAGCAGGGAATGGACCCCTGATAGAGGGGGGGTAGCAGGGGGTGGACCCCTGATAGAGGGGGGGGTAGCAGGGAATGGACCCGTGCCAGCTGTGGATCTGTGTGTGAAAGGGAGAAGAAACACCATTGGCCTTGTTGTCAGCTTCTGCATGACTGATCGTGTTTGTGACCGGGGGCAGAGAGAGAGAGAGAGAGAGAGGAGAGAGAGAGAGAGAGAGAGAGAGAGAGAGAGAGGGAGAGAGAGATGGAGAGAGAGAGAGAGAGAGAGAGAGAGAGAGGGGGAGAGAGAGAGAGAGAGAGAGAGAGAGAGAGAGGGGGAGAGACAGAGAGAGAGGGAGAGAGGGAGAGAGGGAGAGAGAGAGAGAGAGAGAGAGAGAGGTCACATTCTGACGCTGTTCCTTGGAACGAACACCCACTGATCGCCCCGGCCGTGCTTTGAACACCCCCCTGAACACCCCCTGAACACCCTCCCCCCCTGAACACCCCCTGAACACCCTCCCCCCCTGAACACCCCCTGAACACCCTCCCTCCCTGAACACCCCCTGAACACCCTCCCTCCCTGAACACCCCCCTGAACACCCTCCCTCCCTGAACACTCCCCCCCCCCATCCCCCAGGCCTAGGCTACGGGATGCAGGCATGGAGGGGGGACATGGGCCTGGGGGGGCGGTATGAGCCATCTGCTACCCCTACTGGAGCAGCCCAGGGAGGCCCTGGGGGCTGGCGTGGGGGGGGGGGGGGGACGAGAGGGGGCGGCCTCGGCCTCCGCCTCGCCCCCCTACCTCACCCCCGTCCCCGATTCCACGGAACAAGAGGGCTCACCGCTCGGCGTGACACGTGAATCCACCGGGAGGTCGCCGGAGGTCAACGCCACACAGATTTGCCTGACGTGCGCCAGAGAAATAGACGTGCGCCGACGGAACCGACACCGGATCCCGATTAGACGAATGTGGAAAATGTAATAGCGCCTCGCGGACCCCGCGAGGAGATCAAGATAGAGTTACGGAGGAAGGGGCCGGCTCAATGTGTAATCCTGCAATGGCGTTGCAGCCGGGCGCAGGTCAATCACAATACCCAGCGGTGGAGACCGCGGCGTTGGTTCATTAGCACCCTCAGTGGGAGCTGGCGCTCGGGCGAGCGAACCTGCTCGCAATCTCTGATCAAAAACGAGAAGAGAAACTCCGGTGGCAGGAGACGACCTCGCCCTGGCTGTGATACGCTGAACCGTGAAAGCCGAGACGTCTCATTGATATGATACTGTAGGGACGCGTGCCCGTGGAATGGAAACAGTACCCACGCTCGCACGGGCAGACACATGCACACACACACACGCACACACACACACACACACACACACACACACACAGACAGACTCCCACACACACACACACACACACACACACACACACACACTCACCCACACACACACACACCCACGCATGCACACACACACACACACCCACGCATGCACACCCGGCTGCCCACGCACACGCACACACACACACACACACACACATACACACACACACACACACACACACACACACACACACACACACACACACACACGCACACACTTGCACTCTCTCTCTCTCTCTCTCTCTCTCACACACACACACACACACACACACTCACACACACATGCTGCTCGTGAACGGAGCAGTGCCTAAAGTCATTAAAGTTAATGCGAGTGTGCATCCCTCTCTATTCCCATGCGTGTCTATATATAGGTCTGCCATGATCGGCAGCTCTGGGCAGATGAGGGCGCTGAATTAATAAGCTATGGTGGCAGATCACTGCTCCATCTCTAGACAATGTTCTGTCCCTCCGTGGAAAAGCAAAAGGGAGATGAGATGTTAAGAGACCTTTTTTCTTCTTCTGTTAAATCGCTTATTTCACTTGCATTTACACCAGCCGAGGAAGAAAATGGATTGGGTCTAACTGTGACGTTTTTTCTCTCCATATTTCAGGAGGAGATTAAATCATTGCAGAGACCTCCTTGGGTTGGGGGTGGGGGTGGGGGGGGGGGGTGCCCATCTGATTCCTAAATGATTCATGGATGATCACTTACCGGGGTGATCATTTCAAACCCAGGGTGAGGTGTAGCCAGCAGGAGGGTGGGGTGATATGGACTGCTGGGCAGACCCACAGTAAGTCAGAAACACATATTCTGTACATATTACAGCTTCTACTGTACATCCATCAGCCGCTATTAACAAATGATGTATTTTGGTAGATGTGCAGGAACAATTTCATATTATTAGCTATTAAAGGATGCCTATTAGCTATCCAAGGATGCCTGTGTGAGTTGAGGACAAGACCCTTATCTCTCCCTCTCTCTCTCTCTCTCTCTCTCTTCCTCTCTGTCCACAGTGATGCCAAGTGAGGGCAGACGATTCGGCAAGTGCACAGGATGTGGGTTAGACAAGGATAAGATGCCCTAGTTGTACGTGATCGACCGGAAGCCTCTCTCTCTCTCTCTCTCTCTCTCTCTCTCCCTCTGAAACACACACACACACACACACACACACACACACACACACACACACACACACACACACACACACACACTCATCTCTGTGTCACACACACTCCCTGTCTCTTTCTCTCTCTCTCTCTCTCTCTCTCTCTCTGTCTCTCAGGCAGAGTTGCTCTCTCTCTCTCTCTCTCTCTCTCTCTCTCTCTCTTCCCCTGAGGGTCTGTGTGAAGATGTGAAGAGAGAACAGCATGCAGGTCTTTTGTTCACAGGGCTTTACGGCACTAAAGTATGTCCCCTGGCCCCTGGGGCCACAGTAGTGGTTGCAGGCCAGAAACCCCTAATCTGACGACTGGGTGGCGAATGTGTTACCTCCCTGCTAGCAACATCATACCGCTCAGCTATGTAGATATGTGGGTGGATGTGGCTTTGGTGGGTTCGTGAGAATCTGGTAAATATTCTCACCAGGCTTGCCCCACAAACCATGTTATTCTGGTTGGAATATACAGCAGTCATTTTATAATTAAAAAAAAATTGCAAACTTGGTTGAAGTTATACTATCACTAATGTTTTGATTATACATTTTTTAAAGAAAAAACTAATGCTCAATTATTGTGTTAGCGGGAAGCTATACTAGTGAATGAAACAGTGTCTCATTCACAGGTTAAAGCTATGCAATAGCATAGTGAAAAGAAAAGTCCATCCAGTCTTTGCTCTTGTAAGACAGCTATCAGAAGCATTGAAACCCTGCGCGTCACTGCAAAAGGCTTCAAGTAGTGGTTGAATGTTATGGCCACTATGTGGTAGAATGTAAAAAGCCTCAGGGGGAATGTGTCTGCATTGCCTCAAAGGGGTTTGTTCTTGTCACAACCTTTTTCATGTTCACTTAAGTCACAGATTTAGTGACACGATCCCTCAATCCAGACAAAATGGAGGCTTTATGCTGTGTGTATCTGTTCTAGACTGAATAAACTGTTTATGTCCATTAACTTTCAGTGATTCAACCGAGCAAAGTCACATTCAGACGCCAATCAATCAATCAATCAATCAATCAATCAATCAATCAATCAATCAATCAATCAATCAATCAATCAATCAATCAATCAATCAATCAATCAATCAATCAATCAATCAATCAATCAATATTTGTCCCTCCGTCATATTTATTGCAAAGTGAACCCAGGGATTTATAATGTGGACTGACTGCTACGTTTGCCGATACGTTCAATTACGTTCCAAGGTTGTTCACCGGCCGCTCAAATGAATAACGTTGGCATTGCCCTGTTGCGTTGCCTTATTCCCGCTCACTTTCAAATGTTTCTATTTCTGTTAAAGCTGAGAAAAGAGCTGGGGGGGGGATTCGAACCGTGGTCATTGGGGACACAAACATGTTAGAGAGCCTGTTAGTGAGATGTGTGTGTCCCTGCAGATGACAAAGCCAAACCTGAACAGACACTCCCTCACCTGTTTGCTCTGTGTTGGCCATCTGCTCGCAGACGCACTACAATGCAGGCTCGTTACAGCAGCGTGGAGTGTCCAAACATTAGTACAGTACATCTGCTTCAGGCAGCCCTCGCTGTCTGCCTCACACATGCTAATGAAGGCACAATTCCATGGTTGCAGCAGGTAATCACGTTGATGTCTTTTCTTCTCCTCTCCATTAAGCATTTCTTCTTCTTTTTAATCATTGCGTGCCTCAATGTAACAATTGGCATTCCCCCTTTGAACATGAGTAAGTAAAAATATCCTAATATGAGGTCTATTGAAACTGAAACCGTTTCACAAGTTCGCCTGGCTACCTACCGTCTGCCACAATCTCAATTTGTTTGTTTCAGGTTTGCTGTCTAAAACTGAAACGGTTTATTCTTATCTATCAATACTTTCAATATAACTTGTAACGGATAAGGTCAACACCTGTGAGGGAGTGAATACTGGAACGACAGGAATCTCATTGCAAGAGGTTTTCATACAGCCATTTTGTGCCAGTGCTCCAGATCTCCGCATTTGAGAAATGTTGAGACAGAGGCTATACCCCAAACTGCTGAAAATAGACCCGCGGAGACAGACGTGATATCCACTGAACAAATGTCTGCCGCGCCGCTGTTTTAAGATATTCAGTCCTCATTCCAACCCCCTTGCCACAGGAACCTTTTATTCTGGGCCTCCTGGAGCGCTCAGCCCCACCGACTCATACTTCTCCAGAGAGAGCTTAATCATTTTAATATGAAAGCAGCTAAGTACCCCAAATAATCACTTTGATGAAACAGAGAACATTTTAAACAGACCCCCTCCTTATTCCTCTCTGCTTTTCACTCTCTCCTTTCATCATCTTTTCATCATTCCTCCTCCCTGGGTTCACGCTGGGCCCTCGTACATCATCTCATTTACAAACCTTTATCCACCTCCACCTCGGTCTCACTCCATCAATGCCTGTGGCTTTGACACTTCTCTCACTCCTTTATGGTGACCAACCTGTGTTCAGATTTATTTCACACCTTTGTGTGTGTGAGTGTGCGTGTGTGTGCGTGTGTGCGTGTGTGTGTGTGTGTGTGTGTGTGTGTGTGTGTGTGTGTGAAAGTGTCTGCACTGCAAACCCATCCACTTAGCAATGTAGACTCTGACACAGTTGGGACGCTTGGCTTTCTTCACAATAGCTTTCCCAGTAGTTGACTGAAGATAAAGACGTTACTCTGCTGGTGTGATTTCAGTCTTTCTAATCCAGCCAGTATGAATCTCTTGCTTCAACACTTAAATCAATGTCCCCTGCACATACCTTCGTCAAACTGTGGTAGCTGCCCTGACAGTTTCACAGTTGAAATTCTCTCTCACATTTTATTACCAGCGTGAGCCTCTGATTTATTGGCTTGGTTATTTGTGATACAGTGCATTCCAGTAATAGAACACAATATTACCACATGATGCATCTACAGTCAGCCTGGTAAAGGTCACTGCTGGTGCTTGTCTGATAATATATCTTACAGTACCATCACCTTGAGTAAGCAAACACCACATATTCTCAGTTTTAGTGCTTCTTCAGAGTTTTTAGCTCTGTAGGGTTGTTCCATTCTCTCAATATCAGCCCAAGCCAACGTTGGCTCTCTCCAAGGTACGTTTGTTTACAATCTGGAATGCATTTCCTTTATTGATTTCATGCTAATTAGGTGTACATAAACATTTGTGATAGAGGTTGTTTGGAACAACACTTGTGTGATGAGTGGTTGAGGAAAACCTGATGTAGGAGGAATGTTCTTTGGTTTAATTGTAGATATTTTGATTCCCAGGAAAATGGTTGGCGGCTCAAATCCTACCTTCGAATCCTACCTTGCTACAAATACATTTGTCCCCCCCAAAAAACTATTGAAACACTGAAGCGGCGTACACAGTAGCTATGATTTCTCCTGTGTGTTGTGGTTTTGGCACACAGTACACAGATGGATCTCTAGGCGTGTGTCAGACCTGAAACCTCTCAACCCCAATGAGAGATAGTGCCACTTGACAAAGATAGAAACCAAGTAGTGCAAATGAGTCTTTGCTTATTTATTTATCAGCTTTCGCGTGTTACCTTGGTATCTCTGGCTGCCTTTCGGCGCAAGCTGAGCCTCCTAGTTTATTTATGTCTCATCATTTATTAAAAACTCAGTCAGTGGGGCAGGCATGAGCGCGAGGGAGTCGACTCGACAGGCTGCTCGCAATTCGCGCTCCGTCCACCGCGTGCCAAGTGGAGCTCCTTGACTTTTCTTTTTGCCACTGCTTTCTAAGAGGAGCTATGTTTATCAGTATACTGCACTGTAACTTTTATTCCTGTATTCTATTTGTCCTGCTTTTTGTTTAAATGTCTATAATGACTTGCTTTTTGTTTTAATGCTTTTAATTTGTCCTGCCTTTTGTTTTAAATGTCTATTATGTCTTGCTTTTTGTTTTAATGCTTTTAATGTCTCATGTAAAGCACCTTGAATTGCCCTGTGGCTGAAATGTGCTATATAAATAAACTTGCCTTGCCTTGCCTTCTATTCTCGCGCACCGCACCGCGCGCCGAGCGCCAAAAGCCAGGGAGACAGCGAGACAAAGGGAGGGCGGTCGGGGAGTGTCAGCGAGTGTCAGTCTTCAAATGAGAGCTCCCGTCTCACATTAGAGACGGGGTTTAGAGACCAGGGAGTCTGACTGAATTCATTTTGGAGTTTTGTTGTTGTTGTTGTTCTCCTCGAGGTTGAGATCACCAGCTCACATCAGATAGGAAGCTGAGAACATGTCTATCTAGTCAGACAAAGGGTTCTATGGTTGGAAGATAACATTCACAGCTCCAGAATAGCTCAGCTCAGTAAACCTACACTCAACATGAGCCACTATTAGGAGTTGGCGAGATGCTAAGATACACATTTAACCTTTATTAGGCCTTTATCATTTGAAAATGTGCGTAGAGCTACACAAATCTTGAATCTAAATCAAAACCATACAAGACTGCAAATCTGAGTTATCCCAATTATTTCCAGGCCACTCCTCACATGAAGTGGTAGGCTATAGGCCACTGTAGTGACTATCACCTATGAATATTTTTTAATTGACTTATTTTAAGGTCCTTTGTCCCACAATTAACAGCTGTAGGTAACTCTTAATAATAAATGTAGGCTATGTTGTCCTTTATTTATAGCCATGACCTGAAACATTTCCCATGACTCACACATTCCATGGAGAGACAAACCGTTGCCTGTAGGACAGGAACTGGGCACCAAAGTGTTCTGAACATTTCCAAATATGCCAAGAAGAAAAAGAAGACCCTGGCGTAACCCCTGTAAGGAATGTCACAGCGATGTCAGGGAAATGCCGGGAAGGGGACCACCCAGAGAAAGAGCACTGACAAGAGCACACCACCCGCATTCCCACTCAGCTCCTGGGAGACCAGGAATGTACGGGTGAGGAGTGAGAGACAATGTGTGACATGTCCAAGACAATACTAGGGTGTTTCCCGGGAGTGCGTGAACAACAGATATCAGAGACTTACGTTACATGCTCTGAATGGAATTAAACAATATTGAAAGGCCATGTTTGGGTGCCGTGTTAAAGCTACTGCTTAAATATCGTTTCCATTTTGCATGGTGATGTACCCCTCAGAATCAGCTGAGTCTCTAGCAGTGACAAAGTGTGCAAGTTCTGTCAAATTACACATTCAATATCTGATCTGACTAATGTCTGAAGCAGAGGGCACTAATATCTTAGAATCAATGCCATTATAATTTTATTTTATTCACATAGGTGCTGCACATGCAGGATAAGCACATGATTCTGATAATTGCTACTCAAGTCATCATGGATTGTGACAGGGTGTTGGATTGTGTAACTGAAAAAAGCTGCAAGCGCACGTGACCTTTGACCGGTCATGTCTCTAGTCCAGATTGTGCGTTTCCTTCACACACTCCGGCAAAGACTCACCTTGTAAAGCATGCAGTCGGTGTGTATTTAGGCTTTGAAAGCACACAGTGTGCACGCTGTGACAGAGGTACAGTGCTGTTCATGTACGGCAGTTGAGTGCAGTGTTATCAGAAGTCGTGACTCCGTGAGAGAGATAAGGCATAACCTAATGGAGACAGCGTGGAGAAAGGAGTAAGTAATGGCTGGGCCTGGGTTAGTGTACATCTGTGTTGCATTTGGGTTGGTAGATATCCAGCCCAGCTGACAATACCACTGCTCATTCAAATGTTGACACACACCATAGATAGCACATATTCACTGGCAGCCAATGGAGTGTGGATAATGTTATTTTATATATACAGTAATAGTATATGGCAGGTGGAAGGTGGTTGTGTTCTTTAAAGCAGACAGCTTGGTTATGCATATCCTTGAACAGTAATTCCGTGGAGATTCTATCCGAAGGTGTTTGTATTGGACATACAGTAATGTTTGGATGTTGAAGGGTCTCCTCACTTTGATGTGTGGATGTAGAGGCTTCAAAGGAAAAGACTGAAGCTGTGTAGTGTGTGTGTGTGTGTGTGTGCGTGCATGCGTGTGTGTGTGTGGTGTGTGTGTGTGTCAGTGCATGTGTGTATGTATGTCTGATGTAGCCCTGAAGAAATGTTTTAACATCCAGTGGCTGTTTCAGATGGCCTGCCTCCCTGTGTGAGAATGCAATAACATTTCAATAATGGTAGGTTATTATCGTTAAAGTACTCACTACAACACTACTACTTACCTTAAATGTCACGCCATTTGAATATTGAACGCGTTGTATTTACCTAGCCTGCAGTGTGATATGACTGAACAAAGACGCTGTAGTGTAGTGCTTGGTTGTGTTTTGCATAGGATAGTGAAACAGCGTGGGAGCGCAGGTTTGCATCCTACCTCTTCTTTTCCCAGCCTGAAATGTCTCTGCCTGGGAATATCGTCTGATAACGGAATAACGCCATTCCTGTCTTAAAAGGCCCGGGAAACTGTTGAGAACCAAAGCCCTGATACAGCACCCACAACATTGTTACGGAGAGTTGATCATCTCAAAATTGCTCTTCATGACAATTTTGTTCATCAGTTTCCCAAAAGTTTGTTGTATTTATCTTTCATAGTTTTTTTTGACATGGATGTTGACACTGTCTAGACTATGAGTACGAATAAGCATCTCAGTTCATAATTCGATGTACATGTACTTTTTCGATGTACTTTAACAGAGTCCAGTTATCAGTCGAAGTAATGAGACAACGACAGGATACTCAAAACTACATTGAGATTGGACTCTTTAATCTTAGCTACTCTCCACCTTTCCACTCATATAGAGTAGCAGAATCTTCTCCTGCTTTTGACTGGATCACACTAGGTTTTAGCTGAAGGGACCATGACATCAGTGTTGATCATTGTTATGGTGTTGCTGTCTCCCTGAGCAGTGAAATATATCTCTCTCTCCCCCCCCCCTCTCTCCCTCTCCCTCTCTCCTCTCTCTCTCTCCCCCCTCTCTCTCCCTCTCTCTCTCCTCTCCCTCTCTCTCTCTCCCTCTCTCTCTCTCTCTCTCTCCTCTCTCTCTCTCTCCTCTCCCTCTCTCTCTCTCCCTCTCTCTCTCTCTCTCTCCTCTCTCTCTCTCTCCTCTCTCTCTCACTCCCTCTTTCTCTCTCTCCCTCTCTCTCCCTCTCTCTCCCTCTCCTCTCTCCCTCTCTCCTCTCTCTCTCCCTCTCTCTCTCCTCTCCCTCTCTCTCTCTCCCCCCCTCTCTCTCTCTCTCTCTCTCTCTCCCTCTCTTTCTCTCTCTCTCTCTCTCTGGCGTCGTGCCTGGTCACCCAGCGTTACCCTAGTAGCAGGCGGAGGGAAAACAAAATAGATTTCTGTTCCCTCTCAGTCACAGCCACTTCTTTGAAGTTTCCACTTCGCCTGCAGAAAGAGAGAAAAAAAACGATAGCATGGGAGTGTTCGCTGGGAAGCCCCTGCCGCCTGTTGTGGTCCTGTTGTCTTGTAGCTACTTTCATTTGGCGGGTTGGGCTTCGTCTTTTCCAGAACCTGCGTTTAGTCTGTGGCTACACTCTGACATCATGCATTCCATGTGTGGAACTCACCTTGGGAGCAGACACAAGCGCTCTTGTTTGTGTGTTGTGTAGTAAAACCGGTGATGGCTTGAGACTTGACTGTCAGTGAGTCATTGCCGAGATTATCATTATGGGGTTACGTGATCGAACCAATGAAAACAATAAAGGTTTCTTATAATAGTCCTTTTCAACAAGTTAATATCGGTCTACACACAGGGGCGTTAGATGATATGGAGGGCTGACATCCCAGACAGGTTGTGACTGGGTTTTGTCTCTTCTGTTCTGTTTCTAGTGATGCTTTATATTGTATTGCATCTGCTGTTGATTGTACTGTTTGTTCAATACAAATATGATTTTGTTAATATTTGATTGAGTTAATATAGGTCTCTGGGGCCCAAATGTGTTTGAATGTTCTAGCATGCCTATATACCCCTCTGTTTCAGCGCTGTAATTCTAATGAGTCCTGTTCTGACATCAGAACGGGAGGCAAACCTGAAAGGCTTGTCCTCTGAATTTGGCTGCCCACAGAAAAAAACTGTACTAACGAGCGCAGCGTAAGCAATGCCTTGGGCAGTCCGCAGAACGCACGCGCAGACGACCTTCCGTTTGCATTGGATGTAGGCCTACAAAGCCTGCGCCTCAATGTGTAATCAGCGCATGCCACCCTCCTCAAACCATGGGGAAAATAAAGCGACTTGCAGTACTAGTCTTGGTTTGTCCATAATCAGGCCACCTCTGTGTAAATGACTGCTTTAAGTTATGAGGACTGAGGTGGTAGGCTGTCTTTAGACTGGTCATTGCTGTTGATGGTGTAATGCGATGATTGCATTCGGACAATTGTTTAATTACAAAACCTTGTAGCCCTGAATGGTGCCAGTTGTAATCAGTGAATATCTGCATTGTGAATGCTCCAGTCCACCTTGTAATCGTAATTTACTGCATTTGAATAATTTCAGGCCTTAATACATCAGGACATATTAAATCTATCTGAGACCAGATTGATTAGTAGGCTAGCTTATGAGACCCCATACTGTAAATATCAGTGTTGCACAAATATCAGATTTTCAACAATATTGAATAATAATTGCTCCCCCATGTATGCAGTTCCTAAAACTGTATGTTCATGATTAACAGGGGATATGGTTGTGGGCTGGTGGGTTATGCGCAACTGGATTACACCTGCTTTTCAACGGCGGATAAATTATAGGCTACTGCAAAAGCGGAAGTGTGCTTTACCCCACAGTTTTCATACATACAACGGGATATTAATCAGTCTCTCCTCGTGCATCTCCTCCCCGTTGTGCGTGTTCACCCCCACCTCTCCCTCCACCCTCCCATGAATGCATATGCATGAGTAGGAAAGCGCAACTTGCTCTTCTGTGGGTCTGCGCCAGGCAGAATGCGGTTTGAACGTTTGGGCCAGGGACCTTCTTCAGTGTTACAAATCATAACGTGTGTGTTCCCCTTAAAGTCGCACTGAAATGAACTCTGTCCTTTTTTGGTTCACATAATTGGTCATAGTGTTTACCTATTCAACGATGTAGGCTATGCCAAAAAAAAGTACAAAATTCTACTTTTGTTGTAATCTTATATCAAAGTATATAATTCCTTACTCCCTGGAAAATGGTAGGTCACGTGCAATGACGACAACAGGTACCTTAGATTTTAGGCCAATAATCTCACGACATCCACCCGTCAATCAACGCTATCCTTCTAGCGAATCTGTCTAAAGTTCTTAAAACCTGTCCACTTTTCAATGTTCCAATCAAATTCCTCTAAACGCATGTCCCACCCTCATAGTTTGTTTGCGTCGGAAATACGTCAAACTACGGAAGTTAGATGATCTCAAATGTCCGTTTCTGTGCAACTTTAAATAGTCGTGGGTCCAGTCCCAATGTCCACCCTTGCAGACTTACAGACTTAAGGGCACGCTCCCGCGAAGTCCGCGAGGGCTTAGGGGTGTCCCAATGTCAAATCGGCAAGTGCATGAGGGCTCTCTGGCAGACATTTTGAGCCCTTTATGCCCCCTTACCGTAAGTCTGCACTTCTGCAGACTTTGCCTGAGGGAATTACCCACAGTTCATATCGTTGTGACGTGAAACAGGGTTAACTGAAGAACGGCCAATAAACAAGCAGGGACAGACCAACCAACCCTAACGTTCACGTTACAAAACAAAATATGTTTACATGTGTGAGGTGCAGAAATGTGTATACATAATATATTATCATTCTTAAGTAAATACTTTTGGATTCATCACAAACAAGAATCACAGGCAGTAATGTAGTTCGCATATCACCACAAAATGAAATTATTTCAACAAGTTGAACAGACATGTTTTGAGGGTAACAGAAAATTCGGATAATGTAAAGGGGGTTTGACAAAATTAATTTACATGAAGGCTACAAGAAAAGCATGTAAAATTGATTAAAAAAAGCCCCACACCCACAATAGTAAGAAATATGTTTTAATGTCAATGTTATGTGATGTCACAACTCATAAGTGCTCTCCCATTCCTTTTTATACCAATTCGAGCCCTTGCAGCCTCTCGCACTCAACCACTTTACCAGGTGACGTCAATAAGTCTGTGAGGGCTCAGGGCTTTAGGGTTTAGGGGGGACATTGGGACTGGGCCTCGGGGTGCATGTTGTTATGTGTAACACTGAAGAAGGCCCCTGGCCGAAAGGTTTGTTGCTGCAGCATGCCCGTGCAGATGAACCTGAATAAATATCTAGTTGTGATACTATCCGTGAGTGCTGGACATCGCTTACTTTTATAGACATTTTCTGACCGTGCACCTGGTAAGAGACATCAAGGTGTTCATAAAACTTTTGGAGTAGTGCGCGCATTCTCCTTGTTCTAGAATGCGTTTTGACCCATGTGTGGTCTGTTCGTACAGTACATACAGTAGTACCACGTCATGTTGTCAGGTGCATCTTGCAACGGCATAGTTAACATGTTAGTACATCTGCCCCTTTGTGTGTTAATAGGCCCATCAGAGACCCACATGTATGCACAAGCACTGAGAAAGTGAGTTTTCTTAATAGGGGATCATTAATTACACAAACACACAAGTATGTGTACTCACACAAACGCACACAAACTCACACACTTACAAACACACACACAAACATCTGTTCTTATGGGGATGACTGCAGGTTCATTGTGTTGTACTGATATCTCAGCAAAAATAACCAGACTGATCCCAGCAATAACCTGGCGTAGATTTAGAGGATAACGAAAGGAAAGCCGTTCAGTGTGTCTACCGTGCCGGAGCCACAGCCTCGGAATAACAGGCTTAAGATTAAAGATGAAATCTCTGCTCTCTCAACTCAGACAATGCTCAGCCGATTTTTGGGGGGTTTGGGCAAAGAAAAATGAAAATATACAATGCAGCTAGATGGAGATGTTGCGAAAACATCAAGATTTAAAAAACAGTTGGAGTTAGAGGAACTTCTTTCCCATCGTAACACTGTCTATATTTATGACCAGATACTGTGGGAAGAGAGCCAGGAATTTGAGGGGTATTTGTGAGTTACCGGAGGGCAGGATGTAATATACAGTCTGGAAGAAAGAAGTGCAGGCAGAGGTCACCCCCCCCCCCCACCCCCCCCGCCCCCCCGGCTAATCCATCCGCCATCTTCTCCACATGTGTGGGAATATTCAGGTGTCCAAACAATAACTCAAACAAGGCCTTTCAGGGTCTCACATATTGTTTACATTATGTGTTTCATTGAATTAATCCTATGGCTCTGTGCTTCTCGACATGGTCATGTCATAAGAGCCATCTGCTCATGAATTGAGGTCAATGAGCACTTTAAAGCACACGTTTGTGAACCTCTGAGCTCATCGTTATGGTCGTCTCTTCTCTGGTGCACCAGATGATTATGAACATATAACAGTAATAGATAATGAGGTGGTATTTAGCCATATTAGGTTCCATCTTATTCCATTGTCTTCCATCGTTTGGGGTTCTAGTGACAGATGTAGCAGAGTTGGATGAATGAGTGACCACCAGTCAGTGAATTTGACTAGGGATTGTCTGTTGCATTGTATTCTTTGAAATGTGCAGTAAGTGAATGTGCAGTATTGTAAATAATCACACACACACAAACACACACACACACCTCTTGACAATTAATACTATTTAACATTGGGGTAGGTGTCTCAACATTTCTATCCTGAAATATGAATGCAGCCTTTCGCTTTGCAATTATCCTTCTTGCTTTGAAGGAGAACATTTACATATTTTCACCAGAATCTCGCCGGCAGCTCAGGCTTGTGTGGGAGTCGAGTCGGTGGTGTCATTTTGCCATCATCATAAGCAAGTTTAAAACAACATCCATATCTGAAAACCTCAATTAGAGATCCAGCCCACTCACTGTCGACATCCGTTAAATATGTCGCTCTAATCACAAGTTGTATGTATTAAGTGAAGGAGGAGTTATCTTTCCACCTGTTTTGGACATAATGCCGCTGCCATGGCTGTTGGGATAGCAGCCTCACTCCCCAGCACTGTGAGTTCTGCTCTGTTTTCACAATTCATGATCTCCCTCAGTACTGGGGAGGGGGGGGGTTCAAAGGCTTCAAAAGAGTTGTCCCCCCGTGTTAAGGGGTTTGACTGGGTGGCCCGTCAGAAGCGGACCACATGCAGAGTTTGTGTCTGAGGGTATTCAGTCTGCTTGGCCTTCTGAGACTTCCCTTAGAGGGAGGTGAAATACAGATGCAGTAGCTTCTTTTCCTTCACATGCTATCAGCGCGGCAGGCTATAACTGTAAAAAGATTCAAAGATTATTCAATGTTCAACAGGCAGACCTTACGTGGGTCAAAGTGCATCAAAGGGTGATTAGGGAGACATTATAGCAACACATTGATACACTAATACTATTGCATAATTGTATTTTATATTTTGTGTTATTTGTTATTTGTGGATTGTAAACAGTTGTTCTGAAGCTATTTGTATCAGGCGACCAACAACAGTGCCGCAACTCTGTTGATACGTTTGATACTGTTATCATGTTTCCAAAACAATGGCTCACGATGGTGTCAGTCTGTTGCTATGATGATGATGATGATGATGATGATGATGATGATGAAAATGAAGATGATGATGATGATGATGATGTCATTCATAAGAAAATTGCATTGATCATGTCCTCAAGAGTCCCAGCAGGGAGGTTTGTCTAGGATGCCTGTCTAGGGCATTTGCATAGAGGCCAGACAGGTCCATTTCCAGAACTCAATCACACAAAAATGTCTCATCTTTCACGATTCAGCCATAAGCTGCCTGTTGCTTGGAGCCATTGCCAAGGACTCGGACTCAAAATAACTCTGAAATGGCAGTTTGCCAACAAATATATACCCACTGCAAAAAAAAAACTCATCCTTCTGCTTCTCAGTAATTGAGGTGCGACCCAAATAACTGCGAGTAGCACACACTTGAACGAGTCAGTCCACAGCTTCATTGACCTACATGCTGTTTGTAGAGAACACAGGAGAAAGCTTTGCCAAAATCAATATACAGTATGGAGATGTCCTAGTGCTTGGCACCGCGCCTGTCTTTTCAAATGGGATTGAGTTTTGTTGTTGTTGTTGTTGTTGATTATGTAAATCTTAATTCAGTGTGTTACAGTGTGATAAACAAGCTCAATTGGGACGTCAGTGCTTTGTTGTCAACCTGTTGGCTAACTGTGCATTGCATTAACCGCTTCACAATGAGTTTTATTCTTTGGTGAAATTGCTTGTGGAGGTTTACAAAATCTCTGATTAAAAAAGCTGGATATATTTGCTCCATGATGACCTCCTATTTCACCTCAAAAAAGTAAACCATCTGCAACTATAAAGGCAGGAATCTGTCTGTATGTCTGAATCATGATTATCTGGAGAACCAGGCATTCAATGAAGTGACATTTCTCAGGTGTGTTTCTCAGGTGTATTTCTCAGGTGTATTTCTCAGGTGTATTTCTCAGGTGTGTTTCTCAGGTGTATTTCTCAGGTGTATTTCTCAGGTGTATTTCTCAGGTGTATTTCTCAGGTGTATTTCTCAGGTGTGTTTCTCAGGTGTATTTCTCAGGTGTATTTCTCAGGTGTGTTTCTCAGGTGAATTTCTCAGGTGTGTTTCTCAGGTGTATTTCTCAGGTGTATTTCTCAGGTGTATTTCTCAGGTGTGTTTCTCAGGTGTGTTTCTCAGGTGTATTTCTCAGGTGTATTTCTCAGGTGTATTTCTCAGGACACACGGAGGTACAGTGTCAAATATGCACTTCTTTGGATCAGCGGTTCTCCAGAAAGTTGCAGTTAATTAGGCCGGTCCGAATACGCACATGCTCAATGAGCACTAGGACCCAGGTAAGTACAGCCAGAGTGCTTGTGCAATTTTCCTGAGACCAATTATGTGTTGAAGCGCGTCATATCAGCAGGAAATGAGGGTGGACAAATAACAAGAACATGGATAAATAAACTAGATAAAGGAGAAGGCTCTGGCTCAGGAGGTAGAGCGGGTCGTCCAGTGATCGTAGGGTTTGCAGTTCGAATATCAGCTCCTCCTGACGACATGTCGAAGTGTCCTTGGGCAAGACCCTAAACCCCAAATTGCTCCCAATGAGCAGTCTAGCACCTTGCATAGCAGCTGCCGCCATTGGTGTGTGAATGTGTGTGAATGGGTGAATGAGAGGCCTTCATTGTAAAGCGCTTTGGAGAAAAGCGCTATATAAGTGCAGTCCATTTACCATTTAAAAAACAGAAAGATCCAGGAGAAGACAGGTTAATAGTCTCCAGTGTTTTCTTTTTAATATACAGTACGAAGTGTGAGACATAATTTTGAGTGACAACGTAAGGCCAGACTACTAATGTTAGCTAGCGATTAGAGCAGGGGACTCAAACTCAAATTAGCTTGGGGCCACTGCTGGTATCGTCAACTCATAGGAGGGCCACTTCAATGTCATCTTCAACTACTACTAACTATAAGAAAGTGCAATATTTCTGAAAATGTCTTTTTTCATTTCCATAATTAGACTGACAAGTCAGTCTATAAATGTTGCAAGACTATTCCATAACTAACATTTTCATCATACAAATTATTTTCTGTACATTTTAATATATGTCAACAGTTAGTCCAAATCTTTTTTCCTTACTTTTATTTTATCTTGAATAGCCTACATTTGTACTTTATTCTATTTTAGCTGCAATATGGATCACTACAAGCCTGTCCTGGACCTGTACTTGCATTTAGTAAAGTTTGTTTCCATTATTCCATTATTATTTCCAAAATAACAGGCTGAATACACTAACGGAATTAAAAACTCATCATTACTAAACTCTGATTGTTTTTCCCTACCATAGTTTTCGCGTTTGTAAATACATGGAAGTGAATGAGCCATAGTGAGCCGTCATCTGCATTCACTTCCATGTATTTCCAAATGTGAAAACAACGGCAGTAAAACACAATCGGAGTTTAGTAATGATGAGTTTGGAATTCCGTTAGTGTATTCAGCCTGTTATTTTGACTATTTTGGTTCTTGAAGTGTTTTTACAGTGAACTTTTAACATTGAAGTCAACGGGCACTTCCGCATTCTCCCACCTGATTACGTCAGACTCGACCAATATGGCAGCCACGAGAAATATTTCTTGCCAGACTTAAAAGACTGCTGAGGCGTTAGCGTTAGCGTCTCCTGTTCTCCGTGTTTAGCAATGAATAACGCTTGACATTTCTTTAGAACGGCGACTTTTTTCTTGCATATCAGGCAGGTAACATTTCCATTGAACTCCACAAAAAATACTGCATGCCCATCTTTCTTGAAATTGTCTGTGTTCCTAACGTTAGTTAGCCATGAAAACAGCCTCTCGGTGCATTCCGTTCACCTTGCGCTCTGCGCACAATAACAGCATTTTGCCCCACGTTTGAGCGACTTGAAGTTTGTGTTGTAGGCCTGTCTGTCGGCGCCGTGTACAATAAATTATTTTGCGGGCCGGAATACATTATATTTCTGACATCATGTCGCGGGCCGGATGGAGGGGTGAGGCGGGCCAGAAATGGCCCGTGGGCCGGGAGTTTGAGACCCCTGCGATAGAGAACATGGTTAGCATGCTAGCTAGCTAGGCATTAGCTAGACATGAGTTCATGTGACAGCAGGCTGGTGAGGCCAGAAGGCCTCCCTTGTCCAGGTTACTTGGAGATGCCAAAA
>NC_140235.1:30936445-30941445 GCF_949987555.1 Borostomias antarcticus | reverse complement strand
ACAGTAAAAACATCACTACGCTTCCACAGCCCAATATACAGTAGACTATGCAACAATAATTATATTTATCTATGTATCTATTTATTTATCACTTTTCCAACACAAGGTTACACATTACTTCAGATAAGAGGAGTGTCAAACCCTAACCCTAAACCCAAACTTGAATATCAAATCTTCAAAATGTATTTATAGAGCACGTTTAAAACGAGCAGCAGTCGACGACAAGGTGGGTCCTTGGTAAAAACACTTCTCAATAAAACAAGGAAATTACATAGATAGATACGTACATAGAATAGATTTGTCCCTTCATTCATTCTAATTAACGAATATCGTCATATAACTGTGGTGGTCAGTAAAATAGCGTGCTTGTTCTTGAGACAGCGTGTTGATTTGTGACCATGTTTCAGTCAGCGCATGGTCCTCTCTCTGGCTCTCATAGACCCATCCCAGATAGCAAGCGGATCTGGGCCATATACAGGCCAGATCTGGCCCTTGTGGCTTAGTTCCGGCCCATATATGGCCCAGAATCATTACACATCCGCTTGCTATCTGGGATGGAGACCACTCCAGGAAGACTGCTGGCAGACTGCGGAGGTCTTCGGGGGACCGGTGCAGTCTGCAGGGGGTGTGGAGGGGAAGGGTTTGGCGGGAGGGAAAAATGACAGAAGGAAAGAGTGAATGAGAGATGGAGGGGTGGGATCGCCCGTCAACCGTGATGGAGATGGGACTTTCAGTTTGTCGCAGAGAGAGAGGGAGAGAGAGAAAGGGAGAGAGAGAGAGAATATGTTTTCAGGACGGAACATGGAGAGGTCAGAGGCCAAAGTACCCATTATTGCATCCACATACAGTACTACACACACACACACACACACACACACACACACCTGAAAGTTCCCCTCTCAATTCCTACACCTCCGGTAATGACTCATCCTGACTGTCCAGAACTAATGATGACATAAGCAACACAGTGTGTGCTTCCAGAGACGGCCTGATCAAAGGGCCTACGTCAGGATCAAAGCAGAACCTGCTGCCCTTTCTGACGGGGGAGCAGAACCGTCCTCATCATCCTCCAGTCTGATCCTGAGCTCAGGCAGCTGTGAGCCAGGCGGCCACCGAACCGCAAGTGGGCCCTATTAATGTGATTTGGGCTCTTTCTGGGGTCAGAGAAAGCCTCTTGTGGTATAATGTCCTCATCCAAGTGATTGGTAGAAGGGTTAGGGACAGGAAGTGTTTCCCTGGGGCTGGGAGCGTCACCAGGGGAGGCTGACCTGAAATATCACCTTGTTAGATCATAAACAAATCATTCAGGCCTGCTTCAAGTGTAGAAATTTAGCAAGGTTACATTTTGTCTGAATGGATGCTGATTGTGTGTTTGTGTGTGTGTGTGTGTGTGTGTGTGTGAGTGTGATTCCACTTTAAGCAACACTGTGGGTGACAACTGGGTGGTCTCTCTTGTCTGCGTCATTAGGAAGTGACAAAAATCCCTCTGCACCTATACTAGAAGTAAACTTGGTAGTATATAGGCCTACTGTTAGTTTACTAGTTATATCCTTCTTTATCACTTTTAAGTATACTCTCAAGTAAACTACTAGAACTACTTACAGGTACTAGTTATATACTTCTAGCCCACTTTTTTGATCTCCCCCAATGACTCATCTGAATCAGCCTTCCTCCAGAAGGTGTCAGACCTAGTAACATGGTGTCAAGACAACAACCTGACCCTGACTAGGACAAAGACAAAGGAGATAATGTAGCCTTCAGGAGAGGAGTAAAAATCCACACCCCTGCCGCCATCATCGTCACCGGGGAGGAAGTGGAGAGGGTGAACCACTTCAAATTCCTAGGGATGCAGATCTCAGATGACCTGACCCGGACACACAACACAGAGGCCATCCTAAACGAGACACAACACCGCCTCTACTTCCTGAGGTGTCTGCATAGATGGGGCAGAGCAGTTGACATAAAACTAAATACTAAATACTTATCTTACCCAGGAGCTCCGAAGAAACCAGCGGAGCCAAGTCCCAAAAGTGCCCGCTGAGGTAAATCAAACGCTCCTCAAACCAAACTAAAGTGCTAGCCCACTGAGCCCAGCTGTTTAAGGAGCTCATCTCCTTGCTTTCTGCTGCTGTGTATTAATGGGGCTTTGGAGGGCTTTGGAGAGCCCCCAGAGCTCGCTGCACTCCTCCTCACTGTGGTGTAAAGAGTGGGAGTCTAATCCTATCTGGCCCGCAAACCCTCTTCTGGGGCCCAGACTGTGTGGAAACCGTCAGGCCAACACAGGGGCGACTGTCTGGCCCCTCTGTCTGTGTCTCTAGCACGCACGCACACACACACACACACACACACACACACACACACACACACACGCACACACACACACACACGCACACACACACACGCACACACACACACACACACACGCACGCACGCACGAACACATACACACACACGCACACACGCACACACACACACACACACACACACACACACACACACACACACACACACACACACTCCCAAATAAGGTGGTGGCAAACAGCCAACTCCACAGCAGTCACAGGTGAGCACTACAGTAGTTAACTGAAAACAAGGGGAGGGTTTGTCCAGACGTTGGGTTTGTAATCTCCCCAAACGCCCACAAGTGGAGACTATTGCTTTTTCTGTAGTGTGCGAAACAGGCAAATGCATGGAGGAGAGTTATGAATAGACATATAGATCAACAAATTGAGAAAGTAAACAGTTACATTAGCTACAACAAGCCTCCCATTTAATGTCCCACTTGTCAAGGCTGAAGCAACAAGCTCAGAGTTAAACTGTGGACAGTTGGGCTAAATTAAACAGGTGCATTGCCAGTTTGGGAACCTTTAAATGTCTAGCTGAATACCTGGACTGGAATGAGGAGCTGATTAGCAATGATATGATACTGTAAGGACGAGCGATTACAAGAGTGCCAATCTAATCATTCTAATCTAATCATGAAGTAATTCCTTGTTCATGATCTATTAACTATTTATAAGGTGTAGTTTTAAATCATTAACCAACTGTTAACAAATATTTAATAAGTCATTAATAATTCATTAACTTACTTGTAGATGATCTATTATGTATTTATAAGGGATAGTTGTAGATCATGAACTGACTATTAACAAACATTAAACGTATCATTAATAACCCATTAACTAACAGTTTTATTCTAAAGGAGATCTCACTGCTGGATGCACGGTAACGGATACTATGAAATCAGCTATTACATTCAGCAGGCAAACACCAGAGAGAAAGCCACCCACATACGGACTGAAATAAACGTTCAATATGATCCCGATATGAGGTTCTCTCAAAGTGCCATCTTCACAGACAATAATTCCATTATGTTACACCTTGAGACATTTGAATTTTCATTAATCACAAGTCGCTCCTCTGAATCTGAATTGTTTTCCGCGATCAGCCGCACGACACCCCCCCCTTTAACCCCCTGAGCCTTCCTCTCAGCCACTCTATCTGCACAGTGCAGATGCAGTAAACGAGGGGTTAACCGGGGAGCACACACACGCAGGGGCGGCGGTGTGGGAACTGGCTGTTCCTTAATCCTTTGTCATCATCTGGCTGGCCCGGCAGCAGACATCTGCTGGCGACTGTGGTTTTCAGGAGAACACAGGGAAAGCTGTCGTTGTGGAGTTTAGACAGAGACAGAGACACAGCAGACACACCCAGGCTAGGTCTCTTTCTACCGCTAATCTACGGCAATTTTTTTTTTTTTTAAGCATCCGGTAGTCATTCACCACAATGGAAAATTATCCTTAGCTGCTTCCTGCCTTGATTTACCTCAGGGTGGTGAGACGCGCCGAGCGGACGGAGCCGGGCCTTGAGTAGGTGGACCGCTCCCGCTGTGAGGCCTCAGCAGAACACAAAACAACAACAACTGTGTCAAGCATTGCTCTGACGTCTCTGCCAAAGCCATGAGTCAAGCTAGCGAAGGAGAAACAATGAGTCATGCTTGAGAACAAGCAGATGCTCGGTGTTAGCTCACTAGAGACAGTAACGGAAGTCAGGAGTCAATTTTGGCTATATGAGGTATGGCTGTGATAAAAATACAGCTACGGTGTGAGGGCCCCAATGGTATGAATAATAATTATAACTAATTTGATTTATAAAGCACTTTTCATTGTGAGACAATCTCAAAGTGCTGAGGAAGTATGGAGTTTCTATGTTTTTCTGTAGTTTCATCAGAACACAGTTGCCATTTTTTTTAGAAGTACAGTACATTAAAGGTACCCAACGAAACGTGAATCAAAACAATTCGTTCTTTGTTTATTTTCGAAATTCCTGTGTACATACATGTTGAATCACTTGAATGTCTTTCCTACCTTGTAATTTCTTCGCAAAATAATATTGAGCTAATGTTTTGAAAACAACAAAGATGTGTGAAACGTCACTATTATGTGCTCCGCGTATTGACGCAATGACGTAGTACGCGATTTTCGGGGACCACCTTCTCAAATTTGCTCTAGAGCGCATACTAGTGGTCCAAAACTACATTGGGTACCTTTAATAAACAGACTACTTACAAAAATAGTTCCAGACCAGAAAATAAAGAAACACAACTGAGTAGAAGGCCCATAGGGGAAAACCAATCAATGTTGTTCCTCAAAGCTCTGCTGGAAAGGCAATGTGGCTGACAGAGGAAAACGCATGCAGAAGGAAGGATACTAATCTAGACTTAATCCTCTCAGCGTCTGTCCCTGATGCATTAATCAGAGGAGAAAGAGGAAACATGTTGTTCTCTTACCCTTGTCAACATGCTGCTTTGTTGAGTAGCATTAAAGGACAATCTACTAGTACATTACACTAGTGTTACACTGGTAAGCAAATTCATTTAAATTCTATTGTTTTATTTAATTTTTAAGACAATTCTATCCTATTAGGGGTTGTCATGATTTAATGGAGATATTTGCGATCCTTTATAACACAGTTATTCATGCTTTTGTGACTTATAAATG
>NC_140235.1:30873945-30928945 GCF_949987555.1 Borostomias antarcticus | reverse complement strand
CTCCCTCCCTCCCTCCCTCCCTCCCTCCCTCCCTCTCTCTCTCTCTCCCTCCCTCCCTCCCTCCCTCTCTCTCTCTCTCCCTCCCTCCCTCTCTCTCTCTCTCCCTCCCTCCCTCCCTCCCTCCCTCTCTCTCTCCCTCCCTCCCTCCCTCCCTCCCTTTCTCTCTCCCTCCCTCCCTCCCTCCCTCGCTCCCTGAGTGAAGTACTCAGTAGATGAATGCTCTGTTCTCTGCTTCAGCCGAGTCGTTCTATATAAAGGACTTCCTACAACTCAGAAGCCGTTGCCTTTTCTTGAAAACACGTGTGCAGCATGTAAACAGTCCAATAAGGAAGTCCTGCAGTCACAGGGAAATAACCTGACCTCCAAACGCGTCACATGCCAGACTTGCGCTCTCTGGCATTTCATGCGAACACAATGCTAATATCTGTGCGTGGCCCTGTCACACAATCAGTGAGTGTCAACTGACATGAAGTGTGCATTTTTAAATTGATTCTGAAAGAATGTTGTATTGATTTGTGTGCATTGTCCTGTCTGGAAAAACACATTTGACTGTGTGTGTTCCTATTCTGGTCCATTTTACCCTCCTAACCTAATGCTTTGACAACTTTAAGCGTTTAATATCAGGGTTTGGATTTGTGATGTCAAGTGATCATATAGCAAGCTATGATGAAGCGGTTATGAAGAGACCTAATTGTGAGCTTCTAAGTGGAATTGAGGCTTTGCCCAGTCATGTGGACAATGGGGGTTGAGTGTGGACGAGGGATGTGATTGGATGACCAGTATGCTCCAGGGAGGGCTCAGTCCCTGCTTGTCTAATCCCCCTTGTCACTCATCGTTAACCCTTTCAGCTGCAGATTAATAGGCCCTATACTCACTTTCCATTCTATCGCATTGGGGCACACCGCCTCGGCGCAGAGAGGGTTAATGGCCGCACCGCTGGTCATGGAGGCGTGATGGATGGAGGTGAGGGCTGTTCTGAAGGCAGACTCCTCCCCTGATCAATGCGTGTCTGTGCACACCGGCCGGAACGCCAGCCAATTGTTCCTTTGTCACGTGTCATCGATCATGTATGTCAGGCTCTTTGATTTGGTGCGTGGACACAATAGATGTTTCCGTAGACAAGAATTAAGTTGACTAAATATATGATATATTGACAGTCTCTATTCATGTAAGCCTTCGCAATAACAAATGCATGACGCTTGACTAACAAACTGTCTGAGGTCGTTTTTTGGATCATCCATCCAGCGATCAATAATATGATGTCAGCGGCAGGTCTGTATCACGTTGTAAACGGACGAATGAAACATTGAAGAACAGTTCCTGGGAGAGACGCTCCAGAATATATTAGTCAGATGACCCGGCAACATTGCCCAGAAAACAAAACAAAACGTTGTATGCTTTCTTTCTTGCCACAGTCTGAGACATGTACAGAAGCCTGGTCAGAGAAAAACACACAGTGAGAGGCCAGGCCCTTCAGATAATGACTGTTTGTGAGAGCTGAATAGAGCCTTTTTAAACGGTGCATCTCTGGTCTTAGTGGGAACAGTACTAAATAAAAACACAGCAGCCTAAGATGAGGAATTGTCATCTTCTATGAATGGTGCTTGTATCATTATAACAGAATGTTAACAGTTAATAATCGGTTACACTTTGTATTGATTTGCTCTTAGATCTAATGTTACAATGATGACTACTACTGTATTTATTATACACTGTCTTACATATTTTAGTTACAATATGAAGACAACAATTGAGTGATTGTGGTTATTACACACTATTGGATTATTGGATCTGCATTCTAATTGCATCTATATCTCAACCCTATTACAGTGTAATTACAAATCAGTCATTAAATCATTATCTGCTTATGCGTTCTTGTTACCTTGTTAAGAAGCAACTTGTTAAATGTCACCTATAATCTACTAAATAAATAAACTCACTCAAAGTGTGATTTGCACACATGACTGTACTTAGAAGATGAAATGAGAATAGGGCTTTTGAATATACAAACATTGTTTGAGAGGAGGAGCTGGAAAGGTAGACAAACAGGTCTTTGTCACTGTTCATACCATCAACCCCCCACTGCTCTGCGACAACGAGTTCTAGGGGAACAGCAGGGCACGTCTGCACTCCTTTCGGAAAGAAAGAGAGAGATGTTTGTGTATTCCTATACTATCTGCACCATACTGATCTTTGGACATAGACATATTGTACATACAGAAACCTGTCAACATATTTGTAAATTTATTTCATATTTAAAAAATGTTGCAGTATTTACATAGTTCTCACTTATTTGTATTTATATTTCAAACCTCAATGTCCACATTTTTAAATTTTTATTTCAAGGAATCTTTACTTGTCTGTAACCTATACATAGCTTTGTTTACACATTTCCTTATTCTAGTACATCTTTAATTGTACATATATTTTGTGTTTTTATTTCACACTTGCTTTTGCAATGTAAATGTATTTCCCCATGCCAATAAAGCCCTTTGAATTAAACTGAAATTGAGAGAGAGAGAGAATGTATGTGAAAGAGGTGACCTCTCCATGATGTCATATCACTACACAGATTCTTTGGTCAAGTAAAGCGATTCCTTTGTGCTCTGATTGGACGGCAGTCAGCAGAGAGGGGGATGGGGGTGTTTTCCCCCCCTAGCATGTGGATTAGTCCCTGTGCTTGAGTGAGTTCAGCTCTCCTTCTCTCCCTCCTGAAGCACCAAAATAAGGCGATATACTCTTTGTGAAATTACAGGA
This sequence comes from Borostomias antarcticus, assembly GCF_949987555.1. NCBI lineage: Eukaryota > Metazoa > Chordata > Actinopteri > Stomiiformes > Stomiidae > Borostomias > Borostomias antarcticus. The sequence goes on along the minus strand of NC_140235.1, from coordinate 30,926,188 downwards.
CCCATGGGGGGGGGGGGGGGGGGGGGGTCTTTACTCGGCCACACGGTGATCACACATATTATACACAGTGAGTGGTGACACGGCACACACACACACACAAACACACACACACACACACACTAGTGGAAATTGTTTCCTGCGTTTATCCCATCCAAGCCGTCCTCCTCCAGAGGCAGCCAGGAGCAGTGGTGCTCGGGGGGATCAAGTCCAAGTGTCTGGTCCAGGTCCAGGTCCAGGTCCGGGTCCGGGTCCGGGTCCGGGTCCGGGTCCAGGTCCTGAGCAGGGACAGGACTGAAGAGCATTTTGTGAGACAATTTGTTTCAACAGAAGCCTTGAGTAATGTACAATATCGCTATAGATTATGTAGAATGTGAGAGATGTCAAAAACTTTCCTAATTCCTACTATCCTACATTCATACTTTCAGGATGTCCATCCCAGTTAACAGCCAAACCATAAACAGGCCTCCTCCCAGCCACAAACGCCCACTGTCCCCCCCCCCCCCCCCGAACTCCCCCTCCATCCGCCCCAGTCAACAAGTCCCATAACTCTGGGCTTGTTGTGTTTGGGTGATGAGTGGCAGGAGTGTGACCTCTGGACAGCCTCTGCATTGTCCCGCTGGTCTGGCCAGTGAAACACAATGCGCCTCGTGCCTCCAACGTCTGGGGGCTACAGGTGACCGTCCAGCGCAGACCCGTCTGGGGGGCTACAGGTGGCCAGCTGTCGGTTTGGATTCCTCTTCTCCGGGACAGCTGGAGCCATCAATCTGCTCCCCTTGTTCTTGAGAAACCTCAGCTGACTCAGCACGGCTCTGGCCTCTGTCTGCGTGTCTGAGGGAGAAAGAGTCAATGTGCTCACATCCCATCCTGTTCCAGGCCAGCTGCTGGATCAATATGTAGAATGTCTTGAAGGTTGAAAAGATCCACACACTGGATTAATGCTCCTAGTACTCTTTTATTGGCTACAAACACAACGTTTCAACTGCTCAGGTCTTCATCAGGCAACTTTACATGTCTGAGTGACCACAAGTCAACTCTGCCCAATAATAAAATGAGCTTATAGACTTTGCTGTATATTTTTGGTAGATTTTTTCATATTTTATATATTGTGTACCTACTGTAATTAGCCCCTGATTGTGCCTTTTGTTGTCCTTAAAGTCGCACTGAAATGAAAAAAGCATTCTGTCCCATTTTGGTTCACATAATTTGTCATAGTCTTCACCTATTCAACGATGTATGCCAAAAAATTTACAAAATTCTACTTTTGTTGTAATCTTATATCAAAGTATATAATTTCTTACTTCCTGGAAAACGGTAGGTCACGTGCAATGACGACAACAGGTACCTTAGATTTTAGGCCAATAATCTCACGACATCCACCCGTCAATCAACGCTATCCTTTTATCGAATCTGTCTAAAGTTCTTAAAACCCGTCCACTTGTCAATGTTCCAATCAAATTCCTCTAAACATATGTCCCACCCTCATAGCTTGTTTGCGTCGGAAATACGTCAAACTAGGGAAGTTAGATGATCTCAAACGTCCGTTTCAGTGCGACTTTAATGTGTATCACAACAGTTTCCATCTATCTATCTATCTATCTATCTATCTATCTATCTATCTATCTATCTATCTATCTATCTATCTATCTATCTATCTCTTTATTTATTTTTTTACATACTTTTCCAAGGAATTCTTTAGAAATCAAAGGACACCACCTGTCCACGATCTGCTTGAGCTCTGTTGATAATATTTCAAATCAGATCCCTTCTATTGACGTCAGCCAGTGGCCATATCAATCAATACAGCCCCATCTTCTCAGTAGGAGTGTTTTACTCGGCCTATAAAGAAGAGCATAAACTGCTACATTGTGGAGGCGCTCGGCGCAGCACGTGCAATCAGAGGCTTTTCATCCCCCAGCGCAGATGGAACGCATTCAGGCCCATTATTGTGCTCTTTGAGGGGCGTCTTCCTCTGCAAACTCTTTGGCACACTTTTAAAGAGAGAACAGCTCTAATGTATTCAAGCCCGATTCAGTGACTTTGGCATTGGGGACGTTGCCCCCTCCCCCCCACCCCACCTCCGACTACTCACACAAATCTCTTTTTTCTTGGAAAAGAGGGCACACATTTGTGAGTACCTCTGTTCCCTGGATTTTTCCCCCCATTTTTAATTCTCATTGTTTATCAATAGAGAAATTCCATGGTACTTCAAAGGATGAAACAGCTAAAGCCAGTGGCCAGGCCATTTCCTGTTTATCTCAGAGTGGCTTTCATTAGCTAGCTGCTGATTTAATAAATGACCACGAGCACACCACAGCTATCCTAGGGAGATGTCAATATGATACCGCTTTTGACTGCTTCATAGTGAATGTCATAATGCATGTAATGGCTGTTCAAGGAACTGCTTATGTAACAATGTGAACAGAGTGAACCTCTGTCCTATAGCTTGCATTTACAAGTGACAAACTAACGCCCAAAACTAGCACAGTAGCGCCCGCTGTTTGGTTCTTTCTAGGGACTGGTCGAACAAAAAGCAACCTTTCGAAAAAAGACAACAAGTCGAAAAACATGTCAAGCTTTTCTTTCAATAAATGAGTTCTGTGTATAACGTATACACAGGTATTAAGTGTCACTTTCTCCTTCACACTTTTAGGATAATGAGAGCAATCTGAATCTCTGTCTCTTGTTGTTGTTGTTGTTGTTGCTGTGGGTTGGTTATTGATGTGTCAGGCTGTGTGTGTGTGTGTGTGTGTGTGTGTGTGTGTGTGTGCGTGTGTGTGTGTGTGTGTGTGTGTATGTGTGTGTGTGCGTGCTTGTGTGTGTGTGTGTGTGTGTGTGTGTGTGTGTGTGCGTGCGTGTGTGTGTGTGTGTGTGTGTGTGTGCGTGTGCGTGTGCAAAACACGCACACATGCCACACAGACCCTTGGTCACCTCACTGATCAGTATACACACTCTCTGAGGTTATGGAGAGGTTATACATTCTTGCTGTACAGTACACTCCTGCCACACCAAAAACATACAAATGAATATGTATGTAGATATGTATGTAGATATAATGCAAAATTCTCAATGATGACAGTGTGTGTGTGTGCGCGCGCGCGCGCACAAGCCTTTCATAGTGCAACCTTTCTGCTAAACTAAACATATTTAATGATTGCAGCTATTACTGCTAACATACTACCAGCACATAGTTTGATAAAAAAAAACAAGCCCCTCAACAGCCCAATAAAGCCCTAACTCTCCTCTCTAGTTGTTCAACTGGATTTAGGGCATTGCCCCTGGGTATCGCTCTGGGGCACGCCCTAAATGGGGCCCTAAGGACCAACAAACCAGTGAGAAAAGGGCCCTCCATTAGCAATGGCCAATTAACATAGGCCTAAGAACACAGCTCTAGGAGACTCCTCCCCCACTTGGCTTGGCTCCTGCCAAGTGGAACACCTGTATTGACATTGGCAGGACACTGTGCTCGTGTGCATGCCCAGCTGAAAATGAAAGCAAAGCATCACAGTTAGTTTTACATCCCTGGGCTTCCTAAAGCTGTAAATACCATAGTTCGGGCTGTGGCTAGGGTGTGTCACACACATTTGCTATCAGGGGCATCTGTAACATGGCTACAGCGGCTCACAAAACAATAGAGGTGTGTTTGTTTTACTAGTTGAGGGTCAATATTGACATGCTGAGCTCGCTTGGAAACACTAAGGTGCTAATGGCTCTAAATGTCATTTAAATCATTTAATTTAATACCCATCATATTAATGAAATTATATGCTGTGCTATACTCAAAATATTGCTTTATAGAACCTATTGTTAGAAACTATATATAACCTATTGTTAGGAACTGTCTATAAGACATTCTTTTTTTGAGTGTATGTATAGAGTAGTTTCTAAGTAGCCTATTGAGTAGACCTGATTGAGTCACCATCAGTTCACAACTAGCTGAGTCAGACAATCTTGACGGGAATTTAGCAAGAGGGAGCGACGACACCCCTTTATTAAAAACAACTCATAGTTCATGAGAAATGACAGCTTGGTGGTGTGTAGGCGATACGGTGTATGATATTCTATATGGAAATATGACTACGATAATTAGCCTAATAATTAGGATCATTTGGGGTTTCTCTTTAACGTGACTTCGTGAGCACGCATGACCTTGTATTAGAGTCCGAGAGACAATAAAATTAAGATTCATATTAAACGATTTAGTTTGATTAGTGCATAACTGATAGCTAAGGCACAGACTAGTGAAGGAGTGAGGATGCGATCTAGCCTGGGCTGGCGCTAGATCGGAAGGCAGGATGCAGCGTGGGCAGCCTCCGCTAGTGTCACCGCCTGCGTCAGACGCCAGGAGGGAGTTTTCCACTGACGAAAAAGGCTGCGCTTCTGAGCAGTCTGCCACAGACAAGGGGAACGCTTCGGCTGGTACAGTGCTCGTAGCCTACAATAGCGAAACAAAAGCGAGCCGTCTATTCGAGGATAAAGCGTATTTGTGTCGTTTGGATTGTAAATATTTCCTCTGCTGTTTTGACATATTTTCACAAATGGTGATCGGATACGTGATTTCTTGGTGAGTAGCGGTGCGCTCTTGATTATTTGGCTCCTTTAATGTCTTAAACCTCGGGGGTGGAGAGAAGCCAAATAGTTTGGATGTTCTTTTCCCTGTGTCACTGACCAGCGAAAAAAACCAGTGGCTGTAATTATTTGTTCTCTTTATTGTTAAATTGTCGCAACAGACTTGGTCTAATAAAAAGCGTAGTAATGTGACACTTGAGACATGTCAGTCTTTTCATAGCAGAATTAACTGTTAATTCCAATTATTTTGGTTACGGTCATTTTCACTTGTTATCTTTAGTTTATTAATTTAGAAGAAGCTTGTTTAATCACACACATAATTGATGTATGGTTGGCCTGGAACAAAACATGCCCTTTATTATAAGGCTATCACACAGGTGATTATACTTTGTTGATTTGACTTGATGTCGCCAGAGCGCGCAAGATGCTGATTTATATGATTTACCTCCGCTGAACTATTAAGCCTAATAAAATTCCACAAACTTGTATAGCTTACAGTTGGCCAATAATATGCGTACACTAATTTGCACATGGCAGGTGAGGATACATGCTTTTGTTATCGATATTGATGTTTTCCAACGTAGGCTATGCTTGGTAGCCCAAATTGCTTCCACAGTGGCGCGCCAATTGTGACTAGAGCGACTCCTGAAGGCACAGCTGATTTAAAGTGTTGTCATTGTAATTAGCATTAATCACCAAGGGTGATCGGGTCAACGCTGCCTGCTATGACAAGTTGTATACTATCTGATTGCTTGACAGGAATTATTCCTATCTGATTATTTCGGTAGACTAGTTGTAGGCTATATAAGCGTCCAATGCAAAGTGTAGAACATTGATCGTTCGTTCTTGAATAAGCTAAGGGTTAACCAAAGTTACAACCATGACAATTAGGCTATTATAAAGCACTCATTTTGGAATGTTAATTGGCCTCCCTTACCAATGTGATAGCCTACACGAAATCTCATTGATGACTTGCTTTTTCCTAAAAACAATTTCTTATCTGTATTTTAATGTATGCACCTTCTCTGGTTTCATCGAGGTTTTGCCTAATTGCGTAAACGTGTTGAAACCCCATGCGTTTTTGTGCAATGTTAATTTACGTTTTGAAAGGGCAATGAAGCCTATCCATATGGCAGCGGAATGTGTTCATCTATTATGTGATTCCGCCGCTGTAATCTACCACTGTAGACAAGTAGTTCAGTCAATCGTCTCTCGTGCGACCTCACTCGGATCATTTTAGGATTCATGTTCTGAGGAATTTTCTGAGCTGAATGATCCTTTGTTTACAGACGATGTCTTTGCTACGCTTGCCTCGATACTTATTTCACTGAACAACTGTGTTTTGGGATCACTTTATTTCCTAATAGGCCTATCCTTTTATTTATCAGTCACAATTGACCGCTCCTCCTTGTGGTTGATAGTAGACTACTTCCTTATTTGGTATCGGGCATCTGAGCTGCCTGTGGGTTTTCTCTATCAAGCACACGAGTAACGTGGCTACAATGCAGGCCTACTCAGATTTTCCTAGTCGGCGACTTGTTTCCAAAACCAGCATTTCATTTAAAATCAACTATATTGAGGTTAGAAGGCTATAGCTTACCTCACCTATTTTTCCACACCCCCTGGTTTAAACTGTGTAAAAGGCATTTGAGCTGTATGTTGACAATGCGGCAGGAAATTTGGGAGCATCCCATGTTGAGAGTCATCTGCATAATCCTGTCTTGACAGGATTATGTCTGAGTAATAGTCGACTAACCTTGGCAATCTTGAAGCAGGAATTTTATGTGAGAGACAGTAGTGGCCAGTCCCTGTGCATTGTGGTGCATGCTTCGTTCACAAGCTCAGAAAACTGTTGGAACTCACTCTCTCTCACGTTCTGTTTCTCACGATGTGCACACACACACTTATCAGGCTCAGCGACTCTTCGGCTGGGGGACGGGGGACGGGGCGGTTTTCAGACAGACTGTCTGTTCCCTTGTTCATTTTGGTCACAGGACAGCCCAGCTTTTGTATCCGGAGACGGGGGTTGGGTGCACGTGTGTGTGTGTTGGGGGGAGATCTCGGCCTTTTAGGGGCGAAGTAGCAGAGGGCCCCCATCTGCTTTGTCTTCTCCCAGCATTCCTCTCTGTGCTTGTGAGGTACCAGCGAGTGCCCCAGACGAGAGCTGACCTCTGACCTCACTCACACACACACACACACACACACTCTCACACACACGCAATTTCACAGTTGCAGCCAGATAAGATCCCCTTGGCTATATCTACCAAGTATTGTTAAAATGAGACTTTTGTCTCAGATTTCCACAGTTATGCAAAGTGTGTTGTTGTCTCTGCTTTCTACCCCCCTCAATTCCATGACAATCTGACAGCTCACACAGAAAAGACTACAGGATATATCTGCATTCACAGAGGCCATCTCACTCCATAAATATTATTGAAATACGCTTTGGCTGTGGCTTAAACCAGCCGTATGTAAATAGTGAGAGTTATTTATATTGTTAGATTATAGACAGGTTTGCCCTTGCCGTGAAGGTTCCCAATGAACCACATAAGCTCATATAGTTTTTAGTCTTTGTTTAGCTTGTTTATGAAAAGCTTTGGCAGCTCCAAACTATGTGGTATCCTCCTTCCACTCATGGCAAAGGGATTTCTCTTCCTGAGGTAGATTCGGCTGCACCTGGACATTCAAGTCTTCAATTCAAACTTTATTTGTATAGCACATTTCATACACAGAAGCAACACAATGAGCTTTACAGAGAGCAGTGGGGTGGGGGGTGGGCATAGGTCTCACGCCTACATATTCCAGAGGGAAGCAAAAAAACAGTTTCACCAGGGTCTTGTCTGGCCTGCAGGCCTCCTGTAGATAGCTTGTGCATAAGCATGCAAGGTCCACATGCAGAATAAATACCCCCGTCAGGTGTGCCGAGGCAGGCACCATTCTATCTCAGCCCCAATTGCCTCATGGGATTTGTAGGCTCTCCCTTGTTAGTACAGGGAAGCACATCTGGATTAGATGGAGGTTGTGTTTTCCGCACATTACTGTGCGAGTCTCCCCTGCTGCCAGAATGGAATTCCTGTGGGTCTGAGAACATCGCTATTATTTATTTGTTTAATGTGGCCTCCTCCCATCACCTCTCCTACTTTTAGGAATAAGTGTGTGTGTGTCTGTGTGTGTGTGTGTCTGTGTCTGTGTGCGTGTTTGTGCGTGGCTGGGTTGAGGCATAGGAACAGAATGTTTTCTTGGCACGGTCTTACGAGTAAAACAGGCCGTCTGCGGACCGAAGTTCCCTCCTTTGAACCACCAGGTGGCAGTGTTCCTTGTCACGCCTGGCCTGAGGAAATACACTTCAATGTCCCTCTGTTCTGTTTGGAACACTTCCCAACTCTCTATTGGTTGGGTCTTATCGAATTACCTGCCAAATTAGTGCGAGGAGCATTTCCCGGCGAACACGGGAACAAGCACCCACAGACAAGTACTGTCCCGGGTTAATCTTTATCATATTTATCAGCGCTCGCTCAAGTCAGTCAGTCAGTCAGTCAGTTGCCCAGCGTGCGTGCTGTCAGTTTGCCATGCAAACGCTCTTGGCCGTCTCAACCTGGAATAGAGCAGAGGGACACGCCCACCCAGGTGCCCGTCAGCCAGGGGAGGGGCAGAAGGGGGCAAAGTCAAACTGTGACTTGTCCTGCTGTCTGCCTAATAGGGGGCAGACCGGGCTAGTTTGGTCTGGCTGTCTGTGCGTGGAGAGGTGTGTGTATGTGTGTGTGTGTGCGCGCATACTCAGCTGATGGGCCATTTGGGAAGTAGGAGAAACAAGAGCTGAAAGGACTGATCCACCCAGAAACCCTAGCCAACACACTCTCCCCAGGGAACATTCACATGAAGGTGAGAGAGGTTGAAGCAGTTTGTGCTTAAATATAAGTTAGACTGGAAACGTGGTGTTATGTGTAGCTCTGTGGCCACCTGAGGGGTTTTTGGCAGTCATTCCTCACACAATGGGAAATAATTTACAAGACTTACAAAGGATCTTGCATAACCAGCTGCAAATACAGACCTATGTTTTATCATTTCACAATCAGTAGTATTATTTATGTAATGTTCCAACGAGATCCCTGTGCACTCTGCTGTTGTGCTAGCTAGCCAAATGAACGACGTCGCCCCAAGACCTCCGCCTGCAGCTACGCATGTGTCCAGGTCATCGTATCGCCCTCGTTCTGATGACACGGTCGTACATTTGATTTGATTGCCGTGATGGGCCCCCCGGTGCCGAGATTTATCCGGCCCACCCAGCCGCGATGACAACCGGTTGGGAAGCGGCACCTCGATGGATGATTCCGATTTCAGATCTCAGATTCAGATCTTAGATTCAGATTTCAGATTTCAGATTCAGATTCAGATCTTAGATTCAGATCTCAGATCTCAGATTCAGATGTCCTTTTCAGCCCACCTGTGCGCTTGAGGGAATGACACTGATGCATAATTTAGTGTAGCAGTGAACACATGCGGTGATGGTCTCTCTCTCTCTCTCTCCCTCCCTCTCCTACATCCTTTCCCTTCATGTCTTTCCTTTCTAATGGGTTGTGTCACGATAATGGATACTCACTCCTGTCCATCGTTTCTTCTTGTCTTCCTGGCGTGTGTGCGTGCGCGCGTGTGTGCGTGTGTGTGCGTGTGTGTGCGTGTGTGTGTGTGTGTGTGTGTGATCGAGAGGTGGACAAGGAGCATGAGAAGCTCCAGATTGACTACAGGCCGTCTCCTCCGCTGGGATTAACCCCTCGCTATTGTTTATGCTCATTGAACAAGATTAGCAAATCAATGTGTCAGGTAGACTGCCATCAAGAGACAATGACCCACTTCTGACACCACGGACCTCTCTCTCTCTCTCTCTCTCTCTCCTCTCTCTCTCTCTCTCTACCCCCCCCCCCCCCCTCCCAGCTGCAGCCTTTAATTAAAAAGACTTTGCTTAGCTGGCTCTCCAGGCTCACTTGGGGACGCCTCACACATTTGTTTTCGGGAGGGGTGGGGGGGGGGGGGGTGAAGGGGAGGAGTCCGGGGGGGGGGGGGGTTGAGCGGGGATGATGGGAAATGTCCGGGGGAGGGGGGGGTTTGAGCAGGGGGTGATGGGTTAATGTAAGGGGAACCCATGCGTCCCCTCTTCTGTGTGTGTGTGTGACACGTTTGCAATGAGAGTGTGTTTGGTAGCGAGCCACACACACCGGGCCCAGGTGCTTTCTAGTGCAGCTCAGTGAGAATGGCCTGATGAACGCAAGGCCGAGGGGAGAATCAATGAGGGAGTCAAATGAGTCGATGAATCAACGAGTGAGTCAAATGAGGGGAGAATCAACGAGTGAGTCAAATGAGGGGAGAATCAACGAGTGAGTCAAATTAGTCGATGAATCTCAATAAGCCTGGGATGATACGAGGGGAGGGAGCTGGACTGAAGAGGTCAGGCGAGCTGTAACACAGCGTGACCTTACAGCGAGGTGATTCATTCATCATCCGTGCGCAAGGAAAGGACCGCGGTGTCTCGCCCACATTTGTGTCCCGTAACAACACAATAAAAGCTTGTATCGGCTCTCTCAAAAAGCTGGAGCTCGTCCTGCTACATTCCAGCGCAGAGGTACACCGTCCGCCCTCTCGAACCCTGGAAGCTTCCTCCAGGCCTGTCATAGTCAGAGCTCCTCTTGCTTAATATCACCGCTCTGCGTACAAAAAAAAAGTCCCCTGCTAGCGCACTCTTTTTTTTTTTTTTTTTTTGCAACGCTGCCGCTTGCGTAAGCTAGTAGTGAGTGAGATAAGGAGTTGAGTTCCTTGAAAGCCATTGGAGGATCAGGCTTGCGGTGGAGGCCAGTTGCGTGACGCCCGGCATCTGTATCCGACCGCAAAAAGCAGGGTTTAGCCTGTTGGAACTTGGCAGGCTAGCGCACGTGTCACTGTCTGTCTGCGTCTGACACATTTACAAGCAGCCTCTAATGTTTACTAGATGGATGCTCAGACTTTACCTGAATGATCCCTGCTTTTCCCCTCCAAGGCGACGTGCCTGCTGTTTCCTCTCCCGGTGGAAACTGGAATGTTTCAAAGAGCTGTTTTGGATAAAACCTGCAATACTAGCCCACTGACCGAGTCTTCCTATTTTTAGAAACGTGCCGTCGCTTCCAAATCCCTCTCACGGTATTGGAAAACACGATAAGCAACATCACATTGGTTTGTTTACTAAGCCGTTTGCTTGTTTATTGGGCTTCATAGGTTAAGTTTCATGGGACTGCTGGCAGCGTGTGGATGTATTATACAAGGCAGTGATGAATGCAGTCTGAACAGGTTCATAGAGAAGACTTATCTCTTTCCAAGTAAAGCTCCTGTACACCATGGAACAGCATGTCTGCTGGAGCCCGGCCCAGTCCAGTTTCGTTCTCCCTCCTGCCTCCTGCCTCCTTTCTCACTCCTTCCCTCCTCGGGGGCTGTTTGTGAGCGGGTCGCATCCCTGACCCGACTGTGATGACGACCTGTCTCGTCTAGCGCAGCCGCCACTCGCTTCCCCCGATGTTGTGAAGACGATGACTGTCCGTGTGTGTGTGTGTGTGTGTGTGTGTTTGCCATCTGAGCCACATGACGCAACACATATTTACCACTACCAGCCACCAGCTACAGAAGCTTTCTGAGAAATGTCAAATCCAACAGACCAACGACCGGCAAGGGAGTCAATCATACTAATGTCACACACATTTAATCTCTCTCTCCAAGTGTACCGTAGGCAAATGTCATAATATTTACTAGGTGAGTCTTGTGAGCAGCAGGGGGATACTTTTCACTAGCAATCACTTCTTCTTGAATATTCTCACTAGCGTATTATGGTAGGTAGTGGATGTTTATTGCACACTTACTCTAATACTGTAAAGGACTGGACTATGAGGTAAAATGACACAGCTGGGATGAATGGCTTTCCTCAGGCTCTGTTTCAGAGGAGGACTGGAGGGAGAGACGGAGGAGACAGTCTGCTTGGAGGGGGAGGGAGGGGGGGAGTGAGGGAGGGAGGGAGGGGGGAGGGTTGTTGCTGCTGCTACTGTGTATAGTTCGGAGACACTAGGCTGCATGGTAGAGAGATTCTGTATCTCTCTCTCTTTCTCTCTCCCCCTCTCTCTCTCTCCTCTCAAAGGATTGATTGTTTTTATTGCTGAACCATCAGCATCTCCACGGGAGCAGTGAAGGAATGTGCCCAGGAGTTGCATAACAAACATGTTGACTGTGCCAAGCCGGACACATGTTTACTGTGGGGGGCTTTGTAAACATATTAAACAGGGGCTCTGTCGCGCTTGCCGCCTCGGCCCTTTGTGGTGGGTTTTTGGGCAGCTGGCGGCACGTGGAGGTGGTAAAGACTGAATATCTCCTGGCTGGTTGTTTGGTCGTCTCCCCGGTTCGACTCTCCCCTCTGTCGCGTGTGCTCTGCTGCTTCCCGTCCGTTGATCAATGCATTACGGAGCTGATGGGATTTGAGAGGTCCAGTAATTGTTGACTGCACTAGTAAGGCTTGATTGATTACTTCCTGTGCTCTCTCTCTCGCTCTGTCTCTCTCTGTCTCTCTCCTCCCACTCCCTCTCTTAGCTGTGAGCTGCACTAGATGGCCCCTGGATGGTCTCACATGGCAGATCACAGAGCCTGCTTTCATTCAGCAAAGACCTGAACACACTACAGAGTGACTATAGATGTCACAGCTCATCCATGAGCACAGCAATAGGGATTATCAAAATGTATGGATATTGTTTCCGGCATGATAATTAAGGCTTTGACTATACATAATTGTATGTATGTATTTTGGCTGCCACACACTAATACCATTAACCCCTGAGACCCTCTGTTGTTAAACAACTGCAATCATGACAATCAAGTTCCAATCAATCCAGATGAAAAAACAACCACCTGTACAATGATATGCTAATCAGGCTATTAAACATGCTAATTATGCTAATTGAAACATGGCAATTAACAGTCTCTCTCCCCTGTCCCACAGATCCTCCCCGACGCCAGCGCAGCGGCCATGAGCGGGCTCGCACTCAAGAGGAAGTACGAGGAGGTGGAGGAGGAGGACCCATGCTACTCCTCCCCGTCGCCCTCCTCCCTGTCGTCCTCGGCCTACTCCGGCTGGGACTCGGAGGTCGAGAGCTGCTACTCCGACACCCTGGACTCCGCCCCCAGCAATCCGAGCTCCCCGGTCACACATTTCAACAGTGAGTGTCTCCACGCCACGCCGACACGTGCAGTCACATCGAGTGACCGTGTCCAGTGTCAAAGCACAGTGTAATAGCTACCGTGTTTATGTTGCGCCACTGAGGCATTTGGCCGCACTTAAAACTGCTCATGAAATGTCTTCCAGATCTTTGGATTTATACCCCCGGAGCTGTACATTACCACGACTCTTTCACAAATAGTTTAAATTAGTGTCCACGTCTCTATGTCTGATGGACAAGCATAACTGCTGACTGCTGTCTCCCTGCGGCCTCATCTGTTTGTCCCTCGGCTCTGCGTTTTGGAGGAGGGGAGATGGAGGAGGGGTGGGTGGGAGATGGAGGAGGGGAGATGGAGGGGGAGGGGGGGGTAGGGAGTAGGAGAAGGGCAAACAGTTGTGAGGTTCCCAGGATGGCAGGGACAGAGTACCAGGCTGCCAGAAAGAGAGAGAGAGAGAGAGAGGGAGGGAGGGGTGGCGGGGTGGCAGGGTGCCAGACCGGAGAAAACACACAGGGCCTTGTCTGCCGAGCCGGGCACGGACCCAGCACAGGTGCTGCCAGAGACGGGAGATGAGGGCGAGCGAGGTAGAGAGAGGTAGAGACGGAGAGAGGAGAGAGAGGTAGAGATGAAGAGACGGAGGGCATGTAGGAACATGGTGGGCGAAAGGATCGTTAATACCTCAGTTGGTTGCCTTAAGAGAGAAAGTTGTTGTGGACCTGGAGAAAAAGAGAGCAAAGCTCTCACATTTTAAGAGGCCATGGAGAGGCTGCCGTTTGTCAGCCCAGATGTCACAAGCCTGACTGCATTTGATGGATGTTAGACTAATGCAGGCTCATTGTCTCTCATGGATTGCCTGCAGTCACTGTAGTAGCTTGCCCAGTCAGTGCCATAGCTTTATACTATTACAGTACCAGTCAAACCTTTGGAGACACCTTCTTATTCAATTAATGAGAAGGTGTGTCCAAACTTTTCACTGGTACTATTGCATACAGGTTTTTGTGGTGGATAACTGGTTTGGGTAATGGTTGTAGTAGGTGATAAGAATTATTAAAGAGTCAACCGGGTAGCTCTCACCAAGTAGGCAAAGTGGCTAGAGACAAATCTACACAATCCTCACTTTCCCACCCGATACTGGAGAACGTAATGTAAACCAGCTGTGCTGTTTGAGTTGGGAGTCCCAAACGAGGGGAAAAAATTGCATGTCTTTAAAAAAAAAAAAAAGTGTATTCAAACTCATGTTGAATATATTTCTATAACCGAGGAAGTGGAATTTATCATAAAAACTGGATAAATTGTCGGGCTTGTTCCTTCCCTCGCATGTTTCCACTCGGATCCACAGATAGTTTTATCGCATGGTGTCTTCATAGAAAAATGGCCTGTCTTGCTGAGACTGGGGGATATTTTTAACAGAGGAAAGACCTTTGACTCCTGCTCTTGTAATCAGTGGTCTCTGCTGCTGTTTGCACAGCAGGGCTTCTCTCAGTGGGAGCGTAAAAAAACGGCGTAGTCTTTTAGCCCCTTTCCACAGAGAACCACACTCTTGTTTACCCGCTTGTCCTGCCTTTGCCTGAAGCCTCAAACTTCCAAAACATTTGAGTTGCTGGTTTCTGACCCAGGCGGGTCCGCGTCCCTCCCACTCACTCAGCTTGCCGCCAAGGGGAAATTCCTGGACTGGGTGGTTGTTTGTCACACGAGAGGATGTAGGAACACTTCATTTAATTGACTGTTGTCGTTTGGGGTATACGCTTAAGGGTCAAATGGTTTTGGGGGATTTGTCAGGTAACTTTTAAGCGATTGTGCGATAAGGGAGGTTTGAGAGGCTTGTGAATGAGAGATCTGCTTCTTCTCAGTCCATTCAGCAGAGCTGATACAACACCAGCAGTTCTGCTCAGTCGGAACATGGAGCATATGCTGCCACCTAGTGGCGCCGCAGGGATAGCGCTCTGAATGACAAGAGAGTGACTTTCATCCACGCTAAGGCCAAACGTGTCAGTCGGTCAGCTTTTATGGAAGAGCGATGAGCCCTATGAGCGATTGAGTTGTTGTGCGGTCTTTTAGTTTTCCGTATACTAACCCCCTTCCGTTTCTCTCTGCTACAGTCACGTCCATCTTGAAGAAGGCCAAGCGGGCGCGTCGGGAGCCGGGGGCCGGCGTGACGTTCGACCGGGTGACAGTGTTCTTCTTCCCGCGGTGCCAGGGCTTCACCAGCGTGCCCAGCCGGGGGGGCTGCTCGCTGGGCATGGTGCAGCGTCACAGCGACCGCCGCACCTACACGCTGGCCGAGTTCGCCGCCGAGCAGAGGCTCCTGCGCCGCGAGAAGCTCCTCGACCGCCTGAGGGAGGAGAAACTGGAGGCGCTGAAGCTGAGGGTGAGCAAAGCTAACAGCGCTCCTGCTTGTTCACTGTAAAGTGAACTCTAAAGACTCTAGGCCGAGTGATCGCTTGGGGATTGTCAGATTGTGAGGGGACCTGAGGAGAAGAGAAGGCTCTAAGGACATCTGTCAAACGAGTCGGACTGGAAAACTGTTCACTTCATTAAAAAACCAAAGCCTATGACGTGAATCCAAAGAGAAGAGTTCCAAAGAGAACCAGTTCCAGTTCCAAAGTTCCAGTTCCAACAGTTCCAAAGAGAACCAGTTTCTCCAGTTTCTATTCAGAGTTGCCGTCGACATTTTATCGACAATGAACGTCTTTAGATCTGTATTCTTGAAATAGTGACGTAAGATGCTAAACGCCTCTCCTCCCCTCCCCCTCTTCACAGTTAACCAAGAACGGCACCCAGGAGAGCGAGGAGGCGGAGCGCCTGACGGTGGACGACATCCCCGAGGAGGAGCTGGACCTGGGCTCCGCCGGCGCCCAGCTGGAGGACGGCTCCTTCCTGCACCCGTACCCGTCCCGGCAGCGCCACGCCCTCCTCAAGGCGGCCGGCGTCAAGAAGATCGACAAGGAGGAGAAGCGGCAGCTGCACGAGCTGCGCGTGTCGCGCGAGGACTGCGGCTGCAACTGCCAGGGCTTCTGCGAGCCGGAGACCTGCGGCTGCAGCCTGGCCGGCATCAAGTGTCAGGTACGACGAGAGACTCGGGCGCACGCAAGCACCACTCACGCTTTTCCACTTGAAGATAATATAAGATAAGATTCAACCAGGTTGTCACGTTTTGTGAAAGACCTTCACTTTCAATGAATTGCATTTAGAAATTTACATTTAGAAATGACCATTTTTTTAAGCTGTAATGTACAATACAGTGTAATTAATGCAACTTTCAAATGCTGCTGTAGTTGTTTTCTGGTGCATTTGGACTACGAATTAAAAAAGTTTTTTTCTTCCTACCCCCACCCCAGATGGACCACACGTCCTTCCCCTGTGGCTGCACCAAAGATGGCTGCGGCAACACCGAGGGGCGCATCGAGTTCAACTCCGGTCGCGTGCAGACGCACTACATCCACACCATCATGAAGCTGGAGCTGGAGAAACGTCTGGAGGAGCACTCCGGTCCCGAGGAGGAGGAGGAGGCGGGGGGAGCAGCGGAGCCCAGCCCGACCCAGACGGACCTGCCCGCGCCCGGCCCGAACCACGGGCCCCTGGGGGACAACCGCCACCATCACCCTCTCCCCCTCCCCGTCGGGCCCTCCTTCCACTTCAGCCCCGAGCTGGCGGCGGCCGGGGAGAACAGCTGCAGCAGCGACATGACGGACTCGTCCTCGGCCAACAGCGAGGACTCTGAGGAGGCCGGGGGGCGGAGTCCCGCGGAGGAGCTCTCTCCGCTGGGCGTGGACGAGAACGGCCTGACCCGCATACTCTGCTTCAGCGACGCCGACAACGAGGACTGTACTATTAGTGGCGGGGGCGAGTACGACGGCGCCGGCGACGACAACCGGCACCACGGGCAGCAACGGCAGCAGCAGCAGTCGTCGTCCACCTCCGCGTTCGGCATCTTCAGCACTGCGGACTTCCCCGACGAGAACGACAACATAGAAGCCGCCCTTTTGGACTCTGTAGACGACCACATGGACAATCGGGCCGTGGCGATATCACAACTGTTGGATGAGAACGCCAACCAAGGTAACGGCCTCTTCCACGGCGCCGGAGTGCCACGCACGCCCTCGCCGTCCTTCGACAGATCCGCCAGCTACGGCATGGATCTGAGCTTGTCCTCCGAGTCCGACCTGGAGTTCTTCGACGGGTTTCCCTGTTTGGGACCGAGCTCACTCTACAACTCCCTCAAGGAATACGAACACATGGACAACTTCTTTCAGTTTCACTTGCCTAGTTACCCCAGCGCCCCACAGGCCAACAGTGACCCGGGGACATGCCTTCTCGAGTCTCTGATTGGCCTGTCGGAATCCGTCCCAGAACCCCCAGCTACTTTTACAGACAATCAGCTGTTGGAGGAAGCCATCAAGTTGTCTGTGATGGAATCTGTAAAAGTTTAACAAGACGTACAAAATGTTCAGAGGGACTATGTAGGAAAGGAGAAGAGCGGGCTGTTCGTGCACATCAAGTTTTCAGTGTACAGTTTTTGACGTTAAAAATGAACTGTGATCTTCCTCTTGTCTGTTGTTGCCGTGATTCTAATCTTGCCTTCCAAATGTTAGCAAAGCAGCGGAGGGATCTTGGTGATGTGAAGTGGCAGCTAACATTTCAGTTTGGGAGTCTGACGAATAAAAAGAAGAAAAAAGAAGAAGCTCAATTTGGCCTTTTGGAGTCATCAATGCCCATCACAAAAAACAATGCAAGCTGTCAAATCCTTGTTCAACCAAACCTAGAACTCCATCCCCGATGTTTTGTGCATCAGCCTCGTTGGGGACAAGAGAGGGAATCTTGCTGTTGAATGTGCACCTCAGGGACTTTTTCTAGCTTTCGGAGGAAATGTAATGTGACTGTTGGTTGCGTTGGTTTGGGCCTGGCTTTCTCATGAAACCCTGTTCTGAAATGCCAACATAGTCATAATCCGGACCCCCACTAGAGCTCAGGACTCTCTTGAGTTGGTGAGGTGTCAACCCTGTAATTTACCCTAAAATGTGAGGATTCTTCCTCTGTTCTCCAAAAATGGCACCTGAAGATATGACCTGGTACAAATATTCCCCCGACAGCTCCTGATCGGCACTTTATCTGTGAAAGTATGACTTCACTGCGTTCAGGCAAAAACAGGACGACTTTCAGTTCTCTGGGGTCAATTCAACAGTTGAGAGGATTTACACACTAAATTATGGGGCTTATTATTTATGAGCTAAGTAAACTAAGAATATTACAACTGAAAGTGAAAAGGATACAGAACTGTATTATCTATATTACCTTGATAATTTTTTAATTTATTTCCTTTCAATTGTATTTAATTTATTTCAGATAAAACCTACTTTTAAACTTTTGTTCAAGCAGCACAGTGGTTTTATAACCTGGAAGTGCAATCTTTCCTTTCTTGTCCATGTCCCCCTTTATGCTTCTAGAGAGGCATTGTTGGGGAAATGGGACCACAAAATCAATTTAGCCAAGTATTTAATATCTATTCTGTTATTACCTTAAACATAACATATTGGTAAATTATTTTGTATGATTATTTCAGTATAATTTAAGAATTCTGCGGGGTGGGGAGGGGGCTTGCTTGTTGGGTTGAAGTTTACTCCTTGTGCCTGCCATCATGTTTGCCAGGCGAGTGTGTGCGCACAGCGCTTCAATTTTAGCTGTGGGACTGAAAACTGTGGAACCTACCTATTTGCTGAAATCAAAATTGAGTCTGTTGTTTCGCTGCCTATGACATTGCTATAGAAAATTAGACTAATATTTTGTAACCAATTTGTGTAGATTGATGAAAGAATTCTAATCTGTATAACTGACAAATTATTTTATTAAGAAAACCATGTGTGTAATTTTCAAATGTGGAAACCTTTGTAATATATTAATCATAGAGAAATATATACTTATGAAGGCCATTGCTGTCCAGCATTTTGAAGTATTTTTCATAGCCACGCCAGTTACAGATTTCTTATCAAAAATGCCACTAAAACAAAGTCAATTAGAAAAAATAATTTCAATTGCACTCATAATGTTTGGGTGGATGCGGCCAAAGGTCACGTCATATAGTAAATTATCAATGTAAAGGTTTTTGTGGATAGGAATTGCATATATTATGCAATTTCTATAGCATTATGCAAAAAGCCTCAAAGTGGTTTGTGTTGCCCCAACAGGTTCTGATTAAGATCTTTTCAAAATGGAGATTCTTTTAATTGAGTTTCATTTTGGACAGATGAGGGACACTGGAGAGCCAATGTACATATCTCATCCTTTCTACTGCTGTTTCTTCAGCCAGTCTGGACCCTATAGGAGTTATGCATGCAGGTCCCCTTTGTATGTTATTCTGATTTATTGTATACTTTAGAAAAGTGCATAGGGCACATTGGAAATGTATTACTTGCTTCTGCCTTCATCTGCTTACTTTGGAAATCCACCCAATAAACATATTATGCTCTGATGCAAACGAGAGGGTGCAGAGTCAATGACTCGTCTCTCTTGTCTAAACGCATCAATTCTCATGAAGAAATGGCGACAGTGAGTATTTATTAACGTATTGTATTAAGGCTTTTCGTTTTTTTTTTTTAAAGAACGTGTCTTACTTTTTGCCTTTTATGTTGTACATATTTCTGCTTGAATGGTACTGCAGAGCAAAGAAAGCTGCTTTATTTTTTACATATTCACTCTTTAACCGTTGAAAAACTATTCATTTCATCCAAGTCATTTTGACAGTTTGTCCCTTCAAATAAAAACAAAACGACTTTTCTTAAAATTCTTGACTTTGTGTTGTTTCTGCAGCTTGTGTCTTTTAGAGTTAGTTTCCACAGATCAAATGGAGAATTTACTATTCTGATTGATATTTATCCTGGATAAGGTTTGCCATTTTGCATAGGCATTCACAGAGCGCACACACATAATGTATGTTATTTATAACAACTTTGGCCACAAAATCCATGGCTCATTTGATCATGCTTGCATGTCCTATGGCCCTTGAATGACCTGATACAGAGAGACGCGGTGAGAGATGTTTGACATGATGCTCACCTAGTATACAGAGAGATCTATCTCTCTATGGATTATTCTGCGTCATGTTTCTCTATGCAACTGCACTAAACAGTTCAAAACATTAGTCCTGAGCACTCGGCTACAATGGAACAAATGCATAAGGGACACCTTAAAAGTTGCCTGGTTTGTTTTCATAACTTTTTTTGCGTGAACCACAGGAATTCGGCTTTGGTTTCTGGTCTCCATGGCAAAGACAGTGGGAGAGAAAAACCTTCACATTCACTGTGTATGATGTCATCCTGTAGAGTCTTAGCAACCACAGAAACATAAGGAATGGCTGGAAGTATTGCCCTGGCTTTTGGAAGCATCTTGCTGCATTGTTTTCCCTCAGGGTTATATGAACAGAAATATAATTAGATGAAAGCACACAGGTTAGTTATTTGTTTTGTTAAAAATGGTGAACATTTCTGTGGTGGAGTGTTTTTCTTATCCAATGGCCTTGTTAGAGGCTGTAACTGCCCCTCCCTTGAAGCTTATTATAAACATTTTACCAAACAGGAGGCCCTCAGTATCAAACCGACATTGTTGCTATGACAATATGGTTTGGGTTTGGTATTTCCATTCCATTCGGAGGGTGGAGACATCAGGGCCTTCTCCCTCATCCTTCCTTTGAGAAATGACTGACCTGACATGACTGGATTAGTAACAACTGAGTAGAGCTGCACAGGTTTCAACTATCCAATCATGTTAAATCAGGGATTACCTCAAGGAATGGAGGGTGCATCTTTAGAGTATTCAAACAGGGTTGAGGCCACAGTCCTCCACTGGTGTTGGTTTCACTGGGTGTATTCATCTTCTAGGCTCGGTCCCCGATACTGTGTGACGTTGTCCTTGTTGACTCAGGGTGGACATAACAGATACACAACACTGAACCCTGTCAGGAATTTAAATGAGCAATTATTAGGATTCTCAGAAGAGGTTGAAGAATTTCTAGGAATCTTTCCATAGTGTCAGTAGGAGAGGAGGTGAGGCTATACATTCCAAATATGAGGATATGTCACCACCTGCTGGCTTTGAAGAGAAGTGCAAGCCAAATTATAAGTCATCCTATTGTAAACAAACACACAAGATGCAGCACATTCGATTCTACCCCCATTTGACGAACCTTACTTTAAAAGAACAGACAAACCACAATTGAATGTCTCTTAGAAATGTAACTTTTATTCTGGCAATCTTCTACTTCTTGGTAACCTGTAAGGGAATAGGATTGGTATAAGAAATTACAAACTAAAATTAAAGAAGCTGTTGCTGAATTAATTTGATACAAAATACATCCTCTGATAGTGTACAATGTGCATAGTGGTGAGACAACTGTGTTGTGTGTTATTAATCAAACGGTATTAATAGATCACAGTAATGCTACTGGAAAAAATAAGTCTGATAATCAAAAGAAGAGAGAGGAGAAAGACTTACTTTAGTACATTTCAGAGTTTAGCCACTCAATAAAAGAGGACACTCTGGTGAATACGGTGGGCTTGTACAACTGGTTGCAATTTCCAGACGGGCCGTAGCTGGCCACCCCATGGACCCTCCAGGCGCCATCAGTGTAACAGCTCAGAGGACCTCCAGAGTCACCCTGGAACAGCCGCAGACAAGAGAGTCATGGTTGTGTTGGATAGATTTCAGATGTCATTTTAGAGAGCTTTAAGTTACTTAGAATATAAAAGAATCAAGTAAAATCAAACTTTATTTGTATAGCGCATTTCATACACAGAGGCACCACAATGCGCTTTACAGAGAGGTCCCACCCCTACATATGCTAGAGGGAAGCAAAAAAACAGTTTCACCCGGGGGCCAAAAAAGTGAGCTGTAAAAATTCTTCCCTAACCTCTCTCAACAAGACGATCGAGCAAGCTCCTGGAAAATGTTTGTCTATTGACTAAGAACATTTACAGAGCAATAAACATGGGCTAGATACTTCATAAGACATGACTAACAGTAGAGTGCACAAATAATTACAGAGAGATTGCCTGCATGGTAGGCCATTATGTGTTAGCTATCCCTGTAGTCTCTAATATGATATTTAAAGGAGTAGTAAAGGGAAAATGCATGTTTAGCCCTGTTTTAAGGTTACTTATGATCATATACAATGGTCCAGATCAAAACGTTGACAAAACTAGCACTTTTGAGAAAGTCTGATAATTGCTCTACCACCGTTTTGGTCATACAATGGATGTGGGTGGGCACCGTGAAAAATCATAAAAAAAACTGGTTAAACTCTCAATTTCAAAGACAAGTGTAAAAGGAGTGTAAAAGGAGTGTAAAAGTCGTGTCAGTGGTCTAAGTTGTCTCTACTAGCAGAGTGATGACATAGGGAGATCAGAACAGGATATGACTAACTCTAACTGGACTGGTGTGTGGTGTTTGAATGGGTCCAGAAGACGTTAGTTTTAAATGTAGGATGTTGATGTGAATGCATGTTATCAGTGTGACTGCAGCTCTGCTCCAGTACCTGGCAGCCAGAGATGTTTCCGTCTCCACCAGCGCACACCATGGTCTTCAGGGCGATGCTGCCCCACCACTGATGGGTAGAGCAGACAGAGTGCTCCACCACGGAGATGAGTGCCTCCTGCAGGATGGCAGGCTCACTGCCGCCGGCTGAGGAAAGGGGTGGGCAAGTGAGAAGGATTTTGTGTAATTATTAAGACAAAATAAGAATAGAATGGAATTAGAGTAATTTTATGTCACCTAAGCAGGCAATCACAACCCTATACTGTGCATGTTAACAATTGTGTGTATGTGTGTGTCAAGTTTATTATTAAAATTTTAGTTAACTGAAATAAAAACGAAAACTAGGCTTTACAAAAAACTATAAATAACTAAACTGTACAGAAAATATCTTTAGTTCTGGTATTTTTCATTTCATACATAAGCCTAGTATTTTAGGTGGATATGAAATCTATCCTCCTTTTTTTTTTTTTTACTGTGCCCCTGTGCAGAAGTAATCTGAGTGTGCCAGATTTTTTTTTTCACATGGAGAGAAAAAACCAAGGTTATAATAGTTTAGTTTTTTTCATTAGTTTTTCTTTTTATATAATTTTAACTTTTTGTTTTCAATTTCAGTTTAGTTTTAAAGTGGGTTTGCTAGTTTTTTTTTTTTTTTTTGAAAATGCTAAGTTTTAGTTTTTATTAGTTTCAGTAATAGTTTTAGGTTTTTTACTTCTGCGCTAGCCTCGTGAGACC
Source organism: Borostomias antarcticus (assembly GCF_949987555.1). Lineage (NCBI taxonomy): Eukaryota > Metazoa > Chordata > Actinopteri > Stomiiformes > Stomiidae > Borostomias > Borostomias antarcticus. The sequence continues at coordinate 30,903,151 of NC_140235.1, read as the reverse complement.
ATCCTTATCTTGCGAGCTCACATTGTTTCACTCCATGTGAAACAAACAATCTGGTGCACGTCAGGTTACTTCTGCGCAGGGGCACAGCACAAAAAAATGGAGGATAGATTTCATATCCACCCAAAATACTAGGCTTATGTATGAAATGAAAAAGACTAAAACTAAAGACATTTTCTCTATAATTTTAATTTTAGTTAATTTTGTAAACACACAATACAGTTTTAGTTAGTTATCGTTTTTTGTAAAGCCTACTTTTTATTTTTATTTCAGTAAAATAAAATGTTTTTAACACCTAGTTTTCGTTTTGTAGTTAGTTAACTATGATAAACTTGGAAACAACGTGAGCTTGTGAGATCAGGATACTAAACTAATACTGAAACTAATAAAAACTAAACTAAAACTAAGTATTTAAAAAAAAAAAATTAAACTAAATTAGCAAACCCACTTTAGAAACAAATTAAAACTAAACAGAAATTGAAAACAAAAAGTTAAAAAGATATGAAAATAAAACATAAAAAAACAAAACTATTTTAACCTGTGTGTGTGTGTGTGTGTGTGTGTGTGTGTGTGTGTGTGTGTGTGTGTGTGTGTGTGTGTGTGTGTGTGTGTGTGTGCGCACTCACTAGACAGAAGTCCCCAGCCGGTGATGTAGCACTGGAAGCCATGGGGCAGCATCTGGTCGGGTGCGGGCAGTGGAGCGGCGGCCACAAACCCGTTGTCTAAGGCAGAAGTGGCCAATCTCAGCAGAACAATATCATTCCTGACACACAAACACACACACCAGAGTATAGTTATCATAAAACACACACACATTGTTTTCAATGGGTGTGTAACACACACGCTGGGTTTGAGCTGTGGTCCAACGTATGATTAGCATACATCTTCTTTACATTAATTCCAGGAAATCTGCATGTATGGGACCCGATTATCTCGACAACTGGCCATGGCCACAGTATGAAGTGAATATGCAGCAGATGTATTGCTCAGGACCCAAGGACATGCATGTGTCGCAGGTGAAGTTGTTTGGATTTAAGGTTCTGCAAAAAATTCTCCCATTTCGCCCATTCCCAACAGACCTGCAACACAACAAGGTCACTAGGACCCAGTGTGGCACTCAATTCTCTAGCCAAGTTGGGGCAGGACAAACGCAAGAGTCACTGGAATGGAACTCACTGCTATGGCTACCATCACCGTAGGAGAGTGGGTAGAATGTAGAACTCAATTTGATGGATGAAATGTTTTAACGCTCTGCTCAATAAAGTCAATCAATCAATTCCTAAGTGGAAATTGTTCAAACTATAATACTGCTATAGTACTGCTATAACAACAACAAAAACAATTGGTATAATGCATTTTCATGTAGTCCATTGCACTTCAGAATTATTTCTTATACTCGCCCCTTACCCCATTGCAGTGGGCAAGGGCCTACAGTAGTCTCATGAACATCACAGCTACGCCACTGAAAAACTAGTGATTAGATGGCGCGGGTGGGTGGCATTTATACTGCGTGAATTTTAAGACCAATTGAACTCGTTTACAGGTGCATTGGCCTGTCTTCACTTCCCTCCATCTTTACCCGTTGCCAAGTTCACCGGTCCAGCCAGGGTGTACAATGATCCTCTCCACTTTATGGTTCTGCTCACTGCCGTCATCCTCATACAGGTTGTATTCTCCCAGGACGACACGGTACTTAAAAGCCCCTGGGCTGTGGCGAGGGACACAGGGAAATACAATACACGATCATGATCATATCATCTGTACTAGCAGAAATATTCAGCCTTCAACCAGAATATGATCATCCTGATATGGCTACTTCTATTTCAAGAACACATAGTGAATGTTAAGTTCTTTGTAATAGGCTGAATTACTTTAAAATAAAATGTGTTATCAGACAAATAAACAAGCTTTTGGAAGGTTCTATATATGACATAAGGCATAGCCAATTAGAGCTTCACCTAATAATACAATGTGCTGCGGTGATTGCGTAGAAGGGATGAATGAGGGTGCCTCCACAGATGTGGGTGAAGTACTGATTGGTGTTGTAGTAGTCAAACTGGAGGGAGACCTGAAAAAAGATACAGTACAGTACTGTCTGATTAGTCACTTAGAGAGAGGGAGTTTTAGGTCAGTTTATAGATATTACTCAGAGTGGTATTGCATATACTTAATTCAACATCTTATCAACAGGAAAGATTATAACTGATCATTATTGGATGCTCAGGATCAATGTACGATGTGGCAGAGTGTGTGTTACCTGCCAACGCCAGACATTGGGCTGAGCGTCCGACCCTCCTACCACCCTCTCTGTCTCTGCCTGTCTCTCATTGTGGACAGCAAGGTTCAGGGGGGGCGCCCTGGCACAGATCACCCCTGAGATACACAAACACATCCACCATGCATGGCAAAAGGTTTTCAATTGTAATAATCATGCAGTGAATTGTCAAATTATGAGGTTTATGTTTCTGCTGCTTATATTTCATTTATCTTACCAATGCAAGAGAAGAGAGCCACAAGTTGCAACATCCTGGACCAGTTACATAGGTGACTAGTACCAGCTGCCTTTTACCTTTATACCAACTTCAGAGGTGTTGCACAACAAGACCTTAACCTGTCAGTTTGAGTTAATCTGGGGAACATGCTCATATCAAGTCACCTTCTATCTTTTGGCAAAGCTGGTGTGACACCAACCTGGCCAAAAATCTGTCTCTAGATGTGGAACGGGGGACTTACTGCTTGAAATGACCACCTAACCAGAACATTTGCATGCTTATTATTGAATGAATGAATGAATCAAAGCTTTATTGGCAGATTCAGGTCCATAAATGTATATAAAAAAGTCACAAAATAATTAGTTACACTAAAACATACAGGCTCTTAAGCCAGTTCTCTCTAAGCCTGGATGTGTGTTGGGAACAGCTCATCATAATGTCGGGTAAGACAAAGCCACTATAATGCTGTTATCTGACCCATCCAGACGCTGCATACATTTATACATCAAATTCCTTAAGAGTGCATGAAAGGTGCAGACTCCAACAGTGACAAACATTTCACTCGCACTACACCACCTGGGATTTTTAAGGGGTAGTCTCATTGCATCATTATAAGCTACTTGGAGCCTCTGAATACTAGCCTTTTTAAAGCATGACCACAGGAGGGCAGTATAGAGTGGAGTACAAAATGCTCTGAACAGAGACACCTTCACTCCAACTGAGCACATGCTAAACCTTCAAGCAGTGTTGGCTTGGGCATACATCCTGCGGTATTGCCTGTATAGGTCTACATCATCTGTCAACTGATCAGTAATAAAATGACCAAGATATTAACTAACCTTATTACAGACCTCAATATTATTGTCTGACAACTTGAAGTCCGGGAACTTCTGATATTTGTCTTCTTTGGTTCAACATATTAATACAGCACTCTTACTAGCATTGCATACGATGTCATGCTCCACATCATACACAGTACAGATAGCAAGGAGCCACTGTAGACCAGTAGCCTGGCGTCACCAGCCTGATCTCGCGAGCTCACATTCTATTTCACTCCACAGATCAGGCTGCATATCCAACTGTTCTATAGGAATCCACTCAAGCCGAGATTGGTTCGTGCCAATCACAACCGTTTATCTAATATGGGGCGGGTTTAGTGAGATGGCGCCATAGAGGCATTTTTGCTGATTGGTAGGTCTATCCCATTCCGTCCAGAGGCATTTTGATCTACGCCCGTTGTTAATGCCCCTTGGGAATCGGAAAGCAACTGTGAGTTTCCAGACCCTTCACATTTTTACGAATTGGGTCAGGCAAAGCCAGGCTGGTAGACCAGCACTGCTTGGACTAAATATCACAAGGTCATCTGCATACAGAAGATGGTTCACTAACAGGTCACCAATCAGGCATCCAGTATTACAGTATTATTAATCAACACAATTTCTCTTTAACTTCCTTCAGCTTGCTCCAGATTGGCTGGGAGATACCCTGCCCCCTTTTTAAATGCAAAATACTTGAGCTTCTAATGGCCAAATCATCATTGTTTTCCTAACATCTCAGACTCACCCCATGCTCACAAGAGCTCACAAAGTTTTAGGTTTCTTGTGTGTAACATGGGAATACTACAGTCATGTTTGGTCTTTGTGTGATACACACGTCCTGCGGGACAACATGATATTTGTAGGGCGGCTGTAGCTCAGTTGGTAGAGTGGGTCGTTCAATGATTGAAGGGTCAGTGGTTCAAATCCCAGCTCCGACTGTCCACATGTCGAAGTGTCCTTGAGCAAGACACCTAACCCCAAAATTGCTCCCAATGAGCAGGTTAGCACCTTGCATGGCAGCTACCGCCATTGGTGTGTGAATGTGTGTGTGTGAATGGGTGAATGAGAGGCCATTGTAAAGCGCTTTGAGTGCCGCTAAGGTGGAAAAGTGCTATATAAATGCAGTCCATTCACCATTTACATTGACAGATACTGTGATACTATGTTTCTATGAAGGTTGCTACAGTGAGGTGAGGAGTCTTGATGCTTTTCACATCTCATTGTGTGGTTCCTGGGAGTGAGCTTGAACAACAAACTGGACTGGAACTGAACACTGAGGAAAGGACAGAGCAGACCTTAGGAGGCGCAGGTCCTTGGATTGATCGAAAGCAGACACTATCTATACTTTGTAGATATTTAGAAATGAGCCAAAACCTTTTTCAAACAGTGGCCATATTGCATTTGGCCACCGTGGCGATGGCGTCCTCTCTAAATCATTAGAGCATGCCCTGGGCTATGTCATGGGCATGAACTTAGCCTCATATCTCCTTAAGGCCCCACTTCTTACATTCAGATGAAATTCTTCTTCCTCTGCTCTTTTCTTTGCCTGTTCTTCTTTCGACTCATTAACCTGATGCACCATAACCATCTGTAAACTCCCCGTTGGAAACTATTTGGGAAAGGGCAGGCCCTTTAAAAAATATGGTAACAATTTATAATAAGTGCACACTATGAAGCATTTAATAATATTACTTAATCAATCATTTATAAAGTGTTATTCATTCATTATTACACATTAATGAGGAGTTTATTAACACATTTATAAAGGTTTTATTCTTCATTAATAAGCTAATGTAAAATGTGTTTATTCACTGTTTTTTCATACTTTATAAACAATGTATTTATAATTTGTAAATAATGTATAATATCAATTACAAACAGGTTTTTCATGAGTTGTTAAAGGTTCATCAGGTTGTTTATAACATGGAAGTTAATGATTGACTAACTATTTTTAAGTACTTTATGCATGCATTTATCCATGTAATGAATTACACATGCACAAATGGTTAGTAAGTGGGTTAATAGATGCTTTATAAATATTTTATAATACTATAATTCATGATGAATTCAAGTACTGTAGTTATAAAGCATTTACTAGGCCATTGGTAAAGTATTATCTGGGAGTTGATCTAAAGTGTAAACAATCTATGCTTTACACAGCATTTATTAATGAGATATTAAGGCTGGCAATGCAATTGCGATCGATTTCAACTAGTCTGCAGTTATTTGCAGGGGTGCAATAAATGAAAATTCTCTCTCTCTCTCTGTCCTTCTCTCTAATCTTTTAATATGATGATACAGTAGAGTAGGATCAAAACATTTACTTTGTACTCAGCTGCAATGTAATAAATAGTAATTAGCTTTAACATCACTTTGACCATTCTTGCTCTAGTTTAACCCATAATCAACTAGTATTTCCACAGAAGTCATGCAGCCTACAATGGAGTCAGATAATCAGGATTTTAATATGTTTAACCCTTTCTCGTTCAGGCTAATGCGGGAGGGGGGGGGGGGGGTTGGTTCTATTAACAATATATAAATCACTCCACAACTTCAAAACCAATAGCTATTATCACATTTAAACTTGATAGTCCAGAGACGTACATGCTAATTTCAATTAGCCTATGGCTTTTCTTATTGATACTACTTTGACCATAATCAATTTAAATTCTTCTGTGTGAAACATTTGCTTATATGAACATGTGCTATATGAATAAAATTTACTTTGACAAGATGCAGCACATTAGTTTGTGCCCCCATTTGACAAGCCTCGCTTTGAAAGAACAGACAAACCACAATTAAATGACTCTTAGAAAATTCCCTTTTATTCTGACAGAGAATCGTCTACTTCTTGATGACCTGTAAGGGAATAGTATTGGTATAAGAAATAACATTAAACTAGAATTAAGGAAGCTGTTCCTGAATTAAATAATATAATTTCTAATTCTATAAATAGTGATGAGACAACTGCAAACATCATTGATCGCAGCTATGTTACTGGAAAAAATAAGTGATAATCAGAAGAAGAGAGAGGAGAAGGACTTACTTTAGTACATTTCGGAGTGCATCCACCCAATAAAAGAGGACACCCTGGTGAAGACAGTGGGCTTGTTCACCTGGTTGCAATTTCCAGATGGGCCATAGCTGACCACACCATGGACCCTCCAGGCGCCATCAGTGTAACAGCTCAGAGGACCTCCAGAGTCACCCTGGAACAGCCGCAGACAAGAGAGTCATGGTTGTGTTGGATAGATTTCAGATGCCATTTTAGATTACTGAGAATGTTAAAAAATGTATGTTGCCTCGCTTAGTGCAGTGCAGCATCAACTGAGTGTAAAAGTCATGTCAGTGGTCTAAGTTGTCTCTATTAGCAGAGTGATGAGACAGGGAGATCAGAACAGGATATGAATAACTCTAACTGGACTGGTGTGTGGTGTTTGAATGGGTCCAGAAGACGTTAGTTTTGAATGTAGAATGTTGATGTGAATGCATGTTATCAGTGTGACTGCAGCTCTGCTCCAGTACCTGGCAGCCAGCGATGATTCCGTCTCCACCAGCGCACACCATGGTCTTCAGGGCGATGCTGCCCCACCACTCATGGGTAGAGCAGACAGAGTGCTCCACCACGGAGATTGGCGCCTCCTGCAGGATGGCAGCCTCACTGCCGCCGGCTGAGGAAAGGGGTGGGCAAGTTAGAAGGATTTTGTGTAATTATTAAGACAAAATAAGAATAGAATGGAATTAGAGTAATTTTATGTCACCTAAGCAGGCAATCACAGCCCTATACTGTGTATGTTAGCAATTGTGTGTGTGTGTGTGTGTGTGTGTGTGTGTGTGTGTGTGTGTTCAAGATTATTATAGTTAACCAAAACTACAGTAACAAAAAAATGAAAACTAGGTGTGAGAAAATGTTTTAGTTACTGTAACTGAAATAAAGATAAAAACTAGGCTTTACAGAAAAAACTATAACTAAAAAAAACTGTACTGTGTGTTTACAAAACTAACTAAAATAAACTATAATTATAGAGAAAATGTCTTTAGTTTTAGTCTTTTCATTTATTACAGCACAGTATAGTACAGATTTATGTATTTTTACTCTGAAAGAGATGGTTGAAACTTATAGAGAATGAAGTCATCCAGCTGCTGACTAACCTGGACATATTGGTACCAGTGCCTTCTACACTGAGTTTAAACCCTTTTTTGTATCCCCGTCTTGTATTTATATTGTTGTATGTGTTTTTTATATGGACCAGTGTCCAGCGATTAATAAAGGTGATTGATTGATTGATTGATTAATTGATTGATTGATTGATTATTCGTATTTTGGGTGGATATGACATCTTTCCTCCATTTTTTAGCTGTGCCCCTGTGCAGAAGCAAGCTGATGTACCCCAGATAGTTTGTTTCACATGGAGTGAAACAACGTGAGCTTGTAAGATCAGGATGGTCTCACAAGGCTAGTGCAGGAGTAAAAAACCTATAACTATTACTGAAACTAATAAAAACTAAACCTTAGCATTTAAAAAAAAAAAAACGAAACTAGCAAACACACTTTAAAAAACGAATTAAAACTTAACTGAAATTGAAAACAAAAAGGTAAAACGATATAAAAATAAAAACTAATGAAAAAATAAAAACTATTATAATCTTGGTTGTTTCTCTCCATGTGAAAAAAACATCTGGCACACATCAGATTATGTCTGCACAGGGGCACAGTAAAAAAAATTGAGGATAGATTTCATATCCACCTAAAATACTAGACTTATGTATGAAATGAAAAAGACCAAAATCAAAGACATTTTCTCTACAATTTTAGTTATTTGTAGTTTTTTTTGTGAAGCCTAGTTTTTGTTTTTATTTCAGTTAACAAAAATTCTTGATAATAACCTTGACACACACAATTGTTAACATCTACAGTATAGGGCTGTGATTGCCAGCTTAGGTGTCATTTTAATTTTTGTTAATTTGTAAACACAATACAGTTTTAGTTAGTTATCGTTTTATGTAAAACTTATTTTTACTTTATTTCAGTTAACTAAAATGCTTTTAAGACCTAGTTTTCATTTTGTAGTTAGTTAACTATAATAACCTTGGAAACAATGTGAGCTTGTGAGCTCAGGATAGTTTTACAAAGCGAGCTCAGGAGAAAAAAGACATTAAACTAATACTGAAATTAATAAAAACTAAACTAAAACTAAGCATTTAAAGAAAATGAAAAGTAAACTAAATTAGCAAACCCACTTTTGAAACTAATTAAAACTAAACAAATTGAAAACCAAAAAGTTAAAACGATATAAAATTAAAAACGAATGAAAAAAGCTAAACTATTATAACGTTTGTGTGTGTGTGTTTGCGTACTCACTAGCCAGAAGTCCCCAGCCGGTGATGTAGCACTGGAAGCCATGGGGCAGCATCTGATTGGGCATGGGCAGTTGGGCGAAGGCCATAAACCCGTTATCGTAGGCAGGAGTGGCCAATCTCAGCAGAGCAATATCATTCCTGACACAAAATCACACACCATAGTGTAGTTATCAAAAAAACACACACATTGTTTTCAGTGGGTGTGTAACACACGTCACTGCGTCGCTCGTCAATTATCTCGACAACCGGCCACAGTATGAAGATAATATGCGGCAGGTGTGTTGCTCAGGACCCAAGGACGTGCATGTGTCGCAGGTGATTTTTTTTTAAATCTGCGGTTCTGCTAAAAAAAAATCCGGTTTCGCCCATTCCCAACAGACCCGCAACCCAACGGCCAGAAGGACCCAGTGTGGCGCTCAATTCTCTAGCCAAGTTGGGGCAGGACAAATGCAAGACCTGGAGCGGAGTCATTGGAATGGAACTCACTTCTCTGGCTACCATCACCATAGGAGAGTGGGTAGAATGTGGTTACTATGTTTATCTCAATTTGATGGATGAAATGTACGTAAATGGAAATTGTTAGAACTATAATGCTGCAATACTACTGCTATAACACAAAAAAAAACAATTGGAAAGATGCATTTTCATGGAGTCCATTGCACTTCAGAATTATATCTTATACTTGCCCCTTACCCCATTGCAGCGGGCAAGGGCCTACAGTAGTCTCATGAACATCACTTTAAAGAGCTACGCCACTGAAAAACTAGCGATTGGATGGCGCGGGTGGGCAGCATTTATACTGAGTGAATTTGAACTTCTTCACCTCCCTCCATCTTTACCCTTTGCCCAGGTCATTGGTCCAGCCAGGGTGTACAATGATCCTCTCCAGTTTATGGTTCTGCTCACTGCCATCATCCTCATACAGGTTGTATTCTCCCAGGACGACACGGTAGTTAGAAGTCTCTCGGCTGTGGCAAGGGACACAGGGAAATACAATACAAGAGCATATCATCTGTACTAGCAGAAATATTCAGCCTTCAACCAGAATATGATCATCCTGATATGGCCATTTCTATTTCAAGAACAAATAGTGAATGTTAAGTTCTTTGTAATAGGGTGAGGTACTTAAAAATAAAATGTGTTTTATCAGACAAATAAACAAGCTTTTGGAAGGTTGTATATATGACATAAGGCATAGCCAATAAGAGCTTCACCTAATGATACAGTGGGCTGCGGTGATTGCGTAGAAGGGATCAATGATGGTGGCCCCACAGATGTGGTAGTAGTACATATTGCTACTGTAGTAGTCATACTGGAGGGAGACCTGGGGAAAAAGATACAGTACACCTGTCTGATAAGTCACTTAGAGAGAGGGAGTTTGAGGTCAGTTTACAGATATTACTCAAGAGATGTATTGCATATACTTAATTCAACATATCATCAACAGGAAAGATTATAACTGATCATTATAGGATGCTCAGGATCAATGTACGATGAGGCAGAGTGTGTGTTACCTGCCAACGCCAGATGTTGGGCTGAGCGTCCGACCCTCCTACCACCCTCTCTGTCTCTGCCTGTCTCTCATTGTGGACAGCAAGGTTCAGGGGGGGCACCCTGGCACAGATCACCCCTGAGATACACAAACACATCCACCATGCATGGCAATAGGTTTTCAATTGTAATAATCATGCAGTGAATTGTCAAATTATTATGAGGTTTATGTTTCTGCTGCTTATTTCCTTCATCTTACCAATGCAAGAGAAGAGAGCCACAAGTCGCCACATCCTGGACCAGTTATGTGACCAGTACCAGCTGCCTGTTACCTTTATACCAACTTGCAGTGGAAAGACCTTCAGAGGTGTTGTCCAACAAGACCTTAACCTGTCAGTTTGGTGGGAACATGTTCATAGTCAAATTATTTTGGCAAAGCTGGTGTGACACCAACCTGGCCAAAAATCTGTCTCTAGGTGTAGAACAGGTGACTTACTGTTTGAAACGACCACCTAACCAGAACATTTGAATACTTACTTACATAATTGTTATTCAACACAGTTCCTCTTCAACTTTCTTCAGCTTGCTCCCTATTGGCTGGGAGATACCCTTCCCCCAATTTATATGCAAAATACTTGAGCTTCTAATGGCCAAATCATCATTGTTTTCGGACTCGGACTCACCCCATGCTCACAAAGTTTTAGGTTTCTTGTGTGTAACATGGCAATACTACAGTCATGTTTGGTCTTTATCTGATACACAAGCCCTGGGGGACAACATGATATTTGTATTGACAGATACTGTATGTTTCTATGAAGGTTGCTACAGTGAGGTGAGGAGTCTTGGTGCTTCTCAGATCTCATTGTCTGGTTCCTGGGAGTGAGCTTGAACAACAAACTGGACTGGACAGACAACACTGAGGAAAGGACAGAGCAGACTGTTCTTCCTTAGGAGGCTCAGGTCCTTTGATGTATGTAGCAGACTGCTGTGGAAAAAATGCCGAAAATAAGGTTTAACAGAGACTCCTGGAATAGAGCATGTTTTGTTTTAAAAGTTAAAATACACCACTGAAGATTAATTTTGTGAATTCTTGAACCTGTTCAAGATCTAGAGACGTTGGTGTCACGCCAGCTTTGCCAAAAGATAAAATGTGACTTTATATGAATATGTTCCCCACAACCTGTTGAACCGACAGGTTAAGGTCTTGTTGCACAACACATCTGAAGGTATTTCCACTGCAAGTAACAGGCAGCTGGTACTGGTCACATAACTGGTCTAGGATGTTGCGACCTGTGGTAAGATAAAGGAAATACACAGCAGAAACATAAACAAGTATTTCCACAGAAGTCACGTAGCCTACAATGGAGTCAGATCGGCTAATCAAGATTTTAAGAATTTTTGTTGTTGTCCAGTTTACCCTTCCTCATTCAGGCTAAGGGGGGGCACTTTTGGTTATATTACCAATATAAAATCCCTCCACAACTTTGAAACCAATTGCTATTATCACATGTAAACGTAATAGTCCAGAGACGTACATGCTAATTTCAACTAGCCTATGGCTATTCTTATTGATACTACTTTTATCATAATCAATTGAAATTCTTAACACAATTATTAGCCATATTATAAATCATCCTATAGTAAACAAACACATACTGTGCAAGATTGCCGTTTTTGACCACTTCTGTAGTTCATTTATAGCATAACTGACATTAGGATGAGTATCACCCAGGCAAGACCAAATGTTTTGCTTGCTGACCCTCCTCCTCCATGGAGCAGTGGTATGAGCTTGTTTGCAGCAGTTGACACATAGATGCTGATCAAAGTGGTTTCATAACTTAAAGGACAGGTTCAGAATGTTGCATTATAAGCCTGGCTTATTAAGCCATGTTATAAGGTTCAAATACACCAGAAACTCTCATTTTCAAAGACAGGAAACTCACTGAGTAGTTACTGGTGTACATTGATGTTCTGGCAAAAAAAATCACCACAAAGTATGCTTCCGATCCACACCTAACCAATGTTCCGATCCACACTTAACCAATGTTCCGATCCACACTTAACCAATGTTCCGATCCACACTTAACCAATGTTCCGATCCACACTTAACCAATGTTTCGATCCAAACCTAACCAATGTTCCGATCCACACTTAACCAATGTTCCGATCCACACTTACTGTAACCAATGTTCCGATCCACACTTAACCAATGTTCCGATCCACACCTAACCAATGTTCCTAATCACACTTAACCAATGTTCCGATCCACCCCTAACCAATGTTCCGATCCACACTTAACCAATGTTCCGATCCACACTTACTGTAACCAATGTTCCGATCCACACTTAACCAATGTTCCGATCCACACCTAACCAATGTTCCTAATCACACTTAACCAATCTCCTGATCCAACCCTAACCAATGTTCCGATCCACACCTAACCAATGTTTTACCAGATTTTAGAGAAATCGTAACACATAGAGAGACGTGTACTGTATTAAAAAGTTCACAACAGGGAAGATCGCCGCAATAGTTTTCTAGACATTGCCCATTCAATCAGTGCGTGACCCAGGTGAACGACATGTTCGGGGAAGGCCAGGACAGATTTACAATATAACCAGCTGTAGGATTGCGTAACCTGGGAACATGCAGACTCTCATTGACAGGACAAAGTAAAAATGTGAAGATTAATTAGCATTCACCTCATTTGTAAACAGTCTTTTGATGATCCAGAAACTGATTACATGACTGCGGGAGAGCTGTATAGCCTATCACAGTCCATGTTCATTGAGGGACAGATGAGGCTTTTGAAAAAATTGATTCTGAGAAAGTGAGAATTTATGCATTGAAATGAGCATAGATGTGCTGTGTCAGTTTCATCTTCTCCCTCACCATTGCTCTCTCTATCATGCAGATGTTTGGCAGATGTCCCCAATTCGGTTCCACATGTGTCACTATTGAAACATTGCTCTGATGCATGCAAAATTTGGGCTCATGAGGTAAAACAATGTGAAGATTCAGGTTTGTGGGAAGCCACTATTGAACTGTACTGTATGTCGAATTGAATCCATCGTTGAAAGTTTTTAGAGCTCTTGTTGTGAACCTTTGTTTCTGTTGAACCAGTACCTGTTAAAATGAGAGGGCCGGCTCTGAGAGAGACCCTAATCACCAGACGATGTTAAAGTTAAAGTCCCACTGATTGTCACACACCTGAGTGTGTGAAATTTGTTCTTCGCATTTGACCCATCCCCTGGGGGGGCAGTGAGCAGCAGCGGCACACTCAGGAATCATTTGGTGATCTAACCCCCCAATTCCAACCCTTGATGCTGAGTGCCAATCATGGAGGTAATGGGTTGCATTTTTATAGTCTTTCTTTGGTATGACCCGGCCGGGGATTGAACCCACAACCTCCCAGTCTCTGGGCAGACACTCTACCACTAGGCCACAGAGCTGTTTACATGTAGTGCTGTGTTACTGTGCAACCCTGTCGACTGCTTTATCTCAGATTCATAGGTTAAAGAGGTGCTGATGACTCCTGCTGATTGCAATCTCCCCAAATTTGCGATTGGGTCGTCATCACGGGCTTCCAACAACACAGCTGGAGGCAGAGGCAGTGGTTTGGAGTGATACCAGGTGTTGCTGACCACTCCCACATTCTGAAGATGGCAGGACGAGTGACCTGGGTCCATGTAAACCACTGCAAAGCGGCACCAGAACCTTCTGAGACACAAACACAACGACCAGATCACCACCAGCAATAGGAGAGAGCCAAAGTGCCACCTGTTGACTGCCATGGCGATTTCATATTGCACATTCACGCATTCCTGAGACTAACACCTAGATAAACAAAGGCTCCACGATGGACCAGCGAAGACATCCTGCAAACACCTGTTTTCTGTTCTACATTGCTGTTAATGAAGATGAACTGTAGAAGTATGATGATATTCGTGATTAATTGATTTTTCTTTATTCACAGGATTCTTGCCCTGACAAAAACAGATTTAATTTGCTTAAACTTTCTTATTTTTGTGTTATCAATAAATGATAAAAAGGGAGGAATGTGATGTAAAATTCTGTGTTAGTAGACATTATTTGAATTCATTTGACATACTAGACCTTGGTCTCTCTTTAACAGTGTCTGTTGTTTAGGCCACAGAACTGGCCTCTCATACCTTGGCTGGAGAATATAATCCTACTTTGTAATCTTATGTTTTTGTAGAAGTAACTGTCTGTCTGCTCGAGCCCCAGCCTTGTCGTCAAAACAGGAATCCAGCTGGACTGGGGGGTGGGAAGCGAGGGCTGGGAAGTAACTCAGACCCCCAGGGTTCTCCCTTTGACTGTGTCAGTGTCGACTGGGCCGCCATTTCTCACATTGCAGACTGCTGTGTGCATGAAGCAACTGAGGTTTGACAGTCCCCTTCTCGAGATGGGTTCTTGGGGGTGTTTGCATGTTATTGTGCTGTTTGTATGTATTGTATGAGGCTACTATGCTGCTTGCATGTACTGTAATAAACTTTGTTAAACTTAGAATGTTGGCATTCACTCTCTCCTGAAAAGTTCAAGTGGAAGTGTACCAAGGTATGTGCTGCGAGTGAAAATAGTTTCTGCCCCCATTTGACGAGCCAAACTTTGAAAGAACAGATAAACCACAATTAAATGTCTCTTAGAAAATGTCATTTTATTCTGATAGAGAATCTTCTACCTCTTGATGACCTGTAAGGGAATAGTATTGGTATAAGAAATAACATTAAATTAGAATTAAGGAAGCTGTTCCTGAATTAAATTGATACAAAATGACAACACATCCTCTGATATTGAATAATAGTGGTGAGACAACTGTGTTGTCATTAATCAAACATCATTGATTGCAGCTATGCTACTGAAAAAAATAAGTGTCATAATCAGAAGAAGAGAGAGGAGAAGGACTTACTTTAATACATTTCGGAGTACATCCACAACATAAAAGAGGACACCCTGGTGAAGACAGTGGGCTTGTACAACTGGTTGCAATTTCCAGCTGGGCCATAGCTGACCACACCATGGACCCTCCAGGCGCCATCAATGTAACAGCTCAGAGGACCTCCAGAGTCACCCTGGAACAGCCGCAGACAAGAGAGTCATGGTTGTGTTGGATAGATTTCAGATGCCATTTTAGAGAGAGGCTTAAAGTCGCACTGAAATGAAAAAAGCATTCTTTCCCATTTTGGTTCACATAATTGGTCATAGTGTTCAACGATGTATGCCAACAAAATTACAATATTCTACTTTTGTTGTAATCTTATATCAAAGTATATAATTTCTTACTTCCTGGAAAACGGTAGGTCACGTGCAATGACGACAACAGGTACCTTAGATTTTAGGCCAATAATCTCACAACATCCACCCGTCAATCAATGCTATCCTTCTGTCGAATCTGTCTAAAGTTCTTAAAACCCGTCCACTTGTCAATGTTCCAATCAAATTCCTCTAAACATATGTCCCACCCTCATAGCTTGTTTGCGTCGGAAATACGTCAAACTAGGGAAGTTAGATGATCGCAAACGTCCGTTTCAGTGCGACTTTAAGTTATTAATAACCTTAAAAAAATGTTATGTCGCCTCGCTTAGTGCAGTGCAGCATCAACTGAGTGTAAAAGTCGTGTCAGTGGTCTAAGTTGTCTCTACTAGCAGAGTGATGACACAGGGAGATCAGAACAGGATATGACTAACTCTAACTGGACTGGTGTGTGGGTGTTTGAATGGATCCAGAAGCTGTTAGTTTTTAATGTAGAATGTGAATGCATGTTGTCAGTGTGGGGGCGAGGCAGACACCTTCTCGTGGTGCCTCCCATCAGTAGCTGCAATTAACCACCGTACGCAAAGCAAAGTCTGCAAACTGAGGGCCGCCACGCAGGCTGGTGTTCGGCTGCCACAGGTGGGGAGAGCAGCCGGCGGAGCTTGCCCCGCCGGCTCCCAACCCAGAATTCTGCAGCTGAACTCCGAAGGCCTCACCCCCAGTAAAATCTACGTCATCAAGCACTTGGCCTGCATCACCAAGGCCCTCATCATCCTCCTCCAAGAGACCCACTGTGAAACAGCAGATAAGCTAGTTCTTCCAAATTTCGGCCTAGCTGGGTCTACCCTAAGCAGGAAGCATGCCCTCGCTATGTTCGTCCATCAAAGGTTGAACTGGACTCTCGTCGACCAATTCCTGACCAGCTTGGAGATTGAGTGGTTGTGCGTGGATGTTGGCGGCTTTAAAATTGTCAACGTATACAAGCCTCCGCCCTCGCAAATCACACTAGTGCATCTCCCAGTCTTCCCTCACCCCTGCCTCTATGCTGGCGACTTTAACTGCCAGCACGAGGATTGGGGGTACAGCACCAATACATCCGACGGAGAGAACCTGGCTGCTTGGGCAGCTAACAACAGCCTGGCCCTACTGTACGATCCCAAGGGCACAGCCAGCTGTGTCTCAGGTCGCTGGAAAACTGGGACGAACCCTGACTTGGCATTTGTGAGCGTCAGCGTTGACAACCGGCGTTGACAACCCTGATAGACGCATGCTAGGACAGTTCCCGTGGTCCCAACATCGACCATCGCTGATTACCATGCCTAAACTCGTGGACCTCATCCCGCGCGAGACACTCCCCCCATCACTGCCCCATCTCTGCAAACAAAATCGCATCACAATTTGTGAAAAGTGGGACATACGAGGGCAAAGACCGTGAATCATCACGTCTCGTGGCAAAAGAAGTGTCTGACCTCTGGAAGGCCACAACTCCTAGCGGCAGTAACATCTCCGGTGAATTCACACCGGAGGAGTTCGCTGCTGCCCTCCAGCATGTAAAGCCAGGGAAAGCCCCGGGGCCAGGTTCAATCTGCCCGGAGCTTATACTCCATGCCGCGCCTGCCATGAGCGGTTAAGAGCGTTCCTCTCTTCCTGCTTATGCCAACTCAAGATCCCCAAAATCTAGAAGGAGCCCTAGTTGTCGCGATCCCTAAGCCGAACAAGCCTGAAGGGGACCCCAAAAGTTTCCGCCCCATCTCTCTGTTATGTATCCCCTTCAAGATCCTCGAGCGTCTCATCTACGCCCGCGTCGAACCAATCATCGACCCGCTGCTCCCACAAGGAGTAGGCCGGGTTCAGACGTGGGAGATCGACCGTAGACCAAGTCATGTTGATGACTCAAGACATCAAGGACAGCTAAAAAGAAGGCCGGAGCCATCTTTATAGACCTGACGGCTGCCTACGACACCGTATGGCACCGCGGCCTCACCTACAAGCTACTCCGCCTGCTGCCGGACAGGCACATTCTCAGCATGATCATGGAGCTTGTCCGAAACCACAGCTTCACCCTCACCACCGGTAGCAGACAGCGAAGCAGGTTGCGACGCCTTAAGAACGGCATCCCCCAGGGATCTGCCCTGGCCCCCCTCCTTTATAACATCTACACCTACGACCAGCCTACTACAGTCTCCAGGAAGTATGCCTATGCAGACGACCTTGCGCTGGTGTACTCAGCTGGAGACTGGCAGGCCGTGGAGGCACTGGGCCAGGACAAGCAGACACTAGCGGCATACCTCCGGAAATGGAGATTGAAGCTCAGCGAGGCAAAGACAGTGTCGGCGGCCTTCCACCTTAACAAGGAAGCCAAACGTAAGCTCCGAGTGCACACCGATGGAACACTCCTTCCATATAACTCCGAACCAACCTATCTCGGCGTGACATTGGACAGGTCGCTCACATTCCGCCGACACTTTGAGTCACTGCGCAAGAAGTTAACAGCTTATGTGGCGTTGATGAGGCAACTGGTCCGATCAGGCTGGGGTGCCAGTGCAAAAACACTGCGTACGGCAGCCCTAGCCCTGGTCTACTCAACCAGTGAATATTGCGCACCGGTCTGGTGTCGCAGCGCTGACACCCATCTCAGCGACCCGCCTATCAACGAAGCCTTGCGCATCGTGACAGGATGCCTGCGTCTCACTCCTGTGGACAACCTTCCCATCTTCGCAGGCATCCAGCCCGCTGGCCTCCGCCGCACAGGAACCACAGCACGTCTCGCCTGCCGGGCCGTGGAGCCTAACCACCTGCTCCACGACAGGCTCACCGTAACAGTGGAGCCTCCCCGAAGTCTCAAGTCGAGACACTTTTTTGTGCCTGCCGCACGGGATCTCCTGCAGCAATGCAGAGATCTTAACATCAGCGAGGCAGGATAGGCAGACCACATCTGTCGTGCCGAGTGGGGGGCAAACATCTCCAGACTCCATGATTTCATCCCGGTCGCCGGTCCTTCCTCTCCCGGGATGGAGTTACCCAGACCGGCGTGGGTGAGGCTTAATTGCCTCCGGACCGGCGTTGAACGCTTCCGCTCTTCGATGCACAGATGGGGCTTGGTACCCTGTGCGGCGTACGAGTGGGGCGCAAACTGCAGACCATGTCATCCAGGACTGTCCGACAGACCGGACACCCAATGGAATGCATGGCCTGACGGTTTTGAATGACGAAATGGTGACATGGCTCCTAGAGGTGTGCCCGGATATATAGCCCGGGTGAACCCTCACCCAGGCTCGGGGTGGTAAAAGGATAGCCACTCGGCCCCGAGCCTGGGGGGGAGAGAACAATAACAACCAACCCATACGAAGAAGTGTGTCTGCATGCCAGAGCTCTGCTCCAGTACCTGGCAGCCAGAGATGATCCCGTCTCCACCAGCGCACACCATGGTCTTCAGGGCGATGCTGCCCCACCACTGATGGGTAGAGCAAACAGAGTGCTCCACCACAGAGATGAGCGCCTCCTGCAGGATGGCAGGCTCACTGCCGCCGGCTGAGGAAAGGGGAGGGTGAGAAGGATTTTGTGACAAAATAAGAATAGAATGGAATTAGAGTAATTTTATGTCACCTAAGCAGGCAATCACAGCCCTATACTGTATATGTAAGCAATTGTATGTATGTGTGTGTGTGTGTGTGTGTGTGTGTGTGTGTGTGTGCGCACTCACTAGCCAGAAGTCCCCAGCCGGTGATGTAGCACTGGAAGCCATGGGGCAGCATCTGGTCCGGTGCGGGCAGCTCAGCCATGCCCATAAACCCGTTGTCGTAGGCAGGAGTGGCCAATCTCAGCAGGGCAATATCATTCCTGACAAACAAACATGCACACCAGAGTGTAGTTATCATTGTTTTCAATGGGTGTGTAACACACGTCACTGTGTTTGAGCTGTGGTCCAACGCATGACTAGCCTACATCCTTTTTACTATGATCCCAGGAAATCTACGTGTCTGGGACCCAATTATTTCAACAACCGGCCATGGCCACAGTATGACGTTGATATGCGAAGTGAAATTTAAGTTGTTTGGATCTGCAGTTCTGCAAAGAAAATCCACTAGTTTCAGCCCGTTACCCACAGGCCCACTACCCAACGGCCACTAAGACCCAGTGTGGGGCTCCATTCTCTAGCCAAGTTGGGGCAGGACACACACAAGACCTGGAGCTCAGTCACCGGAATGGAGTTCTCCTGCACTTCTCTGGCTACCATCACCGTAGGAGTGGGTGGAATGTGGTCACTGCTCCAGTAGGTTATCTCGCTAAACCATGTTGCGCTAACCAGGCTTGCATATGGTTTTGTTTACATCATGATCAAGTAAATATTGAGGTAGAAAAAAGGCAAATGCAGATACTTTTAAACCAGGACTCAATTTGATGGGTGAAATGTAGGAAACTGTAAATGGAAATCATTAGACCCATAATACTGCGATACCAGCTGCTATAGCAAAAACTAAATATGATCGGTATAACCATGTAGTCCATTACACCTCAGAATTATTTTTTCTATTTGCACCTTAACACATTGCTAAGGGAAGTGGGTAGGGGGGCACGCACAATGTGAACTAGTCTCATAAACACCACTTTAAACAGCCACGCCACCGAAAAACTAACAATTCGATGGCGTGGGTGGGTATTTATACTGAGGAGTGATTCAGCTCGATTACAGGTGCATTGGCCTGTCTTCACCTCCCTCCATCTTTACCCTTTGCCCAGGTCATTGGTCCAGCCAGGGTGTACAATGATCCTCTCCACTTTATGGTTCTGCTCACTGCCATCATCCTCATACAGGTTGTATTCTCCCAGGACGACACGGTAGTGAGAAGGCTCTCGGCTGTGGCGAGGGACACAGGGAAATACAATACAAGAGCATATCATCTGTACTAGCAGAAATATTCAGCCTTCAACCAGAATATGATCATCCTGATATGGCCATTTCTTTTTCAAGAACAAATTGTGAATGTTAAGCTCTTTGTAAAAGGCTGAGTTACATTTAAACGTTTTTTATCAGACAAATAAACAAGCTTTTGGATGGTTCTATATTTGACATAAGGCATAGCCAATAAGAGCTTCACCTCATGATACAGTGGGCTGCGGTCATTACGTAGAAGGGATCAATGATGGTGCCTCCACAGATGTGGTAGAAGGCGTTGGCGTTGTATGGGTCAAACTGGAGGGAGACCTGGGAAAGAGATACAGAACCAGACTGATTAGTCACTTAGAGAGAGGGAGTTTGAGGTGATGTCAGCCTGGATGTGTGTATAATATGTGTATCCCTAGACATATCTATTCATACACACAGGATAAACTGTGTGTACAGTATGCACATATTACATTACAGTGATTTAGCAGATGCTTTTATCCAAAGTGACGAACAATAATTGCATTAAACGTAGGAAAAGCCAATGTACAACTACTTGCCAGAACTCACAAGTGCATCTCCTTTCTAAAACAAGTGACATAAAAGAGCATAATCTAGTGCTGAAGGCAAAGTGCAAGAAGAGCAATCTCAGGCTAATCTCAAGCTATCTATTGTATACTCTACTCATGCTGTACGTTTGGATGTATATAGTCCTTGTTCTTCTTTTTAAGCTTATTGCTACCATGCATAGTCTGTAACTGCACTTCCAATCTCTGCTGTAATTTGGGGTATTGCATACTAGTATAGGTAATTCAACATCTTATCAACAGGAAAGATTACAACTGATCATTATTGGATGCTCAGGATCAATGTACGATGCGGCAGAGTGTGTGTTACCTGCCAACGCCAGACGTTGGGCTGAGCGTCCGACCCTCCTACCACCCTCTCTGTCTCTGCCTGTCTCTCATTGTGGACAGCAAGGTTAAGGGGGGGCGCCCTGGCACAGATCACCCCTGAGATACACAAACACATCCACCATGCATGGCAATAGGTTTTCAAGAATGCTCATTTGTAATAATCATGCAGTGAATTGTCAAATTATTATGAGGTTTATGTTTCTGCTGCTTATATTTCATTTATCTTACCAATGCAAGAGAAGAGAGCCACAAGTCGCCACATCCTGGACCAGTTATGTGACTGGACCAGTTATGTACCATCTTACCTTTATACTGTACCAATTTGCACAGGAAATACCCTCAGAGGTGTTGTGCAGAAAGACCTGTTGGTTCGAGTTCATGTGGGGAACATGCTTGTATCAAGTCACATTTTATCTTTTGGCAAAGCTGGTGTGACACCAACCTGGCCAAAAATCTGGTGTGGAAAAGCATGCAGAAGAACAGATACTCTTCAGTCCAGTCCCTGGCCAGGACTTGGACTAAGCACTCGGGCGCCATGAACGATGGCTGCCCACTGCTCCCGGCTGCCTCTGGAGGAGGCTTGGATGGGAGGAATGCAGGGAACAATTTCTACCGGCGACACCTGAAGAATAAAGCATGTATGTTGTGTGTTGTTGTGCTGTGTTCGCTGCTCACGCGTGATGCAATTCACTGTCACTGTGTGGCCAATAAAAATCCACTTTCCAATCGTGCATGCAGCAGCCCGTTAAAGTTAGTTCCTTCAAGTCCCGAGTGATGTACTCCACAGCGATGATTTTGAGTAGGCTATGTGCATTCAAATAAATGTAGTTGCCCTCAAATAAACACAATCTAAGGCCTCGTCTCTGATTCATTAGTCCATCATCCCAGTCAATAATTTTCCAACAAATATTCTAGATCTGTTTTCCATGTTGATCGCTGCCAGTAGCTAGATAGCTAATGTGTGATGATTATGATTGACAACCAGGTGAATAGTGGGACAAACATGACAAGTTTTGATTGGATAAGCTATTCCAATGTTAAAGGAGTAGTAACGGGAAAAATGCATGTTTAGCCCTGTTTTAAGGTTACTTATGATCATATACAATGGTTCAGATCAAAACGTTGACAAAACTGGCACTTTTGAGAAAGTTGATAATTGCTCTACCACCGTTTTGGTCACACAATGGATGTGGGTGGGAACCTTGAAAAATCTTTCAAAAACATGTTAAACTCTCGATTTCAAAGACAAGAAACTGGATGTGTACAAGTGTTTTCTAATATCCACCAGTTTTATTCAGTGTATTCACATTTTCTTCACAAAATTTCTGCACAACAGTAAGAGAGAAATAAGATTTCTGTGCGCATGGACACATTCTGAGATCTTTTATTTATATTGTTCAATATATTTTCACTGCTTTGAGCATGCACACATTTTCTTCACCAAATGTACCCTTTCCTAGCTCATATTTCAAGAAACTCACTGATCAACTATTTAAACAACTTATATTTGTAGCTTTGCTACTGTGAGCTGATTTTACTGTAAAAAACAACAACACAGAAACAGTCCAGGTACTTTGGCCTTGTCACTCAGTTGCATATTTCCTAACCACAGAAACAAAGTCAGCTGAACACACACAGGCTGTGGGGAACATGATTAAAAACATGTAGCTGCAACCAACTGGATAGGTGACAGGTCAACAAGAATAAAAAGGACTTGTTTCAAATTTATTTTGACTGTTTATTCATTCAAATGCGACTTGTAATGCTACAGTAGTGCAACTTACCTCGGTAGTAGACAAACGTGTGCATGAAACAGTGTATAAAAATGTAGTATGATAAATAGACAGACAGTCCAACTCTTCAAAGGAAATACAAAATCTGTGTGAAAGTGTGTAACATTTCAAAAGGAATATAATGGTATGTTGAAATAAAGTAAAATATAACAAAGCACCTCTATAGTGCATTGGAGCAGAAGGATGTGTGTATATGCTTGTGATATTGTGATTGCTATCGATGACAGATGGAAGGGAGGTACAGCAGGTGCTTACGGCCTGAGGGCGGACCGAGCGCGCTCCAGAACCTCGGTCCGGATGAGAGGGTAGTCAGGGTGCTCAGTCAGGACCTGGGCGGAGAGTACTGTTCTTAGATATCTCTTAGTCAATTTCAATAATCCCATAGACAGAAGTCTGAGGTTTATTGTAATCAGAAGAAGTAATACAACGGCAGCACAAACCTTGTGACACACATCAATGGCATCTGTGTATCTCTTGGATTTCAGGTAGTTGAATGCCAGCCTGAAGCCTTTGGAAGGAATAGAGGTAGATCACATTATCTCTAGGCTACATTAGTGTCCAGGAAGCCATCTAAAGCACTCTGCTTTTGAGGACAGTTCACTTTTACGGCCAGATTTTGTACCCTCGACTACACATTAGCATACTGTAGGCCTACTGGTTACAATGATTTGTGTGAAATTTGCAAGTGTAAGGATTATTTTAAACATTAACTGATTTTTCATGAACTAATTTTCCCATCTATCTAGGACACTTGCAAATGTCTGCCCAGAGACAGGGGATTCCACTTCATGAATACAGTATTGAGAACTGGTTCTGGAGCCTAGTGGCCCATAGGGCAGGAGCCTATCTCCTGTTTCCTTAGCGTGAGACAGCTTGATGTACAAGTACACCCCCTGGACATGACGCTAGTATGTCGCAGGGACTCACCCCCAATCCAACCCTTGATGCTGAGTGCCAAGCAGGGAGGCATCGGGTACCATTTTTTAATAGTCTTTGGTATGACTCGGCCGGGGATCGAACTCACAACCTCCCAGTCTCAGGGCGGACACTCTAACCACAAGGCCACTGAGCTGAATAAAGTATATACACTCCCAATTGCATGGGAGTAATTACAATTGTTATATTTCATAAAAGCCTACATTAGATCAGATGTCAACTGTAGGTTACATGATAGACATGCAACAATTCCCAATAGACGATCCCAACCCGACTGACGCAACATTTATTAGGCTACGTTACCAGAAGTCTCGCGATAGATGTTTTTCAAACCGGCAGAATATTTGCAACCTACAAATGCGACAAGGGGTCCTTAGCTGAGACAATTGTGCAACACTGGAATTTTCTGGCTTTACATAGGTTCAAGCTCTCCATGGCTGAAATCAATTTTAAACACACAAAACCTTCATTTAAACATGGTTGTTTGCACCTGACAGCAGGCGCAATCTGTTCGAATGAACACGCAATTCACTCAATTGAGATTTCTTTAGTCTCGCTAATTTCTATTTTTGGCTGATTTCACTCACTTTGTTGTCTGCTCCCTCTCCCTCACACACATACACACACACACACACACACACACACACACACACACACACACACACACACGTACCAATGCTGGGGTTGACTTTGTTGCTGTGTACCCAGGCCTGTTTGTAGAGCTCAGAAGCATCGTTGTAGCTCTTCTCGGTCTCACTCATGAAGCCCAGGTACTCATATGCCCGACTGCACGACTGCAACACACAGATAACACAGCTTATACCTTAAACCAAGTGCGGCGTGGGCATGAACAGAGAAGGCAGGTTAAAGATAGGGTGAATATTCCACCGTATCAAATAATAAAGCATTATGGAATGAGAATCAGTGGGATGTCACGGATATCGCCGCGGCTAGCGGGAGTGGTTAGGCACGACACGCAGAGGAGTTACACCGTTACACCCCGCTAGCCGTGGCGATATCCGTGACATCCCACGGCTTCGAGTTCCATAATGCTTTTATACAACGGTTGCTACATTTATCCGTCAATATAAAAAAAAAGACAAAAAAAAAAAAAAAAAAGACAATACGAACTTTAAATAAATGTATTTTTAATGGAACTATTTGTTAATAATTTGCAGATACTTCCGCTGAAAAAGGGAACCTTGCCAGGCAATGACAATGCTACAGCAGATCTTTGTAAACATTGATCTGGACACTGCCACCGCTACTAATAAGAGGTGGATTGATATTAAAATATGTGCTGTGGTGGATACACATTTGCATAGTATTGAGACATTCACCAGAGAGTTAGGAATTCAGAACGAGAACTAACAGCTAGTTCAAATGTCAGATGTGTTTAGCTCGTGCGTTGGATACTTTCTGGGTTGCTAGGCTACGAGAGAGGAGACGTTAGTGGTTACATACATGTTTATACTTGCTACTTTGTTGTTACCTCGACTGCGCTGTAACTTTTGTTGTTTTTTATGTGAGAGTAAATAACTAGACTCGACTTGCCTTACGTCTACCGTCTCCCCGTTATTGTACTCCCACAGTGCGCACATTTCATTTTAGCGTGGGGACATCGTGGTTATCGCCACGGCTGGAATGCAAACTGACCAATAGAGACAATGGACCGGATCTGTACCGTTGTATAATAATCTGTATCAAATAATCTATCAACAAGCTCTTATTGACCATCACCAACAGAACAGACCTGTCTTGAGAGAGGTCCCAGACCAAAACTTCACCGTTGAATTGCATGGTGTGTGTGCGTGTGTGTATTACTTTCTCTATGCCTCAAAGCTGACCTTGTTGTATTTGATACAGCGACGTAGCAGGTCTTGGGCGATGTCATATTTGCCAGACTTGATGTAGATGTCAGAGAGCAGCAGCCAGGCCATCTCCAGGTCTTCGGCCAGCTCCTCACTCCACTCCACCTTGGTCAGCCTCTTCAGCTGGTTCCTGGCCCGGGGAGTCTGCTTCAGCAACATGAAGGCCTGGCCCATGGCCAGCAGGCAGGCCACGTTGTTCGCCTGGGGGATGCACACCCACACATACATACATACATACATACATACATACTGTAAACACGCACACACAAAGTAACTAACTGAAGAGACTTCAAATAGCGAAAGGTAGAAGCCAATAGTCTCAAAAAAGACCACATGACTTTCAACAATACAGTAATGAAGTGTCTATCAAGCAGTAATGCGGTGTCTATCAAGCCTCGTCCATGCTGAGGACTACCTTATGGCTGCGACATGGTTTTAGTAGGCAGTGTAACACCGTGTCCTAACTGCTTGACGCGAGCAACAGAACGCGACATCGCATGCTTGCTGTCCTAACTGAAACCGTTAAATTTCATGTTCTGTTACGTCATTTGTCTATATTCCCAACTGAAGACAGTTAAAGAACGAACGCCTGTCAACGCGAGCGACAGGAGGAAAATAGGAACAGGGCGAGGGTCAAAAGGGCAGTTAAAACGTTGCGCCGCTTCGTGCTGCGTCGCTCGCGTCCAGTTAGGACATAACAATAGAAAACAAAGCAATGGAACGCATTTTGTCGCTGACGCTCGCTCGCGTCACGTGTAGTTAGGACACGGTGTAATGGGAGAAACTGTGCTCTGAAAACACTTGTTTTTGTTATCCCTACACTCTTGCTGTCATGTGGGCTTGAGTCAGTCACATACAAATCTATTGCTTCTTTGCATGCATTCATTGTCCTGCACACGTAGCTCTAGCCTAGAAGCCAGAAGCAACAAAAAAAAACTATCTAGAACAGTTATGGTGAGTGGGAGAGCTAATTTCTGTAAATCAAGTCCAGACTGATCTGTGGAGAGCAGAATGTGAGCTCGCGTGATCAGGATGGCGATGCTAAGCTAACGTTACTCTGCATGTAGTAGTGGGCCCGCCCATTTTGTGATGTAAAATGACCTTTCTTGCATAGTTGCGGCAACCATGTATTGGCTCTTCGAGGACACACACACACAAGTATGTAGGTACACAAGCAGGCAGGTACCCTGTCACACTGCAACACCAGCCTACCTTAGAGGAGGCCATGTCAGTGAAGACCTGCAGAGCATTCTGGACCTGTTTGGGTTCTCTGGTGGCCATGAGACACAGGTTGGTGAGAAGTGTGACCTTGTCTGTCTGCTGGGGGGTAGAGGGCCTGAACTCCTTCACCAGGTTCTGGGCCGTGAACACTCCCTCCTGGTCCCTTTGCTCCCTGTCCCTCCTACTGTGGGAGGGAGGAGAGATATGAGGCGTTAGATTTTAATACAAAAATGTTTTAATTTCACACATTTTTACCGTTTATCTTTGACGGGTCTTCCTTGCAAAACATATTTGATCTTAATGGTATCCTCCTAAGGTTATAATAGTGGACACACCATCCACTCCAATCCAGAATCTCCAATGGCTGCTCAAGCCAAAAATATCCTTGCTGGGTTGTCTACTTCCTGAATTGAAGATGGACATCAGTCAGAATAAGGTATGTGTGTGTGTGTGTGTGTGAGGGGGGTGGGGGTCATTGGTTGACTGTGCTGACATACTGTAGGGGTTGGTCCATGTGCAGTGGCTATCTACATCCTAACGTTATAAACTGGTTCCTTTATTGAGCTAAGAACCTGGGGGGGGGGGGGCACGTCTTCATTTATCCAGTTTCAAATGTCCATTAGATATCCATAGGAGTCAGGCTCATCGGACAGGATAGAAGCACCAGATTTGCCCTAGAATGTATTGCACCCTCTTGGCTTCAAAGATATTGCCATTTTGTTGAGGCTTGGACACTTGAATCCTGGTAAATAAAGGTAAAGTTAAAGTCCTCCAAGCTAATAAAAAAAAGGTAGCTAACATACAGTAGCTAATTTGGAATTTTTGCAATTTCAAGTCGGTGTTCACCTCCCATAAACTGACCTGCCGTACATGCAATAAAGTCTGAAGAAAATGAAATGAAAAACGTATCACAAGAAGGCCTATAGTGCCGTACAGTACCTCGACTCCTCCTGTTGGACCTCAAACACCTCTCCTCCGATGGTCTCGTTGTCCGGGTTCAGGCAAATGCGGACCATGAGCTCCAGAGCCAGCTCGCCCCAATGCGTGTCTCTCCGGGCCTTGTTCAGGTGGAAGAGCGCCTCGCTCACACTGCACACATGCCTGGAGAGGGGAGAACCAATACAGCAGGAGGCCTGAAAATTCACTGTTCCCTCTTAATTAACTATGGTCATTTTGAGCTTTTCATAGGGAAAAAGTCTATACCCAGAACCTTTAAAGGGACAATATGTAAGTTACTGTATGCTAGAGCCTGCTCAAGGAGTTTGGGTACACCATCCATGGGGTACACCCACACTCCAAAATAAGGCCATGTCAGTGTCCTGCTCAAGGATACTTCAGCACAATGCCAGGAGTTGGGATCAAACCATGGACCTTGTTATCCCAAGCCTGCCGCTCTACCTCCAGAGCTACAACGTTTATACCTGGTACACGTTTCGAGCGACAATGCTCTTCCTCAGACAACTCAGAGTTCAGAGTTCCTCTGAGTTGTCTGAGGAAGAGCGTTGTCGCTCGAAACGTCACAGCTATATTTTTTGTCCATAAATAATCTAAATGGGAGCTACAGTGTGCGGACTCTTACTTTCTTTGATATTTCAAAGCTTAAAATCCTACATATTGGACTTTTAAGGTACCTTTCATGCTTTTAAAGCCATAATCGGTAGTTGGTGAAACAGTACCACGCTGCTCCAGCTGGCTACAGTAGCTCTGAGTTGTTTACCAACATAGCTTTGAGAATTAAATCATCGGCAACGACAGCACACGATCCATGACATTTTCATTTAAAGGCTTCTGTTCAGTTGCAGCCTCACTTCAACTCATATTACTGTTTGAAGACATTCAGAGAAAGGGAAATGCATGTGTTTCAGGGACTTCCTGTGTGTTCCCCGTGGCTGTCTCTCTCACCAGAAGAAGAGGCCTCTGCAGTAGTGGTAGCCTGGCTCCGTGGTCGCCCTGTGATTGAGACTTTCCACCTTCTCAAACATCTCCAGAGCCTGGAGATCTGTGTGTTCCTGGAGCCTGCCTAGTCTCCTGAGCATAAGGGTGCACTTGGCCAGGCAAATGTAGTTATCTGGTGCCACAGAGATGGTACAAACAGCACTGTTATCGTTATAGTTATACAGTAGGTCTGTGTACCTGGTTCACTCACAGAA
>NC_140235.1:30841445-30868945 GCF_949987555.1 Borostomias antarcticus | reverse complement strand
GCCACCGAGCTAACTTAGCTGTGTAACATTATGGGCTAGCTAACGCTGCCTTGCAAAATGGACAAATTTGGGAGGTTGGGGGGGCGCGGGTGTGTCACTGTTTTCAGAGGGGAGGCCCACATTGCTGGAGTTTGGGAACCCATGATCTAGTGCTAAAGCCAAAGTGCATGAGTAGCAAAATCTAACTGATATGCTGAGCTCATCTAGTACTTGACATACTTGGTTGTACTGATGGGTCTTCACATAAGCTTGACCCATCTTCCGGGACAGGGTTGCATCCACTGTCTTGCTCATGGCCTCTTGGTAGACCTCAATGGCTCTCTCTGGCTATAGGCCACAAAGTATGAAAGGATGTTTCTGCTTCAATTCAAGCATTAGTAAATAGTCCCTAAGAATGTATGTAGTATGTTCAGATTAGGTTCCATACAGTAGCTGCTGCAACAATAACAGACATACAAAGTCCTCACTTTATTATTGCTTTAACGCAGCGTTGGATGAATTATGAGGGTAATATAATACCTCCTGTATGCTCATGTAGGCGTCCCCAAGGAGGATACTGGACTGAGGCCCAGGCACTTCATCTCTGATTTCCCTGCCACCAAAAATATGTCTCAGAGTAACCTAATAGCCTAGTGTAGTTTACTCTCATAGTACTCTGACAATACTAAAGACATACAATAACTAGAAATAACTACTTAGCTAGAGGCTAAGAGTGAATCTTAGCCAAGGATGTATAAAAGGTGCAGTATGCGGTTTGGCTCAGAAGCACTTTTTGTTATATTTTTTTGCAATTCTCACTACATCCTGACGGCAATCTATAAATAAAGTGCTCTGACAGTAAAATGAAACAAATCCATAATCTGTGGAAGTCGCAAGACTGTAAAATGTGTGTCCAATCATCCAATCAACTTGAAATGATTGGATGGCTTAGAGTACCTTGTCTACATTTGTTTTCCCCCAGGAGCGGCTTTGGAGGGAGTCCTGAAGGGAGGGGCGGGGATTTTGTCGGTTGCATTTTTCAAAAGCTTTAAAAATTTACATAATAACAGGAAACACAAACTGCATACTGCCCCTTCAAACACCACATCTTCAAACATTGCGAAGTACCCGTATGTGCCACTCTGCCGGTCTATCTGGCAAAGTTAATGAAAGTGACAAACTATTTGTGGATCCACCTCGTGATTCAGGCGCGCTCCAAAATGTAACGGGTTCTTCCTTGGCCCATGCTACACCCCTCCACCGAGTTTCCTGAAAATCGGTCTGGCGGTTTTTGTGTAATCCTTCTGACTAACAAACAAACTAATGAACGAACTAACAAACGAACACACAGCACTGAAATCACAACCTCCACCCCCGAACTTCATCCTGAGCGGAGGTAACAGTAAACTGTCTGAGGTAGTTTGGGGTAGCTGCTTTGTATGAGATACAACCCCATTTTGTATTAATACAACCCGAATGATTAATGTACTGTACATCCTCAATACCTAAATACATTACTTTCTATTATCCTCAAACTACCCCAAACAACAAGCAACTAAACCACCTACTACATACTATTAGTGAGTTGGCGAACCAATTCTGTACCCTGACCTGTAGCAGGCGATGTAGAGCTTCCTGTCCCTGCGCTGGTGCAGGTAGATGTGTGCCATCTTCTCCCGGGCCTCCAGGTAGTGCGGCTGGTCGGACGTGACGCTCCTCAGGACCCCCAGCGCCGTGTCCGCATCGTCCTTGGCCAGCGACAGGTCCACGTTGGCCATGGTGACGCGCGTCTCCTCTGCCGTGCCGGTGAAGCTGCTGATGGCGTCCTGCATGACCACGGTGGCCTCGTGCTGGTGAGGGAGAAGGAGAGAAGGGTGGTAAGAGAGAATATCATCTGTTACAGTAAATATGACCTGCAATGTTATGATAAGATTTCAGCAGGCAATGAGTCTTACTCTTTGTCCATGAAAAAAGCATGATTACATTTTGCTTGATAAAAAGCTTAATACAAACTGTCAATGTGGCAATTTAGGTTAGAGTGAAGCAATAACTCATGAGAGGGTTGTGGTATATGGCCAATATACTGTACCACGGGCTGTGCTGCTGTCATACACAACAAACCAGCACAATAATAATACACCGTAATGTAACCAACAGATGCTTACGTAATATCGCTAACATTTTTACAGGCAGTAATAATTGGCAGAATAATATTTCACATAGAACGGTAAAGAGGCTTTGCCCGTCGTATATCGTGAATATACAACGGCTCTTAACCGATCAGATTGCGAGGTCGGAACTACCCGTTGTATAATAACAGATTTGCATATTGTGCAGTTATGCGCTATTGCTTAGGTTAGGTAGCTGATAAAAACTTTGCGGCTCACATCATTTTAGCACTGTCCGAGCTGTTACACTGGCGGGTGGAGTGACCATACCTGCTCTCCATTGAGCCTGAGTGCCTCAGCCAGCTCCAGGTAGACCGCCACCCTCTCGCTGCTGCTGACCAAGGCCTTCCTGTCCCTGGCCGGCCTGCCCACCCCCGGCAGGCTCATGGCCATCCTCAGGGCCCGGACGGCCCCCGCCAGGTCCCCCGTGCTCCGCAGTGCCTGAGCCTGGATCAGGTGGTACTGGGGCCGCTCACGCACCTGGCATGGTGGAGGGGGCGGGGTACAGGGGCAGAGCGGGCGGGGTATAGGGTAGTGTGGGGGGGTATAGGGTAGTGGGGGGGGGGGTATAGGGTAGTGTGGGGGGGGGGGGAGTACAGGGGCAGAGTGGACGAGGTATAGGGTAGTGGAGGGGGGGTATAGGGTAGAGTGGACGGGGCATAGGGTAGAGTGGACGGGGCATAGGGTAGAGTGGGGGGGTATAGGGTAGAGTGGGGGGGGTATAGGGTAGAGTGGGGGGGGTATAGGGTAGAGTGGGGGGTATAGGGTAGAGTGGGGGGGTATAGGGTAGAGTGGGGGGGTATAGGGTAGAGTGGGGGGGATAGGGTAGAGTGGGGGGTATAGGGTAGAGTGGGGGGGTATAGGGTAGAGTGGGGGGTATAGGGTAGAGTGGGCGGGGGGGTATAGGGTAGAGTGGACGGGGTATAGGGTAGAGTGGGGAGGGTATAGGGTAGAGTGGGGGGGTATAGGGTAGAGTGGGGGGGGTATAGGGTAGAGTGGGGGGGGTATAGGGTAGAGTGGACGGGGTATAGGGTAGAGTGGGGGGGTATAGGGTAGAGTGGGCGGGGGGGTATAGGGTAGAGTGGGGGGGTATAGGGTAGAGTGGGGGGGGTATAGGGTAGAGTGGGGGGGTATAGGGTAGAGTGGGGGGGGGTATAGGGTAGAGTGGGGGGGGTATAGGGTAGAGTGGGGGGGTATAGGGTAGAGTGGGGGGGGTATAGGGTAGAGTGGGGGGTATAGGGTAGAGTGGGGGGGGGTATAGGGTAGAGTGGGGGGTATAGGGTAGAGTGGGGGGGTATAGGGTAGAGTGGGGGGTATAGGGTAGAGTGGGGGGGGTATAGGGTAGAGTGGGTGGGGGGGGTATAGGGTAGAGTGGACGGGGTATAGGGTAGAGTGGGCGGGGGGGGGTATAGGGTAGAGTGGGCGGGGGGGGTATAGGGTAGAGTGGACGGGGTATAGGGTAGAGTGGGGGGGTATAGGGTAGAGTGGGCGGGGGGGGTATAGGGTAGAGTGGGCGGGGGGGGGTATAGGGTAGAGTGGACGGGGTATAGGGTAGAGTGGGGGGGTATAGGGTAGAGTGGGCGGGGGGGGTATAGGGTAGAGTGGGGGGGTATAGGGTAGAGTGGGCGGGGGGGGTATAGGGTAGAGTGGGCGGGGGGGGTATAGGGTAGAGTGGACGGGGGGGATATAGGGTAGAGTGGGGGGGGGTATAGGGTAGAGTGGACGGGGGGGGGGGGTATAGGGTAGAGTGGGGGGGGTATAGGGTAGAGTGGGGGGGGTATAGGGTAGAGTGGGGGGTATAGGGTAGAGTTGGGGGGTATAGGGTAGAGTGGGGGGTATAGGGTAGAGTTGGGGGGTATAGGGTAGAGTGGGGGGTATAGGGTAGAGTTGGGGGGTATAGGGTAGAGAGGGCGGGGTATAGGGTCGAGTGGACGGGGCATATGGAGGCAAGGGAGGTGGTGTGGGGGGGGGGGGGTAGAGAGAAAATAAGGAAGAAAAGAGTGAGAGAAAGAGAGAGAGTGGGGATTAAGAAATAAGAAGACGTGTGAGGATAGGCTAGACGCCCTCAGTCTTGAAGAAAATCCAACGTAAAAAAACACATGATTTTTCACCTGGAAGTTGTGGCTGAGCCCAGTCTCCAGAGACTGGAAGCACCTCTGGTAGTCCCCGTGGTGAAGGTGCATGGTGGCCTGCAGCAGGTGAACCTCTGCGCTGGTGGGCTCCTTCTCCAGACAGACGTCTAGGAACCTCTGGGCAGAAGCACTGTCACCTTCCACGGGAAACGACGGGGTGTTATCTTACCTGAATAAGATCTGAATCTTACCTGAATACATGAGTTCATGTACTGTGCCTCTCAACTTACTTGAATAATTTACATTCTAGTCATTTCGCCGACGCTATTATCCAAAGCGACTTAAAATTAATACATTTGTCTTTATTCATAATTGCTATCCCTTCTAAGGTTGGCCCTTTATCCCTGTGTCTATTTTTTTCAGGATTTACTTGAATAGGGACAGATACAAATGCATGTCACATTGCAAAAAACAATGGCACATTGTAGCTGCCCACTCTCTGGCTTTACCTGCAAGGTATTTGGCGTGGGCCATGTGGTAGGCACCAAACATGAGACCGGGAGCCATTTTGACCACAGGATCCAGGATCATAATGGAGTGATTCAGGACAAACGGTAGAGGTTGGCCTACAGTGATGGGCTTTTCCTGGGATGAGGAAAGGGATGTTCTATATCATTAGAGCTTCATTTTTATTCACCTCTGTGCTTATTGTATATGGATTTCATGTGGTGTGAGATGTATCTCTTTCCTTCTATGAGGAGAGAGGAAAGATCCACACACTGATTTCTTCCAGTCCACTTTATTGAAAATATTGCAACGTTTCGACACTTAGGTCTTCAAGTTGAAGTTGCCTGATGAAGACCTAACGGTCGAAACATTGCGATATTTTCAATAAAGTGAACCGGGAGAAATCAGTGTGTGGAAATCAGCGTCCTCACTTATGTACTCTAAGATCCAACACCTGGCCTACTAAGGTTGGATGTGCGCACAGCTCTTTTGCCTTTTTGTCTCTTTCCTCTTATAACACAGCGGTTGCTGTACCTGGACGTAGGAAAGGTTCAGGTTGACCACCTGGAAGATGAAGTTGGGGTGGAGTAAGTGGAAATACTCCGGGCCCATCGGGCGTCCTCGCAGAGCTAGGAAGTGGAGCTCCATGGCCTCCTTCAGTATGGGTGACACTACATCCAGCCCCGCCCCTCTCTTATGGGCTAGGAGGGCCTGCAGCAGGGCCAGCTCCTGTTCAGCACAGAGAGATGACGTACTGTAGCAGATCAGTTCACACGTTCAGAATGTGCACAGTGACATGTGCATGTGAGTGCCTGTGTGTGTGTGTGTGTGTGTGTGTGTGTGTGTGCACGCATATGTGTGTGCGTGTGTCTGTGAGTGTGTATGTGTGTGTGTGTGTGTGTGTGTGTGTGTGTGTGTGTGTGTGTGTGTGTGTGTGTGCATTCCTGTCATACCGCCGACTGGCCAATCGAATGCTGGATCTCTCGAAGGAACTCCAGCTGGTTGGCTGCCTCCTCCAGCTGTCCATCCATTAACTGGCAACGAATTAGACCTGGAGAAAATAATGAGAGAAGTACAGTATACACACTAGCCATATTTACACTATGTTTCCAGACATTCACAGAGCCTGATATTCTTTCAATTAGAGATAGTATGCAGCGTGTTGCTTCTGTTGAACATGAACTCCCCCAGCAGAAAGGTCACCTGCTACCCCCGGCACGCTGCTGTTGTCGGCGTTGAGAGCAGTGGAGTGCCAGCGCGTCGCCTCTTTGGCCTTGTCCTGCAGGGCCAGCAGATAGCCCATCTCATTGGCAATGTCAGCGTCGGCTGGTGCCTTGGCATACGCCCTCTCAACAAAGGGGGTCAAAAGCTGTAGGATCTCAGCGTTACCAGCACACTACAGAGAGAGAGAGAGAGAGAGAGAGAGAGAGAGAGAGACAGAGATGGGGAAAGAGAGAGAGAGGTGTGTGTGTGTGGGGGGGGGGGGGGGTAAAAAAAACATTCAATCGCATACAAGTTGATCTCAGTGTCACTTCTGTACAGTTGCTATGTTCTGTATCAAAATCACAGTATTATTTTTTTTTTTTTAACTCTTCTACTGTCAACAAGAGACCCATGTCCCTTGATAAACAATGGTCTAGAATGTTGTGCTCTGTGGGTGCCATTGACAACAGAAACCAGGGGATATGTAGAAGCCCAGATGAGAACTACCCTGGAGGTCTTCAGCCTGACACTGCCTCCATTGCCTGGATTCAAGTTTTCCTAACCAATCACTAGAGACCGACGACTAACGCCTTGGTAACGGCGTTGGTCCCGCCCATGGCACTGATTAGCTCATTGTTAGTGCCCGCGGCACTGGACCGATCATTTTTCAACTGAGAAACTGCGATGCCAGACCAAGAATCAGTCAGCTGGGTGGAGTGGGCAGAGGTACCCAGGACCCAGGAAAGGCATTTCACAGAGGTCAAAGGGATATATTGTATGTTTACATGACACTGGTCAACTCCTTTGAGTACACAAGGCTTTACAATACCAACATGACACTAATTGTCAAAGCTAACCCATCATACAGTACTTATTTGAGTGGTAAACTACAAAGTAGGCTACAATGCTTTGCCGTAACATGAATGCCACTATAACACGGTATACATTTGTAACCTCCTGCCAGTGGGAGAAATGAACCAGTTACTCTTACCAGTCTGCTGATGGGTTGTGTGATCCGGACCTGAACACTTGGCGAGCAAGGTTCGGAGATCTCCACAGCACTCAGCAGTACTTGGAGATGCTCCTTCGCCTGCAGCACAGACTTATACCTATAGTCACTTTGTTTTATAACACCATTGTGTCAAAGCAGCATTCTTAATGTTATGAATTAATGTGACATTCTTACTTTTGTTAGATCTCCATCCTTCACTATGGCATGGATGGCTAGAACTTGAATCGCCGTAAAATTCCTCCCATCTTGTTGTAAAATTCTGGATAAAACCGAAACATTTAGAATCATTACTAATAGAATAACTGGACATTTTCTCCAAGTAGCTCCATTTGAGGTGCACTTGATTTGCCTCATCGTGTGCATTTTGCAACTGTTCCATTGGTTTCATTGAATAGGGTCAATTAAATCAAGCAAACTCCATATATCTGACAGTAGTAGTTGAGCCAGGTGTGATCAGCCCACCTGTTGGCCAGCTCCAGGCCTTGCTCCCAGTCCTGGAGAGCCAGGAACAGGGTCATCTTCAGCAGCATTCCAGGGAGGAAATCTGGGTGGCAAATCAGGATCTGATTGACGATCTCCAGGGATCTGGTGAAGTTCTGTTTCTCCAAAAAGTACTTCACCTGTAAATGTAACAGTATGAAAGTATTTTTATACTTGGTTTAAAAATAAGAGCACGCGAGTGGTCGATTCAAGCTGGTTTCAAACAAAAGACATTCTGTTACGATTTGCAAATTCAGATTCGAGAACAGGAAGTGTATCCAAGTCAAGAGTGAGTCACTGGGGGACGAAGGCGATAGTTTATAACGTGAAAAAGGAAGTGACAGTTTCAGGATGAAGAGGACAGGGAAGTGATGTCACACAGGAAGAATTTGTAGTTTTAACAGACTGATTCTAGAGGAACGAACTACAAAGTTAGAAAAACAGTCAAGTAGGAAAACAAAACTCAGTGGTGAGACTTGAATTTCTTCACAACAGCAAAGAGCAATCTAATGTCAGCAATCTTAGACGCCTTCTTACCACACTAGGCCTATCTACAAACCGATGACAGAATATGAGAGGTGGAGAGATTTTGTACCTTTCCCATTAATCCAAGGACATCTTTGGAGTCGTGTACTCCCCCATCCAAGTATCGGATAGCATTGTTCCTCTGGAACTCATCCTCTGAGCTCATATTCAACCAGCCCTTCAGAATTAATCCCTGCTCAGACCGACAGAACATTTCACAGGAACGTCTCTCCATTAATAATGTTTATCTTTTGTTATGTTAATTTGTTAATTATTTTCTACCAGAATTTGAGTTATTATTAAATTCATATATTGTCAAAGATACTGTATTTGGGCACTAGTTAATAATACATTTGAAGACATGGACCTCTTTGGAAGACTTGGAGATCCCCATTATCTTGTCGACATAGTCTTTGGCCTTGTCATTGCGTCCCATGAGCCAGAGGAGCAAGCCTCCATAGAACAAGGCCTGCTCCCCTGCTGTCTTACGCACGGTCCGCACATGGGACTCCAACTCTGACACAGCCTCTCGATCTGGGTACAACAGGGGAAAAAAAGCCAAGTGCTTGAGTACTTGTACTATGAGTAAAGTACTATGACATGGAATCTGTAATGTAGTGTTTTAATATGTAAATGCATGTTTTCATCGTATTGTACGAATGCATGTTTTATTGCATCATTTTTATTGTATTGTTGTATGTATATGGGACTGGAGATGGAAATTAGCAAAAGCTATAATATAGTACAATACATCTTCTCTGTAAGGAGACTAATGAATTTAAATAAATAAACTCTATGAGTACCTTTTTGGAGGCTGAGTTAAGGGTGAAATTTAAATAGAAAATTATTATATTATTAAGTGTGGTATTAAAAAAAAACATCACAAAGTATTCCATCAAAGGTGTTGAACAGAAATGCACTGGGCACTGATAAGGCTAATAACTGTACTGAGGGTAAGAGAGGTATTAACATTCTCAGCTGTGTCCTGTAAATTGGATTAAATTAGAGGGGAAAACAGGTCTATCGAGTTGGTTTATTCAAACCACAACCCGTTTGTTTTGTGGTAGAACTGGAATCCTGAATGTAGCTGTCCACTTACCGCATGTTTCACATTGCTTGTGTGCACAGATAAGAGCCATTGGAGCACATATGGACACACTGGTCATGTCTTTGACCATCTCCAGCTCCCGTATGGCCTCCTGGATTCTACCTGCCAGAATTGAATTATAGCCAGAGTCATTGTTGTTCATGCGCGTCTGAAGTCATCTTTCAGTAACGAAACAGGCACCCATACCTTCCATTAGTTTCCCATAAGCTTTGAAACATTTGAGAACAGGATCGTTGTTGTATAGCTTCAAATATTCCTCAGCAGTATGTATGGCTTGTCTGAATAATTTCTCTCTTATGAAGTATGTAAGGGACGCCTGTGTGGGTAAAACAAGTAACGTTAACGTTAGTTAGCTAAATATTAGGGAATACACACTTTTTAATGCCTTTAGCATATGTCTGTAGCTAAGCAGCAAGATATTTATCGCGGACTAAGCTTTTGGAATATGGACACCTAACAGTTA
The DNA here is from genome assembly GCF_949987555.1 of Borostomias antarcticus. Lineage (NCBI taxonomy): Eukaryota > Metazoa > Chordata > Actinopteri > Stomiiformes > Stomiidae > Borostomias > Borostomias antarcticus. The sequence goes on along the minus strand of NC_140235.1, from coordinate 30,859,428 downwards.
TCCAAGACCCCCAAGTTCAGCTAGTGCTAGCCTGCATGAGGAATGACAGGCGTAACGTGGCTAAATACATTCTCACAACTTACTAAACAAGTAGAAAAACAAGTCTCAGACATCTTTTCTTTGTCCAGTGACTATCTAGGTAGTCGAAAACGTCCAGTGTAGTAGCTGCTGCTTCATATGGCAATGTTTTCTTTAACTATGAGATGTTTGAGTAACGTTAGCTACAATAAATTGGGCGTCCCCGGTTGCTAAACAACCGATTTGACTAAAGGATAGTTAATCGAACACAGTTCACATGAGCCCCTGCGTGTGCGTGCATGCGTAAGTGTATGAGTGCGTGAGTGTCTGTAAAGTGGTGAGAGAGAGAGAGGGAGGGAGAGAGAGAGAGAGAGAGAGAGAGGGAGGGAGAGAGAGAGAGAGAGAGAGAGAGAGAGAGAGAGACCGAAAGAGAGAGGGGGATCAAACTCGATTTTTCTACAATCGCTATTTATTACTACTGTCTGACCTCCAGCGAACGCTCCCAGTGCAACGAGAAACATGAGTTCTGTGACAGCTCGTTAGCTAGCTCGCTGTTGATATTAGTTATTACCTACTGTAGCTAGTTTCACATTCGTTTGAACGGTTGCAATGGGTTTATCCCCAAGCTCTCTTTTATCAGACGGAGGGACGAGTGGATATCATGTCCACGGGGTAGGTACAATTAAATCGGCGTACCAGGCAAGGTTGTTGAAGGGTGGCGTTACGCTAAAAGCGACGCTTAGGAAACGATTTATCGACTGCTGTCTGGTGTGTTGGTAGCCAACTTGATTGCCAAGCTACATTCAGAACAATATTCAACTATGAAAGCATGCTAACTATTTTCCATAAAACTAGCCCAGGTATAGCTGCATACTACGCTGCTCGCTAATAGTAGCCTAATGAATGTCATGTCCTCATCGATGGCGATGAGATCCCACGGTAGCTGATGTGGCATCGCTCATATGACAGCTGTCAAGACAAAGACCAGTCATACAGACCATTATTGAGTTAACATACCAGGGTTTAGCTAGCCGACTTGCACAATGTCTTATTGTCATTAGGAGTGTTGAGTACATCTCCCTGAAATTGTGTCTGGAAATGCTAGTGTACATTTGCCTGTGTAGGCCTACTACTGTGTAGATGATCAGATAAGATGTGTATCATTTTCAGATTCAAGAGGACTCGCCAGCAGAGAAGGCTGGCCTGGAGCCTTTCTTTGATTTCATCTTGTCTATAGGAAATACCAGACTGGTGAGTAAACTATTTGTGGGGACAGTGTAGGGTTGAGACTAGAGTTTATCCTGCCGCGGTGCTGCTTCTCTGAGCGTTTCAGGAGATCCTTTATCCCCTCTGCCATCAGACTGTACAACGCCTCCCCAGACTCAAGGGACTCCATTGACCTGAGTAGGTGATGGCTAATGACTCTTAGTTTTAGTACTCCTGAAAACAAGCTTATTTTATGCTTTTACTGCTCTGTTATGCTTTTATTACCTTTTAATGTTTTTATTGTTTTCATGTTTTATTGTTTTGTACCGTCTTGTTGTGGTTTAGTGTTTGTCTATTGTTATGTGTCACGCTGCAACACTGAATTTCCCTGACGGGATGAATAAAGTATTATCTTATCTTATCTTATATTAGACCTCTCTGTTATACATAGTCCAATAATTGGAGGAAATGGATATCTGCACACTGGGTTATAATTCCCAATACTTTATTCAATTAGTAACATTTCAACCTAGCTGTTGGGTTGAAAAGTTGCTAATTGGAAGTATTGGGAGCTTTAATCCAGATTTGGTTTTATCCTGCACCTAAAGACAGGTTGTGCACACAGCCACTCTCCTATGTAGTGCATACTGCAGTCCAATATCAAACATGAATCTAATGCCAGTGTTTGTCTAATTCTGTCAATATTGACACTCCTTCAAGGGAACGCCCCATCTGAGGTCTATGGGGCAGATCTACTGAAGGCTTGCGTGTGTTAAACCACATACAAAACTGTTAGCCTACAGTACCACTTGTATAAAAATGCCCAAGCTGATTAGAGCTTCTGGATGAAATAAGAGATGATTTAGTGCCAGTCACAAGAAGGAAACACGCAATACCAGTAATGCCTAAGAGTCTTGCAACTCATGCATTTCTTTGCCTCTGGGTTATTCCAGAGTACATTATCTTTCGCTGCTGGGATCTCCCTGTCCAGTTTTTTATGTGTGCTGTCAGTGGTCTGAATGATGCAGTGCAGGATGGACAGGTTTCTGGTCAAGTTCTACATGGTTGAAAGCCCTTTAAGGAGATAGGATACACAGCATGTTCACCCCACAAGTCTTCAACTCTTGACGGCTGTGGATTTTAGAGCATACAGTTAACAAAAACAATTCATGGGGAAGTTTGAAGAGGGTTATGTATACCATGGGATCCTTTTAGTTCAGATATATTGATGATCTATTTTTTGTCTTTTCTAGCACTTCTGAGATGCTTAACGAATTTGTGATATATGTGAACTCCAGGTTCCCCTCTTTCAAATTCACTTTGGAGGCCAGCAGAGAATCAATGTCTTGATGTACTGGTAAAAAACCCTGATGTGAAACAGACTACTGTGTACCATAAACAACCGGACAGAAACAACTACCTACTCTAGCTACAGCTACCACCCATCTAGCTTGAAAAGAGGGTTACCATATAGTCAATTGTAAAGACTAAACAGAATTTGCAGTAGAGAGTCTGAACTTGAAAGACAAGCCAAGGACCTATGTGACTGTTTTAGGACTAAGGGTTATAAAGAAAGAACTGTATTGAGCAGCATGTCCAGAGGCAAAGAGATGGACAGGACGAGCCTCCTCACCTTAAGACCAACCCCCCCCTAGTGGTCCATCCACTGTACTGTGCACTACTTTTTCTCCCATTTCTCAGTCCATCGAGCACACAGTAAAAAAGCAGTGGCACATACTTTCAAGTGACCCAGCGGCTGGACGGTCGTTCTCCACTCCGCCTATTTTTGCTAATAAACGTGCAAAAACTCTGAGAGAGAGAGATTGGTGAGAAATGACACATACACACAACCCCAACACTTCTTGGCGACGTTGCCCCCCAGGTAACTTTGCCTGCAATAACTGTTAGCTGTAATGCCATGATTAATGCTGACTGTTTCATACACCCTCACACGGCAAAAAGATCAAAGCAAGAGGAAGAATCACATGTAGAACAAAATAGACAGTGCACTGTATCTGTTGAAATACCCAAGTGGATTTTATTATGTTGGTAAAACCAAGATAGAATTGAAGGCCAGAATATCTGAGCGTGAGAGTAACTTGAGGAACCATGATGAGAAGCCCCCTGTAGCCAGGCATGTCAATGCCACAGGACATGAGGTTAATTTGGTGGTTATCTTACAGGTGCATCTCAGAAAATTAGAATATTGTGGAAAAAGTCCATTATTTTCTGTAATTTAATTGAAACAGTTAAACTTTCATGTATTCTAGATCAATTACACAAAGTGAAATATTTCAAGCCTTTTTTGTTTTAATCTTTATGATTGTACTGTATGTTCATTTATACACTCAATACTTGGTGGGGGCTCCTTTTGCAAAAATTACTGCAACAACATGGAGTGTGGCATGGAGGCAATCAACATTGAAATATTTCACTACATGTTTAATGAATCTACACTGTATAATATATGAAGGTTTCACTTTTTGAATTAAATTACGAAAAATAATGAACTTTCCACAATATTCTAATTTTCGGAGATGCACCTGTATATATATATATATATATATATATATATATATATATATATATACTGTATGGGTCATTTCCACCTAGGCTAGTCTCGGAGCCAGACTCTCTACGGAGGAGAGGGTCTGGACTTCAGCCGCTTAGAATTTGTAAAAGGAAGTTCTTAAAAAAACTCATCACTTCTGGTCCGGACTGTCTACTACTCTCTACGGAGTTTTGACGGGATATCCGCCTGTTTTTTTTCCTTCATCAAAATTTCTGCGTTTGAATACCAGACGTAGTTGACAGTCCGGGCCAGTAGTCGACTCGTCTGGCTCGCGAGATGACGCCTAGGCGGGCTAAACACTGACGTGGGCCGGAGGACTGAAACACGTGTGTCATTGTCTGCTGTACATGTGCATTAAAAGCAGTTAAAACTTATTTCAGAGTTCTGATTTGCCCCCATTTTGTAAAATCCATTTAAAACACACAAAACCAGCATTTGTTTGCACCTGACGCCATCAACGCAATCACCTGCAAATACATTAAGAACAAATGAACACGAAATTTAGCAGGCTTTATTTTGGATCTTAGCAAATCAAGGCCTGTGTGTAAGGCTGTTAAGACCTTTCGGATTAAGAACAGGTGTGTTTACAGTACCTCTCTCTCTCTCTCTCCCCCTCCCTCCCTCCCTCTCTCCCTCTCTCTCTCTCTCTCTGTCCCTCTGTCCCTCTCTCTCCCCCCCTCTGTCCCTCTGTGTAGAACAAAGACAGCAGCCTGCTGAAAGACCTGCTCAGGGCTAATGTGGAGAAGCCTGTGAAGCTGGAGGTGTACAGTACCAAGGCCCAGAAGGCTCGGGAGCTGGAGCTGGTCCCCAGTAACATGTGGGGCGGACAGGGTCTGCTGGGAGCCAGCGTCCGCTTTTGTAGCTTCCAGGGAGCCAATGAAAACGTGTGGCATGTCTTGGTGAGTCAAGACCAAAGGCAAGGGTTTGATTTTGATTTGATTGATTTTCATTGCTGTGTGTGCATGCGTGTGTGTGTGCATACGTGTGTGTCGTTGACGATGCTGATATTTTCTGTATAGAATGGTTCAATAGCTCTACCTCTCTTAGGACGTAGAATCAAATTCCCCTGCTGCATTAGCTGGCTTGCAAGCAAAACAAGACTTCATCGTTGGGGCAGACCAGGTGTTACAAGATGTAAGTCTGCCTTTTCATCAACAGAGTTTACAGTCAAAACATGAAAAATATCAACCTCAGAGGTTGATGAAAGATAACGCTTACAAAGCTTCTGAGATGGTTTTGTTTCTCTTCCTCTGTGACTGCTTGTCACTTCCTGTTTATCGACCCGCAGTCTGAGGACTTCTACTCTCTGATTGAGGCCAGCGAGGGCAAGCCTCTGAAGCTGCTGGTCTACAACACGCAGAGAGACCAGTGCAGGGAGGTGCTGGTGACCCCTAATGGGGCCTGGGGAGGAGAGGGCAGGTACCGTAATTGGCATTAGGAATGTTAATTGATTAATTGCCGATAAGAATTTACTCGAGTAAGATTTGGTTACTTGATTAATTGCTTGTTAATGGAACGGAACTTTTTTTTTTTGGAACGAACGTTATCAACGGGAGTTGCGTGAAATGTAATCATGATTTAGGGTCTGACTGCACATGAGGGCGCCACGCCATGTAGTGAAGGCTAATTGCGATGCCGGGAAATTTCAACGACACAGCGGAAGAAAGACACAAAAATGAAGCGAGTCCAGCGCAGTCCAGCGTTGGATGTTCTTATTAATTAATCGACTGTTGTTTGTTAAGATTAACAGTTATTGATTCATGAAATTCCTTGAAATTGACATTGCATCAGATCATACACAGAGCAGGAGCTCACACATCCCTGCATAGTACAGATTTAAGGCCTGTTTCTTGGACACAGATTAAGCCAAGAGATGGAGAATCTCTATTGATATGTACTGTATCTCAGTCTAAGCACGTTGGAAATCACTTTAATCGGCCTCCCCATCTTGTCTGTTTGATTTCAGCTTGGGCTGTGGGATTGGTTACGGCTACCTGCACAGAATCCCAATCCGCCTGGGTCACAGCCAGAGAGACAGGGCCCGCGCCTCCAATACACCTCAAGATGGCGACACACAAGAAATGACTACAAGTGACTCCGCTGAGGTACTGTACAGAGAAGCTCGTCAAGCACTTTTCCTCTACTCTTGAGAACGCTTCAGAAAAGCTTTTGTAGAAAGCCGAAAGGCTCAATTGCTTTTTTATGTCCCTCCACTTAGGTGGCTATAGAGGGTCCGTCCGGTCAGCGTGATGAGGGAGAGATGGGCCTGGAACACAGTGGACAACCTGTAGAAGACCCGTCTCTAAAATACACCTTTCTGCCTGCTCATAAAGACGGAGTTGCAGAGCTAGGTGATAATACTAAGTAAATGTGTGTGTGTGTGTGTGTGCGGGTGTGCGCATTCTGTTTGTGTGTGTTACCGTTTGTTTTTTTATACATCCAACTGCCCCATTTCAGTTGCATTAACAAAATAGTTTTAAGGAGCTTTGAACGCACTAACAGTACATATTGTAACTCTGTTTGCATACCAGACATCTGCAGCGTCTCCAAGGCCATGACCCTTGACCTCTCAGAGCTGGACCCCTCCATCCACATGACCAGCACTTCCATGGTTGCCAATGTCGGTGACACATCCTACCCTGATAACCTGCTCAGCCTGGGTGAGATGAATCTACTGTAAAATGAAACAAGAAAAAAGGACAGCACTGTGTTTGCAGTCTGTAATCTCATGTGATATCTTGTAGGAAGTGTATGTTTTGTTATGTCCACATCATGTCCTTATGTATGTTGTTCACCTGTGATAGCCACTTTGTATCAATGACTTATTGTGGAAGGCAAGGCAAGGCATGTTTAGGCACATTTCAGCAACAAGGCAATTCAAAGTGCTTTACGTGAGACATTAAAAGCATCGAGACAAAGTGCAACACGTAAAAGGTCATATAAAACGAAATGCAAAACAAAGACAAATTCTCTCTCTAAGGCAAATAATGACTATATCCTGTAGATGAGTCATCAGTGAGCCAGGAGGCGTCGGTGGAAGCAGGCGTGCTCGTCAGGGAAGTTCACGTGGACCAAACTGCAGACTCCTCTCTTCCCTGCCAAGCACCCACAGCCGACAAGGTCGATCCCAGTCCCGATGTCACCAAGGAGGCGCTGTCGGACACTAGCGTGTCACCTGAGCAGGACATGGACCTGACAACCGCCAGCCCAGAGTCAGAGGAAGCAGAGGCCCTGGGACCACCTCAGAAGACTACCCCTGATGCTTAGAAGTAAAGAGCTGTATTAATAACCTATATCTCTATGAGTAGGAGTAGTCTGCATCCTACTCAGAAACACTACTGATTAAGCTTGCTCAAGAGTACAGGCTAAGAATTTAAATGAAAATCACATTATTTTTATTAGTACATAAGATGTATTGTTGACATTTGTTTTTATTTGTAAGACGTTTGCTTTCTATTTAAATATCACTGCATGCGATTTGCACATCTTTGCAAAAGGTTGTTTATCTAACGGTGAATTGTAGGATGATTGGTTGGGCAATTTGAATGTTCTGCACAGTAGTCGAAGGGTTTATACACACTGCAAAGGTTTCCTACTTACCAAACTAGAGGCCTGATTGTAGTATCTTATTTGTTTTTACTAACACCAAGCTGCTGGAAAATGTGCATCTTAGCTCCTAATTCTGCACCAAAAATTGTATTATATATAATACATGCAGGTATCTTATTTGTGATCAACATGTATACAGTATACTGTAGGTACAGTATGTAAGCATTGCTTACATAGTTAATCTGTTTGGAGAGAATGTTTTAGTCTTTTGGATGATCATATCTGTTTCTGTACTTTTCAAATACTGCATGTGAGGTGTCATATCATTTGTTACTCCATTGACGGTATTGTGTAGTTTGTTTATGTAGATGTTACATTGTTGATGAGCGCAAATGCGGTTTTATTGTGAAGCTGGTCAGTTATCTCATGCTAATACAGCATTGTACTTGTATGTTGCACTTTAACAATACTGTATATCTGATTTGAGAATAGGGTGGTACCCGTATTCAAATCAGTTTGACCCTAATATAACCTCCTTGGTAGGACCTTCAGAGAAACTGTTCTGCTCTCAGGCTCTGACCCGTTCAATCACCATCAAAGCCTTATTGTTGCGTCCAAAAGTTAGTCTACCTACAGTAAACAGGTAGTAGGCTGGTTGCCTCACTGGAAAAGTTTAATTCACTTACAGTTCTCTGTTTTTATTCAAGTTGGGCCAATCCTACAGTAGTTACACTGGACAGATAGCTTACCTTTATGATTGTATTTTCTTTAATCACATTTAATGACATTTAGTTGCCTTTATGTTAATGTGTCACCTTAATTTTTCTACATTTGTGCATGTCTTAAGGCTATTGCACTGCTTCACTGAGACTTGAGAACATGCAAATAATGCCTTATTAACAAGGAATTAGTTTGTACAATTTAGAATTATTCAAATAATTTTTTGTTTGTTTGACTCAAATGCAGATCAGTTGGAATGCTTTGCATTGAAAGCAATGCACTTTGCGACTTGTAGGAAAGGCTGTGTTATTCTGTATCCTGACATGGAGAAATCAGCGAGAACCCAAATAAAGTTTTGAATAAATAAACTATATTTTCCTGTCCTGGACTTTTTACGACTTTACAGCAGATGGCAGCAAACGCCCAATCAGTATTCTTGCAACTCCAAATGCCACAAAGCTAGAACATTCAGAGCACGTATTACTAAGAATATTTTCCCTCTGATGGATACATTATTTTTGCGTATGGTAACCTGGTTTAATGGAGCATTCACCTATAGATATTTCTTTGTCTGTACATGTCAGGGCAAAAATATGCACAAAATTGGAAATTGACACAAAAAGAGGGAGACAAAACAGGCAGAGCGACATAAGCTCATTGTTTAATTAACATAATTAATTGACGGCCCAAGGGAGGCTTCCTATTCAGACTAGGTTAGTATGCATAGAGGTAATTGGGGCAGCCCGCTCTGCTCTCGGGAGATTTGGGTAGGGGTTGAAAGCGCATGGCTGATATCTCGTGCTCGTATCCACTCTGCACTGAAGACGTGGATTTAGGCTGACCCCCTTAGAACGGAACCAAAATAAACATGCAGATGTGCAAATTAAAGAGGCAAGAGTTCTTCTCGCTCGCCCCCCAAGGCCATGCAGGAGGCACTTCCATCTTTCATATTCTATCTCTGTTGGGGGAGGAAACGCCCAGCTCTCCATAGCCTATGTAGGCCTACTTTGAAGCAATTTCCAGCCCGCCCTCTGAGAAGCCTGCTGTAAGGGAGATAGTAGGGAGGAAGGGAGAGGCAGCATGTGGCGTGTGCCTGCCATTGAAGACGCAGATTCTGCAGTATGAGTAGCCTACCGAATGCTGGGAGCCGCTGCTTGTGAAAACCTCACGAACTGCAGCAGCTGGAGACACTTCCAAGGCCGGCGGAGGGGCAATATGCCTCAATTATTTACCAGGACAGTCTTCTGTTGAAAAGGGGGGATGGGCAGAGGGAAGGAAAAGAGAGAGCGAGGAAAAGAGAGAGGGAGAGCGGGGATGGGTGCACAGACTATTTTTGTCTACGTCCACCAGAGAACGCGTGGGGAAATTCTGGCTCCTCTCAGGCGCCTCCCGAGAATGCAAAAATAGTCTGAGATTGGGCTATAAATGTTTCTTTCTATACACAGTTTAAACAGAAATGAATGAATTCATTTAAAAAGATGGCCTCAATTTCTGATGTTGATAATTCATTATTCTGTCAACAGGACAGTGTTTGTTACAGCTGCTATCCTGATGAGATCTGATCCTAAACGCTGACAGAATAAAGCAGAGAAAAGTGTGTATGCAAATTTTTTTTTTTTGAAAAGGCTAAGGGGAGCTACTCCCAGCACTACAAACACCACAACATGTTGAGAGTGTGTATGTTGATCTCTTCACTCGATGTTCTGATCATTATAATTCTGGAATGTTTCTATATGCATTTACTTGTTTTGCTTTTTTCCTCAGTGAAGTGTGTATTAGTATCCCTAAGTTTCCCTAAGCCCAAGTATCCCTAAGCCGAACAAGCCTGAAGGGGACCCCAAGAGTTACCGCCCCATCTCTCTGTTATGTATCCCCTTCAAGATCCTCAAGCGTCTCATTTACGCCCGCATCAAACCAATCATCGACCCGCTGCTTCCATGGAGCAGGCCGGGTTCCGACGCAGGAGATCGACCGTAGATCAAGTCACTTTGATGACTTACATTGAGGACAGCTTTTCGGCTAAAAAGAAGGCCGGAGCCGTCTTTGTAGACCGGAACGGCTGGCTATGACACTGTATGGCACTGCGGTCTCACCTGCAAGCTGCTCCACTTGCTGCCGGACAGGCACATGGTCAGCATGATCATGGAGCTCGTCCGAAACCGCAGCTTCATCCTCACCACCGGTAGCGGACAGCGAAGCAGGTTGTGATGCCTTAAGAACGGCGTCCACCAGGGATCTGTCCTGGCCCCCCTCCTTTATAACATCTACACCTACGACCTGCCGATCACAGTCTCCAGGAAGTATGCCTACGCAGAGGACCTTGTGCTGGTGTACTCTGCTGGAGACTGGCAGGCGGTGGAGGAGACCCTGAGCCAGGACATGCAAACACTAGCGGAATACGTCCGGAAATGGAGATTGAAGCTCAGTGAGGCAAAGACAGTGTCGGCAGCCTTCCACCTTAACAACAAGGAAGCCAAACGTGAGCTCCGAGTGCACATCGATGGAACACTCCTGCCATGCAGCGCCGAACCAACCTATCTCGGAATGACATTGGACAGGTCGCTCCTGGTCACTCCTCCTCGAGTCACTGCGCAAGAAGTTAACAGCTCGTGTTTAGCGTTGATGAGGTGACTGGTTCGATCAGGCTGGGGCGCCAGCGTACGGTATGCGTACGGCAGCCCTAGCCCTGGTCTACTCAACCAGAGAATATTGCGCACTGGTTTGGTGTCGCAGCGCTCACACCCGCCTCATCAACCTGCCTATCAACGAAGCCTTGCGCATCGTGACAGGATGCCTGCGTCTCACTCCTGTGGACAACCTTCCCATCCTCGCAGGCATCCAGCCCGCTGGCCTCCGCCACACAGGAACCACAGCACGTCTTGCCTGCCGGGCCGTGGAGACAGACTCACCGCAACAGCAGAGCCTCCCCGGCGTCTCAAGTCGAGACACCCTTTTGTGCCGCACGGGATCTCCTGCAGCAATGCAGAGATCTTAACATCAGCGAGGTAGGATGGGCGGACCACATCTGGCGTGTGGAGTGGGAGGCAAACACCTTCAGACTCTGTGATTTCATCCCGACCGCCGTTCCTTCCTCTCCCGGGATGGATTTACCCAGACCGGTGTGGGTGAGGCTTAATCGCCTCCGGACCGGCGTTGGACGCTTCTGTTCATCAATGCACAGATTGGGCTTGGTATCCTGTGCAAGTGTGGCACCGAGGAACAAACCGCAGACCACGTCATCCAGGATATGAACCGATATATCAGACACACAACGGAATGCATGGCCTGACAGTTGTGGATGACGAAACGGTGACATGGCTCCTGGAGGTGTGCCCAGATATATAGCCTGGATGACCCCCTCCCCCAGGCTCAGGGTGGTAAATGGATAGCCCCTCGGCCCCGAGCCTGGGGAGGAGGGGGGGGGGACATACAGTACATCAAACTAGAGGTCTTCTCGGGTCTAAAATGTGGACCCGAAACCGAGATGGACCAGAGACATTCGTTCCGAGATCCGACTTAATCCGATCATTTAAAAAAAAAAAAAATGTATACCGGACCCGATTTTGTCCGAGAGCAGGAGTAGGACAGAGACCCGAGACCCAAGTCGGATCGGGTATTTTACGGATCCGACAGGTAGTAGTAGCAAGTAGCCTAGTAGCATTAATCGCTTAGGCTGTCACGGCTGTTGGCTTGCATGCTGTTGCATCACAGTTGGATGGAATTGCGATTTATCCTTTCAATCTCGACAGGATCAATCGCTGTTTTGCCAGGCTGTGATGTGGCAGCATGGAAATGAAACGGCCGTAAATAAATAAGGCTACACAAAGCTGCCGCTAGGTTTGACCTCTTTATATTCATTTTCTTTCAGCTTATTTTTCACAAGGTAGGCTACTGGTGGTGGCTGCCGTGTCTCCGCTCGCGTCGCGGCCGCGGTCTCACTGAATTCGCGTCATGTGTTTCTCTCGGGTACGCATAATGATAAACAGACCCGAGGTAATAGAATCGGATCCACCCGAACCCAATTGACCATAATAAAAGCGTGGAAATGTGGACCCGGACCCGTACGGGTCTGGGGTCCGGTTCGGGTCCTCTCCGATTTACCCAACCCGTGAAGACCTCTACATCAAACCCATACAAAGAAGAAGAGTTAGAGTTAGTTAGAAGAAGTATAAGTCATATGCTGATGCAATTCATAGTTCGGGAGGTAGAGCGTCAAGCTGGGGATTGTCAGGTCCCCGGTTCAATCCCAGCTCCCGTATGCCAAAGTGTCCTTGAGCAAAACACTGAACCCCAAACTCACTCACATGTGACACAGGGGTGTAGTACCTAGTACTGTTGCCTCACAGCAAGAAGGTCTCCCGGGCCTTTCTGTGTGGAGTTTGCATGTTCTCCCCGTGTTCGCAACTGTCCTCCCAAAGAACCCAATATGACCCGGTCCCTGACCAGGACTTGGATTGAGCACTTGGACTCGGTCCCGGGGCGCCACTGACGAGGCAGCCCACTGCTCCTGGCTGCCCCTGAAGGAGGGCAGCTTGGATGGGACAAATGCAGAGGACAAATTCCACCGGCAGCTGTTGAGTTGTGTGTGTGAAATCTCTAGAGGACCAGGGGCAACTTAATAGGAGGCCGCCGCTAGTAGATGCCTCCACGTCCTCCTTCAGCCCCCCCCCCCCCCCCCCCCCCCCGGTCTCCCCTTGTCCTCTCAAGGGACAAATCTGGTCAGAGCAAAACCCACTTGTCAACTCGGCTTCTCCTCAACCAGCCCCAGTCATGCCCAGGGTATCAGCATAGTGCCCCATCTCGACTCTAATCTTACATAAGGGCACAGCCGCCTGTACGATGGTAGAAGAGGAATAGTGGCCGTGCAGATACGGTAGCTACAGCCGTCAGAGAGAGAGAGAGAGAGAGGGGGAAGAGAGAGAGAGGGAGAGAGAGAGGGGAGAGAGAGAAAGAGAGAGAGAGAGAGAGGGGGGGGGGGGGAGAGAGAGAGAGAGAGAGGAAGGGGGAGAGAGTGAGAGAGAGAGGGAGGGAGGGAGAGAAGAGGAAGGGAGGGAGGGAGAGAGTGAGAGAGGGAGAGAGAGAGGGGTGGGTATACAGAGTGAGGTACTGAACAGAGGGAGATAGCAGGAGGATGGAGATTAAAATGAGAACGCTGGTATTTTGCTCCCAACTGTCTCCGTCATGCATGTTTAAACCTCTTAGAAGGGCTGTGAGATCTCTTCTCTTCTTCTTATCTCTCTCTCTTTCTCTCTCTCTCTCTCTCATCCATCCATCACTCGCCCTCTTTCTCTGGCTAGTGTGCGCGTACAGGGCTGTATATGAAGAAGGATTGTCCCTGCCTCTGGGCATGTGACACTGACATTTGATGACGCTCCGTTGAGTCAGAGAGAGGGTTTGTGGAATTGTCTTTTTCATTCTCTTATTCCACTTCCTATAACCCATGGGAAAATATTCATTAAACTATGGTTAAAGAGATGGCCTGCCCTGCATGCGTTTGGAATGGTATATTATTTCAACCTCCCCTTGATTAAATGGAGGATCTCAATTGAAGATGCTCATTATCTCACAATATGTATGTCTATGTCTTTAGAACTGACCTAGATATCGCTACATTTAAAACGGATCAGTACAGTACGTGAATTAGCTGATCTTTGGTACTCTTTGTGTTGTTATGTCACTGGCAGGGTGTTCAATTTCCTCTAACATCAGATGACCCAACTACCAGCTCCAAGGTCAGGCAACATGTCACCACAGAGTGCACCCCAATCATGCTGGTGTAACACTGCATTCATTATGCCTATTAGCTGATTCACTCCTGCCAGCAAACAATTCAACAACGGGGCTACATTACTCCATTTTAAAAATTATTATTATTTACCTGTATTTCGCCAGGGGAGTCCATTGAAACCAAGGTCTCATTTCCAACAGTGCCCTGGTTACACAATACATCATAAGCAATATAATTCTCTCAACATCCATATACAGTACCATCCAGGGACTATACTGTATATAGGCTAACTGCTTGGCTAGCTCAGTCAGTAGAGCATAAACAGAGCTAATCTCAGGGTCATAGGTTCAAGCACCACACTGTGTGAATGGACGCAGTGAGCTAAGGATTTGATTGTACACGGCGCCCACATCATTATGATAAATATGCACAATCTATTATTTGATGTATGTTATGCGTGTTACCAGGGTGCACAGGTGGTAGCCACTCAAGGTCTACCGTTATCTCCATCTCCGCTGCTTTATTTGTATAGCGCATTTCATACCCAGAGGCAACACAATGCGCTTTACAGAGAACAAGGGAGGTGGGCATACGAACCACCTCTACATATTCCAGAGGGAAGCAAAAAAACAGTACATAAATAGTTGCATCAACTGAGTCACAGAGGTATCATGAGAGAGAGAGGCCATAAGAGGGAGAGAGTAGAAATGAGACGCCCTCTTCCTAATGCTGTTGATGTGTCCTAACAGCCCGCCAACAGAAGTGTGGCTGCTTTTCTATTCATCAATAAGCAGCTTCACCTACACTGTTGAGGTACAGGGTCAGACACTGTGGTGCGCCCCAGCATGTATACTGTAGGTTGGAGGGGGATTTAGTGCCTTGCTCAAGGGTACAACAGTAGAGTTGAAGCTGAGATGTATCTCTGAATCCAGCAGGCCATCATTAACTTGTTTAAAAGAGTGGAAAAGTGTAGAATGGCTACTTGTATTCACACATTTTATTTTTAGTGAAAACTGTGCATGTGTGCCATGTGCACCAGCCTGGGTCCAGACCTTTGAATCCGCCCATTCCACTGTTGACTGGTTCACTGAGCTGACTGGTTTGAAAAATCTCAAGGGAGTGTAATAATGTTTACTGGACCTCGCCACTCACTCACACATGTTTGTGTGTGTCACGTGTGGCGAATAATTTATTAGCCACACTTGATACACACAAACACACATGAGTGAGTGGCGATGCAGCACACACACACACACATACACACACACACACACACACACACACACACACAGACACACACACATATCTTCAGGGGTCGCTGGTGGGAATCTGTTCTCTGCATTTATTCCATCCAAGCCTCCAGTATCTATTCCTGAACAATTTTTTTATTTGAAAACTGCACACATGTGCCAGTTAGCCTAGGTCCAGACCTTTGAATCCGCCCACTTCACCAAGTTGATAATTCTCATTCTCAATTCTCATTCTCATTCTCATTCTCATTCTCATTCTCATTCTCATTCTCATTCTCATTCTCATTCTCATTCTCAATTCTCATTCTCAACTGTCATTCTGTCTGGTATCAGGCTCATGTATTTCTGATCTCTGCTCAGACCTTCAGTTGTCATTCTGTTCAGATTCCATACGGTGCATATTGCCTGTACGCTTTTTTGTAGGTAAATGCTTATGCCTGTTCTACACTAACAGACATTACAATCCAATTTTCCTCCTCCTCATCATCCTTCCAATTCTCACCCCTCTTCACATACCTTGGCAATGGCACTGTTTCTATTTGGATGCGTACTATATTTGCACATGAAGCTTCATGCATGGTTGTCCACAGTGTGCTAGGAGTTAATCCCAGTAAGTGCTTGCTATAATTGCATTCATTCAAATACAAGCAGCACATCAGCAAAGCCGTGAATTAATTATGAAGGCGTTTCTCCACTGTCAATATGTTTGCTATAATTTATATAGGAATACGTGTGTGTGTGTGTGTGTGTGTGTGTGTGCTATGGTATGTTTACTTACAGTATATATGCAAGGAGATTTCTGTCTGTATCTGAGTAGACTCCATTTAAGTTTGTGATAAGAGTGTGTGTGTTCTGTGTGTGTGTGTGTGTGTGTGTGTGTGTGTGTGTGTGTGTGTGTGTGTGTGTGTGTGTGTGCGTGTGTGTGTGTGCATGTGCATGTGTGTGTGCTTGTGTGTGTGTGTTGTACCCATGCATTTGTATATGCCCGTACATGGCATATGTACTGTACATGGCGTACGTTTGGTTTCTTAGTAACAAAGAGGCAAATCAAACAGGAAACAGACCATAATAAGCAGGTTAGCTGAGGGTTTCCTGCTCTGCTCTAAACACTGATGGCCTTCCTGGCAGGGAGAGGAGACTCATTTAACCTTTTGACCTTGGGACCTCACAAATTATTCTGCTCACAACATACCTGTCAAGACATGCCCACTGACATCCTGCCACCACACAGCTGTTATTGTGCATGAGCCTGAAACTCTCATACAGTACATACATTGGGTGAGTACAGTACTCTTCCAACTAACATGGAACACAAACATTCTCTCATATGGGCACAGTTGACACTTAAATTCAAATATAGAACTTGGATGAGGATGTGGAGACAGGAACACTAGGAACTCCATGTGCATGGCATAATAAAGTATTACAAATCTAACTTGATTTTCACAGATTGTAAAATGATTAATATACCTACAGTGGCTTATTTAACTAAATCTAGGAAACATAGGCCTACTAGCTCATATCTGTCTAACTGTGGCAAAGCTGCCATTTCAATAATGCTTAAAAAAAAAAAAGTCATAGCTAAAGCATATAATGCTTTCACTGGTGAAATCATCTGTCCATGCTGTGCTTTGAATACCACTATTTGTGGAATGGTCAGACCTGTTCTGACCATAACGCTCTGCTACCTCGGGGTGACTGGTTGCCCCGTCATTCCGAGGCCCCTGCGGTCGATCAACACGGTCACGGCTCTTCTCTGTCCTGGCCCCGCAGTGGTGGAATGAACTGCCCACTGATGTCAGGACAGCAGAGTCGCTGCCCATCTTTCGTCGCAGGCTCAAAACTCATCTCTTCAAGAAGTGCTACAACAATCCTCCCTCCTAAGCACTTATTGTATTGTATTGTATTGCACTGTACTTTAGATTGCTATTCTTGCACTTTGCCTTCAGCACTAGATTATGCTCTTAGTCACTTGCTTTAGAAAGAAGAAGCACTTGTGAGTTCTGGCGAGTAGTAGTACATTGGCTTTTCCTACGTTTAATGCAATTATTGTTAGTTGCTTTGGATAAAAGCGTCTGCTTAATGACTGTAATGTAAATGTAAATGTATCATTTATTTATTCATCTATTTTTTGTTAATTTGAGCTTGACCAGCGACACTGGAAACATATTTAGCATGTAAATAGATGACTTATGTACAGAAAAAAAAAAAAGTAGTCGTAAGTAAAGGTGTCTTATAATCCCATATGGGATGGGCCGACAGTAGGCATGACACTTAAATAAAAAATGAATTCATTCATTCATTCATTCATTCATTGTAATGCTTGGCAGTCCTTGTGCGGTTCTAGCTCCTTGCTCAGTGCATGAGAAGCAGGAAGTATGTAGCTCTGCTTAGCTCTCCTCCCTGGAGAATCCCCTCTGGTCCTGGGGAGGAAAGCCTGTGTGACTGATGCTACGCTGAGTCCTGGGAGCATGGAGCAGGTCAGACAGATATACAGGGGCCTGATCATGTAGGGCTCTATACGTAATTATACGAACCTTGAACTGGATCCTAAAATTAACTGGAAGCCAGTGTAAGGAGGCCAGGACAGGAGTAATATCTACTGGATCTACTGGTTAACAGCCTGGCGGCAGCATTCTAGGCCAGCTGTAGGTGGTCCATGGATGTTTTGCTGAGGCAATCATTTCATCATTAGGTCGTCCTCAGACAAGCTTGACAGCAAAGTCTTCAATCATCTCGGTCGTGACTTCCTCTTAATCGGTGCCCGTGTGTTGGCTCCCAGAGCACCAGCTTGCTGGCTGGGAGTTCATGGTGTCTGTGGCAGTGGCCAGCAAGTTTCATCCTTCTGGATACCACTTTCTCACTCAGCTTTGGTAGCCCCCAATACAGATGCTTGTTGGTAACATGCTCGTTCTGGTTGACATTTAGCACCACACGCAG
>NC_140235.1:30818945-30836445 GCF_949987555.1 Borostomias antarcticus | reverse complement strand
GCAGCAGAAAATCCCCCAACCCAAGAAAATCCCCCAATCCAAACTCAATCCCACCTTCTGCTGGGATTACAGAAAGAGGTGAACACAATGCCTCCCTCCTTCTGTGAACGCCTGCGGGAAAGGTTTCTCTCCTCCTCTCTCTCTCTTTCTCTCTCTCTTTCTCCCTCTCTCTCTTTTCCTCTCTCACTCTCCCTCTCCCCCCCTCCCTCTAATCTACCTACAGCAGCTAGCAAGAGCTTGAACATACTGTAGGCAGTGTTCAGTAGTTCTCTCTCTCTCTTTCTCCCTCTCTCTCTCTTCCTCTCTTACTCTCCCTCTCCCCCCCCCTCTCTCTAATCTACCTACAGCAGCTAGCAAGAGCTTGAACATACTGTAGGCAGTGTTCAGTAGCTCTCTCTATGTAATATGGAGTCAACTGGACAGTTCTATCAAGTAATCTCAGCATTCCAGTTTATTAATTGAGTGGGTTTCTTTTTTCCACTGTTCAGAATATCTTGACTTACTTGACTTATTCCTGTTAAATCCTACTGTAGGTGGAGCACCCCGCCCTCGGACTCGGTTTGGGCAGTGGTCTTCAGCTGGGCCCACGATAGTCCGGTTCTTTTCTGTTTTGGCCTCCCCACTTTCCTTTTGCCCTGTGTATTCCAGTCCAATGCTTGCCTCGTGATGTAGTCAGAAGGTTTGCGGCGGGTGTGTCCAATCCACCCCCACTTCCTCTTATCTTCACACCCTGGCTGAGTTTTGGTTGGTTCTCTCCAACAGGCTGGCGTTTGAGATTTTATCGGGCCACCTGATGTTCAGGATGTATCTTAGGCCTCTGTTGACAAAGGTCTGGAGTTTGTTGGTGGTAAAATTGGTCACTGTCCATGTCTCTGCCTGGAAAACTGCCTTGACGTTGGTGTTGAAAATCCTGATCTTATTTTGGACGGACGGTGCCTTGGAGTTCCAGATGGGTCGCAGAGTGGTAAAAGCATGTCTGGCCTTGTTTATCCTGTTTTTGATGTCATCATCAGATCCACCATCTTTGCTAACTATGCTCCCCAGATATGTGAAGCAATCCGTGTCTTTGATGTTCTCTCCCTCTAGTTGGACTGGGAGTTCCTGTTTGGTGTTTATTCTCATGGATTCTGTTTTCTTCACATTGATGTTTAGGCCGGCCTTTTCTGCCTCCTCTGAGAGGTGTGTTAGCTGGGACTGTGTTAGCTTGGACTGTGTTAGCTTGGACCCTGTTAGCTTGGACTGTGTTAGCTTGGACTGTGTAAGCTCAGACTGTGTTAGCTTGGACTGTGTTAGCTTGGACTGTGTTAGCTTGGACTGTGTTAGCTTGGACTGTGCATGTTGTTGTTTGTGAGAGAGAAGAGCGATGTCATCTGCAAAGTCTAGGTCTTCCAGTTGTTTAGGTCTGCTGGATGCGCGTCTTACTGGCCATGGCTGTTTTTCTCATGAACTCATAAACCAAATAGACAAAAATATATCAGAATATCTTACTTCATTATTTTTGTCTATTTATTTTATGAGTAATTTGGGAAAAGTATTTGCATCCTTTTGTGATGTGAATTAGATTTTGTTTCTCTATCTCTCCTCTGCTCCTTCCTCTCTCTCTCTCTCTCTCTCTCTCTCTCTCTCTCTCTCTCTCTCTCTCCTCTGATCCCTCCTCTCTCTCTCTCTCTTCTCTCTCTCCACTCACTGTCAAGAGCCTCTACCCTGGTTTAGCATGCAGACCCTAATGTTCCTCTAACTTCTACATAAAGTGCAAGTCAGAACCCATTTGTCAACAAAGTTGGAGTAAGTGCATTTGTTCACAAAGCACAGTACTGTAAGTGCATTCCATTTGGGGGGTAAAGGTCAATTTTAATCACTCGATAGCCTTAATAATTAAGATATACTCATTAATTAAAATCATTCAATTTATCCATTAGATGTGCTTCCATATATACAGTAATGGATATGCTACAGTACTGTAGGCTATCTAAAATAAGAAGTCAGTGATTTATTGCGAAGACTACTCAGCCACAACATGACGACTTTATTTACCTAGCCGGAGATAATGGAGAATGCCAGGTGGGTCTTGACAACCAGGCACTCACTACCTGTGTATGAACAGCCAGGAATTAACATGAGAGATGGGGAACAGTGGCAAGGTGACTCAGGGAGGATTATCTACAGTAATAGCTAATTCTATCAGGTGGTGATAGATGCCAGCTCATATCCTCAACAGCAGCCTTTTCCTCAGATGAAAGCTGTGTCTGTACAGTACTGTATGTGTGTGTTTGTGTGTGTGTGTGTGTGTGTGTGTGTGTGTGTGTGTGTGTGTGTGTGTGTGTGTGTGTTTGTGTGTGGGAGGCTTTCAAAGCACTAATGGTGGTGTTCCAAATCATATTTTGCTACGTGCCTCAAGCAGGCTGTGTGGACATCAAAGTCCCTCAGTGATGCTTGAAAAGAATAGATGCCAAAAAGATATGGAGAGACGACACAGGGATCTTAAGATCAGTTATCCTCAACTACCACTTGTGTTATGTTGCTGTAAAAGTATGTTAGTTTCAAAACACTTCCATTTCACAGAGACCAAACAAATGGAGTATAAGATTCTTCGTACAAGTCAGAAATTATACAGAGAAAAAACAGCAAAATGGTGGCCTTTTCAGTTATTCAACATGTTACAGCTGTAGATGGGTTCTCAAGCTGCAACTCACTACATGGCATTGGCAAGTCTCAATTTCAATTAACTATCCGTGTGAAAATTCAAAAGAATGTCTTTATTGTGCCAAGGTGGGCTACAACAAAATCACACAATAAGAATATAAAAACGCACAAAAAACGCACAAAACGTACAAACAGAGGCACAAAAAGAGAGAGCCATGAGCCGCTGCGACTGAGCGCGCCGCCATCTTGCCTAACCCTAATTGGATAGGCATGGTGGCAATACTGTGACACCTACAATCATTTGAGGTAAGAGGCCCTTCATCATTAGGTCATCCTCAGACAAGCTCGACAGCGTGAGGTGCGTTCAGGTGAGGTGAAAGTCTTCCAAATGAGATGAATTAATTAGCCTAAGTAAAGATTGTTTTCTTCCAAGACTGTTGAAGTGGATTGTCACTCTGCTGCTGTCTCCATGGCAACCTGACATTCCTGTTGCTTTTGAAAACTCCTTTGAACTCCATTCTTTTCCGTGACTTCCTTTTTTATTTTATTTGACTCCTTACTTGTTTTTCTGTCAGGGTTGTATTGTGTGCAGAATCACTAAAGCTCATCGAGTGTTAGCCCACAAACTGTCACTGGCTACAGTACATGTTGCATGCAATAGGTAGGCCTAGAACCTGTCTATAACCTGTAAAGCTATATTGACCTGTTTTGTCACTTGCTTGATACAATCAAAAGATAGGCCTGTCTTCTTGCAGCAAGAAAATCTCTTGAAGACACAAGATTATTTCAGCATGGAGTTTCCATGTAATCTAGCAGTACAGTATTTGGGATCAAAGGTTACAGTTTGAAAAGGGCAGGTGTCTCTGTGGCTGCAGTCCTCCCAGCTAGCAATCATTTGTTCTAAAAAAAAAAGTTCTACGAATGTGAAAACATGAGCAGAACGTGTTGTGAACGTTCCCCGGTGTTGTGGGTGCTGGGTTGATGGTCACGGGAGTCGGAGCTAGGCTTAGAGCCTCAGCATGCAGAGGGACTACTGTACCCCGAGGTTTGACAGCTTGCTGCTGTGCCCCTCCATAACCATCCAACCAGATCCCTGTGTCCAACAAACAGATTTCAGGCTGCAGGTCTTGAAGCAAGGCCTTGGTACATAGAGACAGAGTGTGCATTCGATTGCTTTGACAAACTGAGAATGGTAATATTGCCTGCAGTATAAATCTTCTCTAGCTGTCTTGGCGCTCCAGGCAGCCGGCCCAGAGTGCTCACCGTGAATTAGTGTGTGAAATGTGTACGTAGCTGACTGTACATATGACATCACGTACTAAAACATGCTCACATACACACAGACACACACAGAGTCTACTCACACGTTCAACTCTCTCCTCCTTTCTCTCGCGCACACGCACGCACGCACACACACACACACACACACACACACACACACACACACACACGTACACAGCACACACACACACTACCACAGTATAAATAGCACTACCCCAAGAGACACAGACAAAAGACCGGGTTAACGAGCTCCAGCTTGCCTTTCTCTTCCTCTGACTCCTCCTACACCTCCATCAGCAGCTGAGGTAACGATCTGGCACACAGACAAGGAGAACAGCAGCAGGGAATGCTTCTTCTGTTTTCTTGTCAGGGCAGTTTAGTTATTATGTTAGTTAACAGCAACAAGACAGACACACCAGCCCACTTCCGGCTTTAGGCCTGGGCCATAGCAAACACACACCAGTATTTGCCCTGTCTCTCCTATGATATGATGCTTTTTTAGCCTCTCTTACTCTGAAATGTAATTTTATGTAATGTATTGCTTTATAAATGTTCTTAGCCGGTAGACAAACATACTCCTGGAGCTTGCTCGATCACCTTGTTGAGAGGGGTCAGGGAAGAATTTTTACAGCTCACTTATCTGGCCCCCGGGTGATTAATGTTTTTTTGCTTCCCTCTGGAATACGTAGAGAGTGGGTCGCATGCCCACCTCCCTGGTTCTCTGTAAAGCGCATTGTGTTGCCTCTGGGTATGAAATGTGCTATACAAATAAAGCTTTGATTGATTGATTGATTGATTGATTGAACAGCTACCAGTTTAACATGAACTTTGTATGTTTTTAGAGCTCTTGTATATTATTTTTTACTTGTTTGTACTTTAAGCCCTCTGTGCATCTTGCATAGTGTATGTATGTGAACTATGTATACTGTGTACCTTTTTGTGCCTTATTGTACAGTTGGCCTCTTTTGTACATTTCTCAGCCCAGCGCCTTTTATTCCTGTATTGGTGAGTGGCACCTCGGTCTCAGAGGTGAACCTTTCAAGTTAAAGTCCAAACAGCTAATTTCCATCCATCTACCTTTAAAGGCACATTTTTTCCACTCATCACATTCCCTTGTTTATCTGCTACTCTGCATTTGAACGATTTCCTGTCAAATGTCTGTCAAGAAGGAACATGTGGTGGATTCAAATGGGGGATGGTAGCCAGCTACGCTACTCAGTGCTACTGTCGGCTACATGGGAAGAAAGGGAAATAAGCCAATATCCAATAACCCGTCACAGCAGGCATTCCTCAGACCTCCTGACGCTGCACTGACCTGCTTGGACCCCTCCATGCCTAACCCATTCATACAGTAACTCGCATACATGTAAGCACTTACTGTTTTTCAGCCAAAAATCAATCAATGGATCGGAAACTAGATCTGGAGCCAACGTCTTGGGCTGTGGGAATAATGGGCTTAGCTAAAGAGCTGCAGGCAGGCTGTGGTGGTCTTAAGTGCTCCCTCCCGCGATGGTCACAGTTAAAAACTAGAGAATGAATCCCTGAACGAGGGAACGATAGATAAGGCTCTATTAGTTAGATAGATCCTGATTGAATGGAATGAAAAGGCAACATTCATCTAAGCATTCGGATGTGCATCAAGGCCTTTACATGTATTTTATATGGAGGTTATCGGCCTGAGTGGATTCACATAAAGCATTGAGGGTGATGCAGCTGCTATTGATATTATGATTTGTTCCAATATGCAAACATGTGACTTTGATCAACACAATTATGGTATTTCCTTGATACACTGTAAAAGCAGGAAAACCAACGACTGAAAGTATGCAACGCATCTGAAAATAGGAAAACATAACTTTAGTAATTTGTACTGTACGCTTAGATGGGAAACAATAGCAACACAGAGACCATTCCATAAACATAACATGAATAATATTATAATACATTCCTTAGATAATGAGGGTTTGTTTGTCATTTGATCCTCTCTTTAATTGCACTTTAATAACTCTCTTATACAGTAACACACACACCTACAGTACGCACACATGCATGTACAAAAACACACAAACACATGCGCACACACATGCAGGAACACCACCTCCAGAATAGTCTGGGTGGACATTCCCTCGAGTGAGTGCACAAACATCGATAGTTCACTGGAATCTGACTCTGTTTCTCATTCTGGAATCTGACTCTGTTTCTCATTCTGGAATCTGACCCTGTTTCTCATTCTCTTCCTGCTTAGCGCTCGTTCATTCCAAAATAACATCACCAAACCTAAATCAAACCAAACACAAATGACTCACTCTCTAAGTGAGATATAACTGTGTGCCAACAAACGAACAGTGACATTAATTGGCTACTGCATGCTGGCCAGTTTAGGTGTTATGGTCTAAACTGAGTAATAGCTCCTGCAGGGCTGAGTGGCTTTATAGCCTTTATAACCTTTTCCTTAGCTTCTCTCTGCCAAACACTGTGGCCCCGTTCCACTCTCAGGCTTTTGTCTCCACTGTCAAATTCGTACAAAGGAGCTTTTGATGAATTGTCGACAAGACTGTCAGTAATGGCCGCCCTGTCTGTTCTCCCCTGCCCCTCTCTTTGCTGTGTAAATGCAGAGCATCTTTAAGCAAACATACTGTCGTTTTATATCAGGGTGGCCTGCATTTGATCTTTTTTATTTATTTATTTTTTTAAAGCACATTACCCTGTTATTATCCCATTAGAATAGTATGTTTCCCCAATGCTTAACCCATGCAGATAGCTTATTTAAACACTACTGTTACACTGCATTATATAGTCTAAATAATATAAATAATAACCATTTATTGTTTTGGTTCCCCTACCCTTATAGGCCTATATGCAGTATACTTATTTAACAATTTCAATGTTAATGTTGTAACCTGTTCTCGATTATCACCATTTTGCTTTGGCAACAGATACCATTGTATTTAATGCTAATAAAGCTCATTTGAATTTTAGTCCTTTTCAATGAGAACCCTATTCTTTAACTCTGTGGTATCAGCTTTTTGTGTGTGTGGGGGGGGGGGGGGCATCAAAGGGTGAACAATGGGGAGACTATTTTCAGCGGTATGAGCTATGATTTCCTCACACAGGTTATTTATCAGTGGTCGTGGTGGTGTTTGCTGATAGCCTGGGGTGCAGCAGCGTCAGCTGAGAGGAGAAGGGGAAGATGGACTCCATCCAGAAACGGCACTTTAGTCTTGACACCTGCAAGGCGGTGAAATTATGTCACTTTCCCAGTACGATGCACATTGAACATCGTCACTTTCGCCCGAACCACGTCAACAATGTGACAACAGGGAGATAGTATAGCTTCAATTCAGAAAATAATAGAGCATATTACTTTGTGATGCTACCAGAGCACCTCTCTTATTATGTTTGAAATGTGCGCAGGAAGTGGACATTTCTCTCACATTGTTTTTGTTCAGGTAATGGTTGGTACTGTAATGGGTAGTCTGGATCCTTACGCCAATATCAAATTGTAGCCTATCGAGAGCTTGTGTGTAGCCTTCCACAAACCTTATGGGAAAATATCTGATATCTAGGTGCAAGGAATAATGCAAGTAAATAACGTGTGATTACGAGGTCTTTATCCCTCCCACACACACACACACACACACACACACACACAGGCACACACACGCACACACACACACACAAGACGTTAATTTGCGTGCCTCGGCTGCCTTCCAAATCCTTTTTCTCCCCCATCCTCTCTCTCCATCATCACCTTTTCTCTCCCGATCAGAAAAAGCATGTCACACTGGGGTAGGAATATGACACTCAGATCTGTTGGTTGGAGGAACAGGTGACACCTCGCTTTAATATCGATGTCCTGATGATGATATCGCAGCTCTTGTGTAATGTGCGATGTTCACAGCGTTTTTAGAATGCATGCTTCTTGTCATGAAATGTCAAGTCTCTCCAGGCAATGGGATATGTCTTCTTATATCTTACATGTTAGGTTATCGCACGGCAGGAAAGTTAAGACTTAGAAAGGCCGGCTGAGGCAGCTTAGGGAGTTGAATGAGTTATGACAGTACTGGATGTGATTTTGAGATGTCCTGCCGTTGCTGCGCTGGGGGCCCCGGACCCTGTGGGGTTCGGCCCCTCTGTCAGAGTGAGTCTTCTGCGTCCAGACTCCCCCTCAGCCTGAGGCGCTGCAGCTGCTCTTCCCTGACACACACGCACATGCACTCACACACACACACACACACACACACACACACACACACACACACACACACACAGGCATGCGCATGCACCCACACAGACCACACACACACACGCACATGCACTCACACACACACACACACACACACACACACACAGGCACGCGCATGCACCCACACGCACCACACACACACACACACGCACACACAGCACAAAATCCCATTAAATGACTCATGCTGCTCCTCTCTTCACCATGTGTTTCTCTCTCTCCCTCTCTATCTCATCCCTCTCTTTCTCTCTCTCTTTCTCCCTCTCTCTCTCTCATCCCTCTCTTTCTCTCTCTCCCTCTCTCTCTTTCTCCCTCTCTCTCTCTCTCTCTCATCCCTCTCTTTCTCTCTATCCCTCTCTCTCTATCTGTCTCTCTTTTTCCCTCTCTCTCATCCCTCTCTCTATCTCTTTCTCCCTCTCTCTCATCCCTCTCTCTTTCCCTCTTTCTATCTCTTTCTCCCTCTCTCTCATCCCTCTCTCTCTCTCCCTCTCTCTCTCTTTCTCCCTCTCTCTCATCCCTCTCTCTATCTCTCTCTCTCTCATCTCTCTCTCCCTCTCTCTCCCTCTCTCTCTCTCGCTCGCTCTCCCTCTCTCTCTCTCTCTCCCTCTCTCTCTCTCTCTCTCTCCCTCTCTCCCTCTCTCTCTCTCTCTCTCTCTCTCCCTCTCTCCCTCTCTCTCTCTCTCTCCCTCTCTCCCTCTCTCTCTCTCTCTCTCTCTCTCTCTCCCCATCGGTCCCTCTCTTATGCAGCTAATAGGAACATTCTGGTCAAGTACAGTAGATACAGGTGTGCTCATGAAGATGGTCCCTGGGGGCTTCAGTGTGACCAGGTGGCTGGTTGGTCAGTGATCGGAGACTCCCTGTATGACCACATTACACTGTTAAGTGTGTCTTTTCCCTTACCTTCCTTGCATGGGCATCCTCTAGAGCAGTGTTTTTCAACCGGTGTTCCGCGGCACACTAGTGTACCGTGAGAGATTGTCAGGTGTGCCGTGGAAAATTGTCAAATGTCAGTAATAATATAAAAATTATAATAATTATTATTTTGAGAATGACTGACATGACTGACTGACAATGACTTTTTTAGCCGACATGTAGGCTATGCAATCGTATGCAATCAAGTAGAAATCGCTTGACATGTTACCTCTCACTCAAGAATGTCAAGGACATGCAGCGTTGTACGAGACAATAGGGGAACATTTGGAAAGCCTCGAGGAGGAGATGTCATTTTATTTCCTCTTAGCCTCCACTGACTCATTGGACTGGGTGAGGAACCCATACTGTGAGGGTTTGGTTTTGGGACCCAGGCGCAACAGGAAAGGAGGAGGCAAGGAACGGTAAAGCCCGGAGGGGCGATTTAATAAGATCAAAAAGGGGGATGTGGTAGTCGTACAGCCGATGGTCAGGCAGGAGCGTGGTAGTCGTACAGGCGATGGTCAGGCAGGAGCGGGGTTGTCGTACAGGCGATGGTCAGGCAGGAGCGGGGTTGTCGTACAGGCGATGGTCAGGCAGGAGCGGGGTTGTCGTACAGGCGATGTTCAGGCAGGAGCGGGGTTGTCGTACAGGCGATGGTCAGGCAGGAGCGTTGTCGTACAGGCGATGTTCAGGCAGGAGCGGGGTTGTCGTACAGGCGATGGTCAGGCAGGAGCGGGGTCGTACAGGCGGTGGTCAGGCAGGAGCGGGGTAATCGTACAGACGTGGGTCAGGCAGGAACTGGAGAGATGAGGAGGGGAGGCAGGGTGAGTGAGAGTAATCACAAACGGGGAACGGGAAAAAACACTACAAAATACGGGTAAGGAGATTGTAGGCTAGGCTATACTTTACCACAAGAGTATTATGGTAAGATCTGGCGATGAGTGGAGTGTAGACCAGGTCCTTGTAGAGGTTGAAGGTGATTGCAGAACGAGGGACAGGTGTGGTGATGATAATTGGGAACCGGTGAGTAGAGCCGCGCCAGCGTCATCGTCGGAGACGAGCGCGCCGTTCTTGTCTTTGCGCACGGGCCGATGTGCTGGGCATGTCGGGATCCGATTCTTCGTCACCGGAGAGGGAGGAGACTGCCGAGTCCGCGGAGCTGGCCGGAGACGGGGAACGCCCGGCAGTGGGGGGAAACTCCGGAGAGCCAGAGCGTTGTATGCCCGGGCTGATGCGACGTGCGGTAGAGCGCGTAGGACGCCCCGAGCGCGCAGCGGGCCCAGAGGGGAGAGAGGGAGACGGTTGTGGAGGCGAGGGCATGCGAGCCGTAACACATACAGCTCATCTGTTCTTCTTGGAAAGGACATGACTTTGCAGGAGCAAGAAGAACTAATTGAACTGAGACAGGACCTTTCAACTCTGCTTCCCTTTTCCACAACATATCTTTGCGAGCTCAGCTTCTCAAGCATAACTGCAATTAAAACAAAAAACAGAGAGAGACTGAGAGCTGTTGAACAAGAGCTGCGCGTGTGCCTGTCAGCTATTATATTAAAAGTGTTAAATGCTCTTTGTTTTGTAGGCCTAAATGGTGACAAGTTTCATATTCATGCGCTCCATTTAATAAAAGTGCCTAAATTTGACCGTATGCACCAGTTATATACTTCTTTCCATGTTAATTATTCATTTTGGGATGGTGGTGTGCCGTGGGATTTTTTTAATGTCAAAAATGTGCCGTAGCTCAAAAAAGGTTGAAAAACACTGCTCTAGAGAGTAAATAAAGTGGCACATGCACATCCATAAACCAAAAAAGGGCAGGAGCCGAAACGAGAGATATCAAAATGAAAAAGAGCGGTCTCGCACATGGCTGGCCTCCATAGTTATGGCATTTATTGTACCAGAATCAAAAATTTGATGGTTGATGGGATGTTTATTTGATGTGTGCACTGTTCACTCGGTGATGCTGTAAATGAGGTGCATGCACCTCAGTGGCCTTTTGAGTTTAAATAAAGGTTTGAATGAAAAACTGCTGTAACTATGGAGCCCAGCAGTTTGTGAGAACGTTCTTTTTCATTTTGACATCCTCTAGAGAGTCTCACTTTTCAGGTGTGTGTGTGTGTGTGAGAGAGAGAGAGAGAGAGAGAGAGAGAGAGGGGTGAGAGAGAGGGGTGAGAGAGAGGGATGAGAGAGAGGAAGAGGGAGACAGGGGATGGAGGGAGAGAGAGAGGGAGAGATATGAGAGAGAGAGAGAGAGAGAGAGAGAGAGAGGGATGAGAGAGAGGGAGATAGAGAGAGATGAGAGAGAGAGAGAGAGAGAGAGAGGGATGAGAGAGAGGGAGAGAAGGAGAGAGATGAGAGAGAGGGAGAGAGATGAGAGAGAGAGAGGGATGAGAGAGAGGGAGGGATGAGATGAGAGAGAGAGGGAGAGAGAGATGGGAGAGAGGGAGAGAGATGAGAGAGAGGGAGGCAGGGGATGGAGGGAGAGCAAGGGTTGGATGGAGCAGCTTGAGGGGTGGAGACCCATCCAAGCATCACAAGCAATATGATCGCTGCAGTAACACACAGTCAACAATCAGGCTCCCAGCCAGAAAAGAGAACAACACTTCAGCACTAGAGAGGTTCACAGGCTGGCACACACAAGAGCTCCTTAATGAGGAGAATGCAAGCTTGATGAGAAAATGTTCACACATGCAAAAACAAATGGTCTCCATAAAGGTCTCTAACTGCATTTTTGAGGCATACTTTTTGTGTAAAAGGGAACATTGTCAAAGAAAAAAAGAGTGTAAGCAACTTTACATATTTAAATTGATATTTTCTGACATCGTTATGCAATTCGTCCAGCTGCTTTGGTTCAATACTGTCTCCAGTATTGCTGGTGAGGCAGGCTCCAGATGGCCTGGTGAGGATGGCCTGGTGAGGATGGCCTGGTGAGGATGGCCTGGTGAGGATAACCTGGTGAGGATGGCCTGGTGAGGATGGCCTGGTGAGGATGGTCTGGTGAGGATGGCCTGGTAAAGGATGGCCTGGTAAAGGATGGCCTGGTGAGGATGGCCTGGTGAGGATGGCCTGGTGAGGATGGTCTGGTGAGGATGGCCTGGTAAAGGATGGCCTGGTGAGGATAGCCTGGTGAGGATGGCCTGGTAAAGGATGGCCTGGTAAAGGATGGCCTGGTAAAGGATGGCCTGGTGAGGATGGCCTGGTAAAGGATGGCCTGGTGAGGATGGTCTGGTGAGGATGGCCCGGTAAAGGATGGTCTGGTGAGGATGGCCTGGTGAGGATGGCCTGGTGAGGATGGCCTGGTGAGGATGGTCTGGTGAGGATGGCCTGGTGAGGATGGCCTGGTGAGGATGGCCTGGTGAGGATAACCTGGTGAGGATGGCCTGGTGAGGATGGCCTGGTGAGGATTGCCTGGTGAGGATGGCCTGGTAAAGGATGGCCTGGTGAGGATGGCCTGGTGAGGATGCTGGACCCACACACATCATGGGCACTGCGGCATCCCCATGGCGATAGAGGCCTGACCGCCTTCTTATTGACCTGTAAACCGCTGTAAAAGAAAGTCAGGGGGAGAGAGAGAGAGAGACAGAGAGAGAAAGAGAAAGAGAAAGAGAAAGAGAAAGAGAAAGAGAAAGAGAAAGAGAGAGAGAGAAAGAGAGAGAGAGAGAGAGAGAGAGAGAGAGAGAGAGAGAGAGAGTGCGTGCGTGCGTGCGTGCGTGTGTGTGTGTGTGGGCGGGGTATAGAGAGACAGGGAGTGATCAAACACAATACCACAGAGGGGCACTTGTTTTGCAGCCGGCCTATCACAGAGAGAACACAGGACGACCCGGACATCCGCTGTACAAATGAGCGAGCGAGATAGACGAGAATGGAATGGAAAGCGAGGGGCGTGATAGAAAATCAACAGTAGGATCATCCCCACCCAGTGATCATCTGTTATCTGTGTTTTGCATTTGGTGCTTGGCGTGACCTCATACGATCCGAAGCATATTCCTCACACTGTAGACAAAATAGTCACCTCTAATAATATTCACAACCTCAGACAAAACAAAAAAGTCTCCCAGAGTTGCACACATGGTCTCTCATAACTCCCCGTGTTCTTCCTCTCTCTGACACCTCTCCCCCTCCAGCGTCCATCTGCTCAAACGCCGCCTAGGATTCTGGCCACCGCTGATACCCTCCATCTGCCAAGAGGACTGTAAACGAAGCGATGGCCGCAGAGAGAGCAACAAGCGATCGATATGTCCTCGCTGCGCTCTCTGGGTCGATGTGACTCCCTCGTAGGGGGGGAAAGGGACCATGGGAAGGAACAAGGCGGTAAACTACATGGCGATAGCGGCTGTAATGATCAGAGCGGCAATAATGATGCACTTGCACCCGCAATGAAACAATCTGTGGCTCCAGAGCTAAACTGCAAGCCATGAAAAGACCTCTTGGCTTTGTTTACGCCATGAGTTTGATCTACAGTACCTCAGAATGTACATTTTTGGTTTGGTTCTCTTGGTTTCATCACTCTGGGTTAATGATAGCATAGTGCACCTGAAGTATTTCACAATGTGCCAGTGGGATTTGATTCAGGTAAAAGACCACACATGGAATGAGATTGCCTTGGTTTTTCATGTTCAAGGACGAGTCTATCTGTTGCTTAATACATTCGGTGTATTGCTGTAGTGCTTGCTGTCCATTTCCAGTCAGCATCACTTAAATGCCAATTATACAAGCATCGTAGACTCAGACACATTAGACAACCACCTGAAGTTTGTATTCAGTATGCATATACTTTGCTCACATGTGAATCCATAGCTTCATACACAAATCCCTAGAGACCTACAGGTCTGTAGGGGTCTTAATCCTTTCACTGGTGAACTGTGTGCTGCCTTCCTTCTGTTGTATAAAGAAATAACCCAGATTCAACTTCCTCAGAGCCGGATCAAAGGTGCTATAGGAATACATTTTATGTATTCAACAACAATTCTAACAAGGCTCGTGAGCCAATAGTATTATGCCTCCTGACCCAGATACGACGCGGTAACAACGTCAGAATACTACGACGAACGAGCCTGGCTAGGGATGGGGAGTAGAGCTCAGGCATCTCAGACAGATAAAACAAAACATTAATTTCACACCCCTCAAATTATTATTGATTGATGATTAAATGATTATGATAGATTTTAAATCAATTCATAATTACATTTTGGGGTAAAAGCAATACATTTATTTGGCATCTTTCTTAAAGCGCTGATGTATTATTATTATTATTATTATTATTATTACTATATTTAAAATGATTTGTCTACATAGAAAGTTATCTCAATCCTCTTTAAGTTGCCTGTGTCACATCTCAGCCTTCAAACTCAAACAATGAGTTATTCATTGAGTCCCCACTGCCAATGCAAGGTGAGTCATCCTGGCCCAGAGAACCCATCACAGCGCTCCAGAATGATAAGCCCCTATTGCTAGGCCAATTAAATTTTACTGGCAAAATATGCTCCCCCCCAGGGTTTTATATAAGTTTTACATTCATTGCTGAAAAACTTTTTTACTTGTCCAGACTGACATGCTGAACTAAAACGTTCTAAATTTACATAGGCCTGGTGTGTATTTCAAGTAATCACCTATAGTAGGACAATGCAAAAAATGTACATTATACCCAATATGCCGATCCACAATTATATCACTGTGTGTATTTGATGAACATTCTGTGCAGCCAATCAGTTTAAAGATTTGATTAGGAGTTTTTGAATGACTGTCGTTAGTGGGCTAGACCTCTATTTGATTATAACCTCATCTGTTCCTTTCTTGGCTGATTGACCCATTCCTCTGTTTTGGCCACACCTCTTTCTCTCTCTCTCCCTCTCTCTCTCTCTCTCTCTCTCTCTCTCTTTCCGCTGCTTGTCACGTCAGCCCTCAAAGCACACAATTAATGTCTAGCATTTGCGTTTTAGCCACTGCTAACAGTGTTCGCAGAGATACATATGATGGGTTGACTAAGTCATCTGAATTTATTTACTGTACTCTGGTCTCCAGTGACAGTTAGTCTTAATAGTCAATGTTCCATCTCTACCCCGTCAAAGCAAAGTGCTCTCATTCAATCTGAGTTAAACGACAATCTATAATTCAGAGAGCATCAATCTCTCCAAGACCATCCAATAATGATAAGTGGAGCGACAGTCTATTTGGACATAGAAACCTGAAAGTGCTGGTAAGTGCTCTCGGGAACACTGGGAAATCGTCAGAGGTTTCGTTCAAATAGTATTATCCAAAGCCTTAGCTCATGCTATTAGGGTTCAGAGTCTCTATATGGCCAAGTCTGCAGACAACGCGCATCAACCTGTAGTCTCTCGTCCTCCTCTCTCTCTTCTCTCCTTTTGTCTAAACAGAGAGAGGAAAATACAGTAGGTTCTACAACCTACTCGCCATTAAAAATGATATTTCACATTTCATTTAATGACACTTCAAAGGGGAAGGGGCTTGACAAAAGACTCCATTTACCAGACATCTGCATACACATTGACACACAGTCTTATTCGGTGTGAAAGTTGTGCTGGGTGATTATGAATAAGACGGTTTTGACTGAGGTCTGCGTTTTATATGAGGAGGCAGCCTGATCAGAAATCCATTACCCCCCCCCCCGCCCCCCAATATATCACCCTCCCCCCCCTGACCTTCTCAACTGCTCCTGTGCAACGCTGACAGTGATTAATCCTCTATCAAATATTGGATCTCCCCCCCGCTCATGATGTGTGGTGATATGGGAGCGTAATTGTCGGAGTCCATCACCCTCCCGACACCCGCTCAGCTGCGTGATAGGTCCGTTAGGGAGCTGGAGGCATGTGTCATATCGCTGTCATCATTCTGTCTGCTTGCCAGAATTGCTTATTGGGGGGGATTAAATGTCATACATTCATCCAATACTTGGACTGTTTTTTTTTATCACACACCAGTGCATCGTCAAAGGACTTCCCAGATCCCAGATTCCTGTTTATGCTACTTCTAGGAGTTTGGGATTGATTTCATCCAGTCATCCAGGCCCTCGGGGGCGATGTTCGTTTCAGTAGACTGACTTCTGGTAAGCTTTGCTGAATGACTTACGTCCTATTGATCTGTTTTCTCTGAACTGTTGGCATTTGCTTATACGCCGAAGAATACCACAATATATTCATATCTGTTGCGAGCAATGAGCGACAAATCACATACAGCATTCCTAAAGGCGATACACAAAACTCAAGTACCAAAAAACACCTAGGCCTACATTCTGCACAACGGGACTGTAGCATATAAAATACTAACATGGTTGGGAATAAATCCTTTCAGCCCATCTATTTGAATAATGCCAACACTGCACTAGTGAGGCTGATATGAGATGTTTAAAATTACCCTCATAGTTGATGTGGGTATGGGACCATAAACAGCATTATGTATTCATAGTATATTCATATGTCTACCATGTTTTGTTTTTATGCTTCCCTCTGGAATATGTATGGGTTGGACCTATGCCCACCCCCCCATTGCTCTCTGTAAAGCACATTGTGTGGCCTCTGTGTATGAAATGTGCTATACAAATAAAGTTTGATTTGATTTGTATTGTGCTATACAAAACAGCCTACCAGAGCTTCATGTTTGCATTCTACCCAGAGTTCAAGATATGGACACAGTGATTTATGCTCCTAGTTCAGCTCAAGCTGGGCCTCTTCATCATGTTCTCTTGTAGAGCTTCTCTCAGGCTCTCCATACAGCCATGATGAATGGTGGAGGATACATAGGCTAAGTGGTGTAGGCACCCATCCCCCACTCATAAACGATATGGCTAGTGCAAAGGTTCTCCACTCTCACCTAAATATAATTTGCTTTCTCCCTCCCTCCCTCTCTCTCTCTCTCTCTCTCTCTCTCTCTCTCTCTCTCTGTCTGTCTTGCTCTCCCACCCACCTGCATCTCTCATTTTCTCTAAAAAGAAAGATATTTTTCACCCTAAACCCATTGTCTGCCTTTCCATGGACATGGCATAACATTACTCTGCAAACTCTGTATCACTTATACTGTATGATACAAGCTTGTAATATTACAAAGTGCAAGATATTGCACATATTATTACACATCTTAAAACCACCTAGATTGACTGGACACCACTCTATGTCTTAGTGATACAAACGTGTAACTGCATCGTTTCACATGTCCGAAATACCACCGATTCATGGAGGAAAAAGTCAGGGTTCAGATTTAACTGGCTACAATCTTTCCTTTGCATTAGACACCACAGCTACACACAAGGTTAGAGGTTAACACTTCTCTCATTATCAGAGCAGAGAAAAGGATAAGGACAGATGGAGGGGTGGAGGAATGGAGAGAGAGAACGATAGCGTGTTTATGAGAGAAGGCATGCGGTCAGGAGGAGGTTGGCATGCATTATGAATCAGCACTCATTCCATATTC
>NC_140235.1:30766445-30813945 GCF_949987555.1 Borostomias antarcticus | reverse complement strand
CAAATTCTGTTTGACTTACTTCTGAAATGGGCAAGATAAACATTCCACGTAGACAATAGTAATAATCCACCAGCAAACATCGGATCCTTAGTTGCTCACAAAAACAAACAAAAATCTGTCTCACTTCCGTTATGTTGCTGGTCACTTCCGTTGTGTTGTGGCTGATTTGTGTTGTGCCGTTTTTTAAATGTGTTGTGCCTTTTTTTAAATGTGTTGTGCCTTTTTTTAAATGTGTTGTTCCTTTTTTAAAATATGTTGTGCCTTCTTTGGGGGGTTGCGCCTTTTTGAAAATATGTTGTGCCTTTTTTTTTAATGTGTTGTGCCTTTTTGGGGGGGTTGTGCCTTTTTTTTCATTCGACAGACGACAGCAAACGATGCACATGCAGGATAATTCACAGGAGTTTCCGTAGGAAATGAAATGAATGTTGCTGATATTATATCAACATTTCTTACTTCTAACGACGCACAAGACTGAAATTAAACTTTTCTCATTTGAAACTTGAGACTTCAAATGACGACCTTTCTACAAGCTCTGTTCAAGAGAACTCTCTAGCTCACATCTGCATAGCCTGGGTCATATTTGCTTTGCACTTGTGGTTTCCGGTCTAAGCAGATAGTGATCCCCCTGTCCAAAAACAGGCCTACCCATAAACCCACGATGCAATGCGGCAAGAACGGGTACAATGACAGACCCAGCCTTCTTTATGGCATGACACAGTTATGGACAAAGATGTCTGTTCAGATCATTACCCCTTGTTCATGGTGATTTGATGAGGGTTTTGCATGCTTGAGTTAATTTATTTATTTACATGACTTGCCTTCTGTAGTGTCACACACACACTCGTACCTGTACACACATAATCTAGTGCTGAAGGCAAAGTGCAAGAATAGCAACTGTAAAATACAATGCTTAAGAGGGAGGATCGTTGTAGTTCTTCTTGAAGAGATGAGTTTTGAGCCTGTGACGAAAGATTGGCAGCGACTCTACTGTCCTGACATCAGTAGGCGGTTCGTTCCACCACTGCGGGGCCAGGACAGAGAAGAGCCGTGACCGTGACGATCGACCGCAGGGGCCTCGGAGTGACGGGGCAACCAGTCGCCCCGAGGTAGCAGAGCGTAGCGGTCGGGAGGGGGTGTAGGGTTTGACCATGGCCTGGAGGTAGGAGGGGGTTGTTCCTTTCATTGCCCTGTAGGCTAGCGCCAGAGTTTTAAACTTGATGCGAGCCGCTACACACGCACACACACACACACACACACACACACACACACACACACACACACACACACACACACACACACATGCAAGCATACACACACAAACACACACATTCAGATTCCACATAATTTGTCCGGTCAGTCATGTATTTTATATCCACAGGATACCTAGAATTATATATATATATATATATATATATATATATATATATATATATATATATATATATATATATATATATATATATATATATATATATATAAATATCAGCCTGTCATTCCTCCAATCAAGAGGTTCAGAGTGGAGTAGTTTTCCACTTTCCAGCCAATGTAAAAAATATATTATCAACCCAGTTGTTAACAGATGGTCTGACCTGAAGACAGAAGATAAATGTGTTTTGCCCTCTGCTGCAGATGCCCATGGAATAAGCTGGTCTTGAATACTAAACAGAAATCTGGATGCAGAGAGACATCACAGGTCTTGCTGTTCCTATGCCATCTCCAAATAACAATAACCAGGTACAAAACAGAAGGCTCAATGTTATTTTAAAGCTATGAGTTTGCGTCTAATAAACTAATATGTCTAATAAACTCATCAGCATGGAAACATGGACAAATCATATATATATGGTTTATGGTTGTCTCAAGGATACTTAATTTAAGGTGAGCTAAAGGAAATGATGACATCCTATTCTAAATTCATAGGCCACGTTTTCCACATACTTAAGGATGATGTTCTCTTCAAACCTATATTACTGTATTTATTGATTCTGGACCCGAACCTTTCAGCATTTTCATCTTCATTGATTTTCAACCAATGCTCGTCAACCACAATGGGTTGTTATTTAAAAACAAATGCCTTTCGGTCTCATGCCCTTTGCCTTGTACAGTAGATACTGTAAACATCCAACAAGCAGTTAAGGCTGCATGGATCATCGCTTTTGTATCACACCTGTCACAGAATAGGGGTTGTGCAGCCAGAATGTGCTTATTGATGTGCAGGATGAGCCCTGAGACCTGTAATTAGTGTCCATTATGCAAGCCCACACCTGCCTATTATCTTCTCTTCAAGGCATGTCAATGGTTTCTTGACAACCATTGATTTCAAAAGAGACTAATCACATCATATGCCCGGAGTTCAGATATTATACAGTACTGATGCAGCTCCTCTGATAATAACAGGGGATGAAAGGTACTGTAGCATCTTAAAGGACAATACAGTACTGTATGTTTCAGTATGACTGATGAAGACATACAGTAAAGTTGTTTTGTTTTTTTCTCTGTTTCTAGCGCTTGCCAAATTTAGCTTTTGTCACCTGTCTTCAGTGCTCGAGTTCTGTGCTGAAAGCAATCTCAGCCGGGCAGAGTGTGAATTTGCCACCTCAGAGAAATAGAAATATCTTACCGCAGCACAACTCAAAAACACATTTACTCGCCTGGCAGGTAGCAAGCTGAACACATTTCATCAGCATTAAGCTATTTTATGAAGGCAGTTGGAAGACACAAATACAACCATCTGCCACCTGAAGAAAGTGTTCAATATGTCTGCAATTTTCGCATCACATCCCAGCTTCCGAAATTCTGGAGTTACCAATCACTGGCCAGGATTTGAGCACCAATTTTTTTGCATGAAGTGTCCCAGACCCATAAAGATCTGCAGCATGCAGTAATGCAGTCAGTGTAGCTTACGTAATGTTTGAGCGTAAGAATCTCTCATGTGCCTGGAGTTGAGACTACAGCACCCTAGACCTAAACAGCAAAGGGATGACAAAGAAGGAAAGACTAAAGAGGTTCATTGTGAAGGCTATGATATCCCTATTACCTGCCTTGGCTCTCTCTCCAGGCCTTGCTACTCTACAGTATAGGGGGGTCTCACCAGGAAATCTCATTCCAGTTCTCTCAGTTCCCCACAGCTTGCTATGAATATGAATTACTGTGTGGCTCCCGTTGGTTTTTCTCCATGTCCTCCCATGGGTTTTTCTGTTTAACATGGTGAGAGCTACAAAAACACAGGAGATTGGATTTCCTGCAAAGGCCAGATGTAGCCTAATGCTTGCGGACAAAGCTTTCGGTAGGTCCTCACATAATAAGATCAATACAGGGGCATGAAACAGCCTACAAATGAAGTTGTGCATTTGAATTCTCTCTCAGTCTGTGGCTGTGTGTTTCTAGTGGGTTAGAGCAAACGTGGGTCATAGGCATGCTGTTCTAATATCATTAGGGAGCAGAGGTGTTCCCAGACAATGGTCCGATACGATTGTCTCTATTAATCCACACCAAAGAAAGTAGGAATCATCGGATACAGTCACATGGCTTGTGTCGCGACTCGAGACCCCAGGGGAGCGTGAGACCATACTGACCTTGCGAGCGGGAGCCACTTACAGTAGGTGGGAGTCTGACTCCACTCCCAGCACAGCTGGTTTAAGAGATATATAATACTCACATCAGGTAATGGGTGCTGGGTTAAGAATAAGTCATCGTTTTTAGGTATAAACCCGCACATCGGCTGTAGTTTAACGACTCCTTTACTGAGCAACCTTTCGATCCCAATGGAGCCATAGTCCCGGGCAGAGCGTGAAATAAGGCCTCTGACACTTCTTTCGTTTAACATTCCTTCGAGCACACCGGGAAATGAACCAAAATTAAGAAGTTGACTGGCCCAATGAGGATGATTGGAGTACCAGTGGCTGTTGGCTGACCAGTCGTAGCCCACAGGGAGAGCAGGACTTGAGCCTAGTCGGGAATTCACTTCCTTTGCTCTCCTGCTTAATGAAATCAGCTCTGACTGAGAGATCTTGATACTGCGACTCTTCTTCAAGTGACATAACAGTGTGATTCTTTATAGCCTACATGGAACACAGTCGCAAACCGCAGGAAAATGTAACAATACTGCATGTTATTTCTTATTGGATAGTGTTTTTTGTGTGTGGCAACACACCATAGATAGCAAATGTCGGGTTGTCAATCCCTCCGTCCCGTTGTTACCTGCATTTCTATGTTGCCACCACAAGAGGCAGTGGTCCCAGCCAGGGCCGTTGTTTAGCGGTGAAAGGTGATGATGATTATAAGGGCCCACAAGCAAGCAGGGCACACAAAAAAAGAGGTCCTTCTTTCTATAACAAAATTATTCTGCATGTAGATCAGTCACTAATGCTGCATCAGAATTCAAATTAAGCCACAAATAATGCAATACAGATGAAAAAACGTTTAATTTCCTGAGCAATATCCCCCTTCTTAAATGGTTTAGTCCATGCCATGGTTCACACTGGCAAGTCTAACCTCTTTTGACCTTAACGTCACTATACCAGCTGGCTGTCAAATACTAGCACTAATAGCCTAACGTTAAATCATAAACAACATGCCCAAACATAAATCCGGGCACCAGAAAAGAGTGGAGAGAGAGGCCAGGAGAAAAGGCAGCAGAGCGGGAGCCCAGCATATAAGCAATTTTTTCCACAAGAAAGGTGAGAGTAGCTATGTTGCTAGGTGAGACGGTCGGTAAGTTGCCCGCGGTCTCACATTAACCATGACAACGAGAGCCGTTAGCCTAGTGTGTGAAGAAAGTGCTAAGCTAGGTAGCTAACACTAGTAAGCTTACATTCTGGTAACAACTCGATCTGGTTAGCTAGCTGCTAGCTAACGTTAGCTACCATTAACTAGACAGCTAGCTACAGTGCTAGCAACCAGCCAACTACTGTTCCGGTAAGCTAGCTGCTAGATAACGTTAGCTACCATTAACTAGACAGCTACTACAGTTCTAATATTAAATCTAATACAAATCCAGTAGCAGCAGCCAGGACACATGTTTCCATTCTTATGAATGCTTAAATTATAATGTGCTATGCTAGCCAGCCGGTCCTGTTGACATGTCTTTTTAAAACCTTTATGTGCACAGAATCAGCTGTGGCCCCCTCTCTAGACACCTCCAGCCCCCAGAAGATGCTTTAGATGGTGAGTGAGTGACTGGTAGACACTGGTTGGCTATTAAACGTATTACTAAACTACTGTACTGCTATGAATAGCAAAATGTAGATGTAAGTTAAGCCAGGTTAAGATAGCCTAGATATGAAACAGTTACATTACATAAAGAAATTCATGGCCAATAAATAAATAAATAGTGTTAAGTTAATTAATAGAAATTCATATAGAGTTGATTTCTTTGAAAAACCTTTATGTCCTGCTACTCACAGAATCAGCTGTGGCCTCGTCTGACCTAGACACCCACCTCCAGCCCCCAGAAGATGCTTTAGATGGTGAGTGAGTGAGGTAGACACTGGTTGGCTAGTTAAACTTATTACTGAACTAATGTACTGAATAGCAACATGTAGATGTAATCCAGGTTAAGATAGCCTACATATGAAACAGTTACATTACATAAATAAATTAATGGTTAATAATTAAATAAATAGTGGTGTTAATTCATAGAAATTCATATACAGTTGATTTCAGTTTAAATGCTGATTTGTTCAGTTTATTTTTTATTTTAGTTTAGAGAGGGTA
The DNA here is from genome assembly GCF_949987555.1 of Borostomias antarcticus. Lineage (NCBI taxonomy): Eukaryota > Metazoa > Chordata > Actinopteri > Stomiiformes > Stomiidae > Borostomias > Borostomias antarcticus. The sequence continues at coordinate 30,808,230 of NC_140235.1, read as the reverse complement.
TTTGCTCTTGAAATAAGACAGGCGTTTATTAGCCAATCAACAGCCGCTTAGCCAGCTTCCTGAAAACTCTATCCAGTGCTACATAGATTTATTCCCAAGTCTTAAGAAGACACTGTTCTGTTCTTACTGTTTACAGAGCCAGGTCCTAGCCAGTCAGAAACAGAGAGTGAAGGGAGTGAAGAGGCTCAGAGTTCCAGTCATGAAACTGCTACAGACAGGGACAGTCCAAACACAGATAATACACAATGCATAATTTATGTATATAATTATACCCAGTATCTATGGAGAGGTTAATTTGAAAAAGAACATAGAGAAACAGAAAAATAAATACAAAATGATACATAATAAAAAATAAAAAATAAAATAAAATAAAAAGGGGTTGAAAAAAGTGGTGACGAAAAGTTGGAGGGATAGGGGCCCACACCAATATTCTTTAAGGGGGCCCAGAATTCTTAGCAACGGCCCTGGTCCCAGCACACCAAAATAAAAACACTATGACATCCCGCAATTTCAAGTTCCTCGGTAGTGTAGTGAATAAAGCGCCTGACTCCCATGAAGAAGGTCATGGATTTGTTTCCTGGTTGAGCACACGCCTGTTTGATTTTTAACTTCAGCCACAACCTTTCTTCCTCTCCTCTCTGCCCCTTTTTTGTGCGTGGCAATGCACTATAGATAGCAAATGCCGGGTTGTCAATCCCTCTTTCCCTCCATCCCATTGTTGACCTGCACTTCTATGTTGCCACCACAAGAGGCAGTGGTCCCAGCACACTAAAATAAAAACTGTAGTGGAGTGTGGACATGACAGGCAGTTCTACAGACCACATTGTGAGACCATCTCATGTTGGAATGTTGGATTGGTTGGTTGATCCTGATAAGGACCCTCAGATCTATCACACCTTGTTCTCCCCATCCCCTGCAACAATAGATCCAGGCATGCCACATTCCAATGCAGACCACTCAACAGTAGACTCACAACCATGAGACAAAGGAATGGTATGCTTTGCCTTGTTTCTTTAATACATTGAAATTGCTTTATCCCAACCATGTGATGCAAACACCACAAGAATAAGCCCTGGGAATAAAGTTATTGCGTTGATGCATTGTATTTGTAACCAGGTGTTACTGTTTGTTATAAATAACTGATTCTATGCTGCTAAGTCCACCTAACCATGTTTGATATCACTCTGGAGCTAAAATCATGAATCAGTTGATTATGCATGATGGGAAATGTAATATCACGTTGAAACCATAACAGGGATATTTGATGATTCCAGACCCCTAAGATAATTTGAGCTCCTCCACTTTTATGACGGGAGCGGGGGTCACTCTGGGTGATCAAGTCACCAATCGGTGCCTGTCTATGCAAACAGGACACACATCATCTCCTCTCTACTTAAATAGAGATCAGACAGGAAGTCATTCTCTCGTGTACTCTCTTGTAAGAAACCTCTGCAGTTTCTCAACTGCCAGGATCCTCGTGTTCCTCCAAGTAACACGTGACCCTGGATCCAAGCTTGTGCCTGGTTGGTGAAATCAGCCTGTATCCGTGGAATGCTGAACTTCTAGCTAGGATCTCTGTAGTCGACACAGGGTCTTAGGAATTTCCACAAACTCTTCAAACGATCCACCTCTGGCGAGAGCAGAGGTTTTGAATGAGACATTTGCAGCTTTTGAACTCTGAAACTGAACTTTAACCTCCACAAACATCAACGTTCGCGCAACACTACCATCACTGTTTCAATGGGAGCGCAGGCACGCTTCCCCTGCATCGAACCGAGCAACCATCAGTCACGTGCCTCTTCCCTTCGTCGAGCCAGACAACACCTCAGGACAACGCACTTCCCCAACACGCGTAAGGTTGCATCCAGCAGTCTCTTTGATGTGGTGTTATGCCAAGTGTTGTTTAAGCTTAGGGGATTTAGGATAGGCTGTGATAATCTATGACATCATTCTTTTCATTTCTGCTGTTTTCATATTGCCACGTGCTTTTCCATCTATTTTTGAATTGTGTTATAATATTATTTTGATAATTGATTAGTATAACTTCAATAAATATTATTAATTTTTGATCATGTCCGAGCGTCATCACATTATCTTAGGTCATTTGATTGAGTCAAGACCTCCTCCTTCAGACTGAGATTGATACAGACTGAGATTGATATATTAGACTATTGATACCCTAGAACACGCTACAAACACTATGACAGCATATACTTTCTAGGTCCTCGGTAGTGTAGTGGATAAAGTGTCTGACTCCTATGTGGAAGGTCAGGGGTTCAAACCCCAGTGGGAAGATTTTTTTGTTACTGGATGTTATAGAAGCTATGTAAAAATGTGGTTATCTGGTGGTGCTATGTCAGTTATTGAATTTATGTGCAGTAATTGAACATTTGAAATACTCCTGTTTTGAAATTATACCTACAGTGTAGGTGTCTCAATAATTACCCATTATATATAGGCTATACTTTGCATGTATTTACCAGGTAAATGTTTAGTAATTGGGGGCCTATGAAATGAAGGGTTACCCAAATAAAATTTCAGAGTAATTTAGCAATATTAATCCATAAGCCTAGGGCCAATGGCCCTAGGATATAGACAATAAACTACCGGTGGAATGGTGGTGGAGCAATAGCGGGAGCCAAGTTGTCCATCATGGACCCGCTGTAGGTCCGCTAGCCTTGTGTTATCTGGGTTTATCCCTTACCTTTGTCCAGAAACAGAATTGATTTGCAACAACAGAACAATTGCAACAAAATAGCTAATGTTACAGAAATCATCAGTGTAACTGCTTTAGCCACTGACCGCTACCATTAATGTTATGGAAGGTGCTGCTAGTTGTTGTGAGCTCATGAGCTGACTGGCTATCCCGCTCTTATTGTGCTGGATTAGCATTGGAAGCATTGGAAGTGATGTGTCCAGGCGACAAGACCTATCTTCAATATCACCTCTGGAATATGTAGGGGTGGGACCTATGCCCACCCTCCCATTGCTCTCTGTAAAGCGCATTGTGTTGCCTGTGTGTATGAAATGCACTATATAAATAAAGTTTGATTTGATTTGATCTTAATTTATCAGACATTATTTAATGTCATTTCAATTCACAGCTATTTCAGTGGCATGACTAGCTTCTGTCCTACCAGTCCTGAACAGAAACAAGCCAGCCACGCACATAAGCCAGGCTATACCTGGCCTGGTTTTATACATTATATCAATGTTGGAACTGGGGACTCATATATTTGACATAGCCTATGCTACAGTTCACTGGGCTGAATTGTTTTTTCATACATTGAGCAATGATAGTACCAGCTTATTGTTGATAAATTATTTGGTGGTGGTGGCTAATCATGACGACGACTGTGATGATGATGATGATGATGATGATGATGATGATGATGAGCAGCGTACGCCCTCTCCCCATTTCCTGACCAGAAACAATATATTGATTTCAGGGTTTGGGGGGGAGGGGGTGTGGGCGGGGAGGGTGGCCCCTGTGACTAACCGAAGCTTGCTTGCGTCCACTCGTCAACCGTTACCAACGCACTCAACATCAACGCGCGGAGGCGTGGAGAACATCTCGTGCGAACGCACACCTTGCCTCTGGGAGACGCGCTCACTTCGAGGGGGAGGATGGAGAGATGGCAAACGCAATTTACCAAATAAAAAGACCAAGAAATCAAGGAACATTATCATTCATGACACAAATATTGATTTGACATCGATAGGAACTTATTTCAAGATAAAAGGTATGTGTGAAGAAATGTTTGCTTTAATTATTGCTCTAGATAATTAAAACAGCCGGGCGCTGGGATTTTGCTCGTATTGAGACCTCGTCTATGAAAATGATAGCTTACCTGTTCCGAAACCTATTGACTTAAGCTTTGTGGTGGGCAAAATTAACAAGATATATTATTTCATATCGCATTTAAAGTCATGTCTTCAAATATCCAAACCATTATTTCGATAGAAGTTACATTTTCTCGTTTGATAGGTTATTATGTCTTCGATTATTTTAAGTAAATATAATTTGAGAAATACAAAGTGGTTTGTATGAAAGACCGCAGGCATAAACAAATGTGATTTCTCTCTCTCATAAATCTAATTCGATTTTTCGAATTCGATTTTTAGGATTATCTGTCTCACAACACATTCAAGATTTAAACCCTATCCCTTTGAATGGAGCAGATATGAGACTGAAATACAATATGCAGGCTAACATAGTCACATATATTGTAATGTATGCTAGTAATTAAAGAGAGAGAGAGAGAGTAATGTATGTCAGTAATTAAAGAGAGAGAGAGAGAGAGAGAGAGAAATAGAGAGAGAAATAGAGAGAGAGAGAGAGAGAGAGAGAGAAATAGAGAGAAATAGAGAGAAATAGAGAGAGAGAGAGAGAGAGAGAAAGAGAGAGAGAGAAATAGAGAGAGAGAGAGAGAGAGAGAGAGAGAGAGAGAGAATGGGAACACGTTTCTGCCCCCTTGTGGGTTTTTTTTTTTTTCCGGTGTTGACAGTCTCCAGCTTGGCTGGGTCTGGTCCACCACCTTAGGTTGGGAGACAGCATACTGTGAAATATGCGTGTGAGGTGTTCTCCAAATTGCCACCCTCAGTATATTCCAATCAATTCCATAGTACCTTTCTTTCAAAGGGACCCCGCCCCCTACATATTACTAATCATAAGGAGCACACATCTATCTGGCGCTACCCAATTTCACTCATTTTCTAATCTCATTATTGACATGTAACTGGTAGAAATCGAATTAAGCACAAGATATGAAAAGTGATTTGCATACCTAACCCATCTCCATGTTTAGGTTTTGTAAATACTTTAAAGATATGGCTTCTCTGTCGGACTGAAAAGTGGGACACATCCCCCAAGCATTTTCACTCTGTGGTTCCCTCTTACATAATTATATCAGCCATCAGACTGAATCAAGCTCACTGTGTCTGCTGGCTGGCTTATCTGTGCAGCGCTGGATATATATAGAGACAGCACAACCCATGAGGGTGAGAGGGTGAGAGAACTGAGAAGGTGTGCAGGGAAAAGTATGTGTGACTGGATGTCTGTGTGTGTGTGTGTGTGTGTGTGTGTGTGTCTGTGTGTGTGTGTGTGTGTGTGTGTGTGTGTGTGTGTGTGTGTAAGATAGAGAGGGAGGGAGGGAGGGAGGGAGGGAGAGAGAGAGTGAGTGAGTGAGAAGGATAGAGACAGAGAGGGCAAGAGAGACAGAAAGAGATCACTGAGGCAGCAAATTCTGAATTATGTAAGTATTTTAGCCGAGGTTGGGCAAACCTCTATCTTGAGTAAGCAAAAAACAAACCAGAGGGCTACTATACTGTACTTAAACTATATGATTTTTCCCCTTTATTTTTGCTCTAACAATATGATTTTGAAAATGTATTTCACTTACTGTTTGTATGCTGTCATGGCTGTGTTTGACAGTATACTCTTCATTATTTGCATCATTTCGGTTGAAATCTTGTAATTTTGCTGGAAGCTCTGTAAAATCACTAGCTATTCGATTTGCAACCATTCCTCACTTCAATTTCTATCTCATTTTGCAGATAGCTCTTAATCTGTGGAGACATGGATTTATCCCCGTCCAAACTGCAATATGGATCCAAAAAGAAGGTGAAGATCCACCCCAATACCGTCACGGTAAAGTACGCCTCTCACTTCCCCCAGCCTAGCGAGGAGGGGTACGATGACGCCCCCTCTTTTGAGGACTTCGGCTCCTTCGCAGAAGAGAGCCCCGGTAAGAGACTGGTGTCGGACACTGGCCGTGGAAGGACTTTTTTCGGGACCATGGAGGCCCGACCCAAACAGCCGGGGGAGTCGAGGGACAAGGGGGTGGGGGGTCAGCTGGCTAGTTTCGGCGAGGCCTCGGTCCTGGCCTCCAAGGTGACCTGGATGGCCCTGTTCGGCGCGGCGGTGGCCCACGGGTGCGTGGCGCTGATCACCCGGCTGGCGGCCGACCGTTCCAAAGTGCCCTCCCTGGAGCTTATCTTCATCCGCTCCGTGATCCAAGTGATGTCCATCCTGGTGGTCTTCTACTACCAGGAAGCCCCTTTTGGCCCCAAGGGCTACCGTCTGCGTCTCTTCTTCTACGGGGTGTGCAACGTCATCTCCATCACCTGCGCCTACACCTCCTTCGCCATCGTGCCGCCCAGCAACGGCACCCTCATGTGGCGCGCCTCCACCACGGTCTTCAGCGCCGTGCTGGCCTTCCTGCTGCTGGACGAGAGGCTGGGCTACACCGACGTGGTGACCGTGGTGGGCAGCGTCTTCGGCCTGTGCCTGGTCATGATCCCCAACGTGGCCGACGAGGAGAAGTCCAAGCTGGGTTTCTGGAAGGAGGCCTTCGGCTACACCATGACCGTGATGGCCGGCCTCACCGCCGCCCTCTCCATGATCGTCTACCGGGCCATCAAGGAGCGCGTCAGCATGTGGACGGCGCTGTTCACCTTCGGCTGGACGGGGACGGTGTGGGGGGCGTCCACCATGTTCGTCATGCAGGAGCCGATCATCCCCTTGGACGGGGAAACCTGGGGGTACCTGATGGGCATCTGCATCTGCTCCACCGTGGCGTTCCTGGGGGTCTACTACGCCCTGAACCGCTTCCACCCGGCGCTGGTCAGCACCGTGCAGCACCTGGAGATCGTGGTGGCCATGCTCCTCCAGCTCATCGTGCTGCGTATGGTTCCCACGGTCTACGACGTCCTGGGAGGTCTGGTCATCATGGTCAGCGTGTTCGCCCTGACGGGGGTCAAGATCTACAGGGTGAGGCGGGCGGTGCGGCAGGATTACCAGGAGATCCTGGACTCGCCCGTCAAATGAGCATCTGGGCTAGCTGTCCGTTCGGTGCATCTGCGTTGCTGTTTACAATGTTGCTCGGTACATGTGCAATTGAAGAATGTCTGGATCTTCACCTATTGATTTTGTAACGTGTCATTGGAGGAGTGCCAATTGTGTAATGTCTTAATATTTGTGCGTGGAAATAAAAAGAAGAGATATTCAATGGTGAAATTGTTGTTCTGATAGCTTTGCTTTCTAGTCACCTTGTCACAAATGTCACAAATGTCCCATACTTCAATTCAACAGCTGTACTCTATGTCAACAGACATACGGAGCACTTTAATAGGAAGACGATATTGGATCCATTGTGTGGTAATATGTATAGATCCTTCCTCTAAAATGCTGACTGTCTTTTTCATTGTTTTGCACATAAAAAAAACCCACATCTTGTACATACTGCTGTGTGCCCAAGAAGATGGCAGTACGAGTCTCATCCGTATTCCTTAGAGACAAATAACCCTTGGAAGACAGACAGGCTGAGGCAATCAATAGCAGTTAATTTCTGAAATGTGGCCAGCGTTTATTTTTTAAACGTATTTTACTCTTCAGGGAAAAGTCCCTTGAAAATTCCCCTGTTGCACAATCGCATGTGAAAAACAGGGAAGAAGCAGAAGGGAGGGAGAACATCACTGTTGCTTTCATCTTGTTAAGTTCTAAAATGGTGCTCGCATTGTAAGTATTATGAAAATTTAAGTTTTAATTTACATAGAGCAAATAATGCTGTCATGAGTTCTGGAAACTCTGAAATGCAAATCAAAAGCATGAAGTGCATAATGGCTGTGGTTTGTGTGCACTCAACACACCATATTTCACACATTACACAGTAGTTGTATTATTACATACTGTACAGTTCAGGCAAAACCTCATGGTTACACATATGACTTTGCATAGTGCAGACAGTACAACACTGTCTTCATCATTTTGGGTTCCATACACAGCTTGATACATTATGTTGCTATAGTGATTATATCTCTCTTCCTCGTTCCCTTTGGGTATTTTTGTCTGCCTACAGTATCGCGTCAGTGCCTGGTGGCTGCACAATAACCACATTTAAGCCCCTTTTAAAACAACATAAGCCCAGCTGCCCCCCTCCACGGGAGAACAGTATCAGCTCTTACAGAGGTTTCCCTTTAAGATTCAAGATTCAATATCAATTTATTGGTTATGTATATGGTTCACACATACTAGGAATTTGACTAGGGTAATGGTACACTGATGAAGACGACATAGGACAGGGTGCAGGACAGGACACAAAGACATGACAGTGCAAATGCAATACAAAGAACAGTGCAAATACAAAATACAGTACCAATACAAAATACAATTTAACCAATAAAAAGAAAGGGACAAATGCAAACTATGAATGGAGTGTGGTCAGTGTAGGTCCAGTGTGTGCAGGGTGTAGTGTGATAGATGAGCGATGTTTTATATACAATGTGTGTGCCGTTGAGATATGTGGTACAATCACAGGTCGTGTGCAAGTGGTGCAAAGAGTATAGAGTCCGTGGGGGGGGGGGGGTGGGCGTGAGGACATAGGGTCCCTATGGACCGACCGCTGTCTCCTGCCAGAGGGGAGTGGGTCAAAGGGACCTTGACCCGGATGGGAGGGGTCGGCCACAATCTTTCTGGCCCGTTTTAGGGTCCTGGAGGCGTGCAGGTCCTGTAGGGAGGGCAGTCTACAGACGATCACCCTCTCAGCAGAGCAGATGATGCGCTGCAGTCTGCCCTGGTCTTTATCTGTTGTGGTGGAGAACCAGATGGGGATGGAGGAGGTGAGGATGGACTCGAGAGGTTATCGAGGTGTAGAAGAGTACCATCGTTGCCTTTTGAAGTTGAATTTCCTCAGCTGCCTCAAGAAGCACATTCTCTGATGTGCTTTTTTGGTGAGGGAGTTGATGTTCAGCTCGAGGTCCCAGGAGATGGTGTTGCCCAGGAAGCAGAAGGAGTCAACAGTTGGGGGCTGGTTTCTTTCTAAAGTCTACAATGATCTCCACTGTCTTGAGAGCGCTGAGTTGCAGGTTTTTCTTAACCGCATCAGGACAGGAGCTGGACGATCTCCCACTTGTAGCCGGACTCGTCGCCCTCGGAGATGAGTCCAAAGAGAGATGTTGTCGTCCGCAAACTTCAGGAGCGTGACAGACTGGTGGCTGGAGGTGCAGCTGTTCGTGTTCAGGGAGAAGAGTAGAGGAGAAAGAACACAGCCTTCTGGGGAGCCTGTACTGATGGTCCCGGGCTGCGTTCCGAATCGCATACTACCCTACTATATAGTATGCCAAAACAGGATGTAGTATGTCCCAATACATAGTATGCCACATGCAGTATGGCAAAAATACCAGGATGTCCTAAAACATCCAGTCGTATTTTGCAGTATGCAAGCCAGCAGGCTTTTCTGGCTATTCTGACCCACAATCCTGTGCGCAGCGGAAATGTGCGTCACAGGTCGTGTGCAAGTGGTGCAAAGAGTATAGAGTCCGTGGGGGGGGGGGGGTGGGCGTGAGGACATAGGGTCCCTATGGACCGACCGCTGTCTCCTGCCAGAGGGGAGTGGGTCAAAGGGACCTTGACCCGGATGGGAGGGGTCGGCCACAATCTTTCTGGCCCGTTTTAGGGTCCTGGAGGCGTGCAGGTCCTGTAGGGAGGGCAGTCTACAGACGATCACCCTCTCAGCAGAGCAGATGATGCGCTGCAGTCTGCCCTGGTCTTTATCTGTTGTGGTGGAGAACCAGATGGGGATGGAGGAGGTGAGGATGGACTCGAGAGGTTATCGAGGTGTAGAAGAGTACCATCGTTGCCTTTTGAAGTTGAATTTCCTCAGCTGCCTCAAGAAGCACATTCTCTGATGTGCTTTTTTGGTGAGGGAGTTGATGTTCAGCTCGAGGTCCCAGGAGATGGTGTTGCCCAGGAAGCAGAAGGAGTCAACAGTTGGGGGCTGGTTTCTTTCTAAAGTCTACAATGATCTCCACTGTCTTGAGAGCGCTGAGTTGCAGGTTTTTCTTAACCGCATCAGGACAGGAGCTGGACGATCTCCCACTTGTAGCCGGACTCGTCGCCCTCGGAGATGAGTCCAAAGAGAGATGTTGTCGTCCGCAAACTTCAGGAGCGTGACAGACTGGTGGCTGGAGGTGCAGCTGTTCGTGTTCAGGGAGAAGAGTAGAGGAGAAAGAACACAGCCTTCTGGGGAGCCTGTACTGATGGTCCCGGGCTGCGTTCCGAATCGCATACTACCCTACTATATAGTATGCCAAAACAGGATGTAGTATGTCCCAATACATAGTATGCCACATGCAGTATGGCAAAAATACCAGGATGTCCTAAAACATCCAGTCGTATTTTGCAGTATGCAAGCCAGCAGGCTTTTCTGGCTATTCTGACCCACAATCCTGTGCGCAGCGGAAATGTGCGTCACATGTGCGAGTCGTGACAGCTGTAGACGAATGTCGCGTTATGGACGGCGACGGATGTGGGCAAATTTCAAGGCGCAATGTTATGACAAGGTAGTATGTCCCAATTGGATGCCTACTGCTTGCAAAGTACGTACTTTCTAAGGGCAGCTGTAGTAGGTACTGGTAGTAAGAAGTAGAAGTATGCGATTCGGAACGCAGCCCCGGAGTCTGACGCTGTGTTCCGAATCGCATACTACCCTACTATATAGTATGCCAAAACAGGATGTAGTATGTCCCAATACATAGTATGCCACATGCAGTATGGCAAAAATACCAGGATGTCCTACTACATCCGGTCGTATTTTGCAGTATGCAAGCCAGCAGGCTTTTCTGGCTATTCTGACCCACAATCCTGTGCGCAGCGGAAATTTGCATCACATGTGCGAGTCATGACAGCTGTAGACGAATGTCGCGTTATGGACAGCGACGGATGTGGGCAAATTTCAAGGCGCAATGTTATGACAAGGTAGTATGTCCCAATTGGATGCCTACTGCTTGCAAAGTACATACTTTCTAAGGGCAGCTGTAGTAGGTACTGGTAGTAAGAAGTAGAAGTATGCGATTCGGAACGCAGCCTGAGTGCCCAGGTTCACATGCTGCTTCCTGTCAGACAGGAAGTCTGTGGTCCACCTGCAGGTGGAGTTGGGCATGCGCAGCTGGAAGAGCCTGTGCTCCAGAGTGGGCCGGAGGATAGTGTTGAAAGCAGAGCTGAAGTCTACAAACAGAATCCTAACTCCAGGTCCAGGAGAATGTAGAGAAGGGCCATGTTTACTGCATCATCCACTGACCTGTTGGCTGTGTAGGTGAACTGCAGCGGGTCCAGGAGAGGGTCAGTGATGGATTTGAGATGCCGCAGAACAAGGCGCTCAAAAACCTTCATTGCTTCAGAGGTCAGAACGACGGGTCTGTAGTCGTTGAGGCCAGTGATCCTTGCTTTCTTGGGAATGTGGATGATGGTGGAGGTCTTGAAGCAGGCTGGTACATAAGCAGGTTGGTGCAGAAAAGTTATTTAAGTGCATAGAAAAGTCCCAGCATTCTCCCCCGGGCAATGGAATGAAGATAATTATGAATTTAAAAAGTCTGGCATTCTGTATAGTCAGGTAATGATGTTGACGCTGTGTGCTTCCCTCATAATCCACTAGGTGGCGAAGGAGCACACATTTTTATCCAGCCTCAAACCGCACTGCTTTTTTTCTTCTTTTTTTTAACCTTTTATCTTAGGCCACTGCTAATTCCTGCCAATAACATTTCATATCCAGACAAGATTATAAAATTTGCCAAGCTTCTTTGAGGGAGGTAGCCTAACTGTATATCCTTCCCTTTATATATCACTGCTGTAAATCCTGCCAGACCTAAGAAATATTGCGCATGTTGCCCTTAATGACCATTATTAGTATTTTATGGTAATCGTGCCTATCCTGCACAGCAGCACATACGTCTCACTTATTTATGAGAAAAACAATGTTGACAGTGTCACTCTTACAGTAGGCCCCTACATCTAAAAAGCATAGCGTGTGAGATTCTGTAGGTGTCCGTTTGGTTATGAGACCTCTCGATTAGAGGTAAGAAGCACAGGGTCCATACAGTACGTCCATCTGTTTTGCAGGAAACAGATTGCATCCTGCAGCGTGCTGTACACCCCTAAACACACACACACACACACACACACACAACCCTGCCACTGAATTCTCCCCACGCCGCCGACGTTTATTAGGATTCGCATCACTTCCCGGGAGGGATGCTTGTGGAATTTTGGAGCCAGGTTATTGGACCCCCCCCCCCCCCCCCCCCCCCCTACACACACACACACACACACACACACACACACACACACACACACATATTAGCACAGAAAGTAACACACACAGTTTGAAAATAAATAAATAAAAAACAGGCTACATCACCCAGGGTAGGCTACTCCCTGTATAGATGTACAGAATAATATAGTACACTATGCCAACTTTCTTGTCTAAGGTTACGGTGATTAGCCTACTTAAGGCTACAACACGCAGAATGAACCCAGGCCTATTACTATCACACCATTACCATGCCAACCAGGACTGTCACCCAATGATGAGGCAGGCCTATGGATTTTTTTAACGGCCAACACCCAGATTTGTTTTATTGATTTAAGAGAATAATTGGATACATTTTACATGGTTACATTTTACATGGTTACATTTCCAATACACTATGTCAGTGTGCCCCCCAGTGTGCGCCCCCCCACCACACACACACACACACACACACACACACACACACACACACACACACACACACACACACACACAATGTACATTTCTGGAATGAAAAACATGACCTAATGAAAATGTATGGTATTGTCGTCAATGCAGTTTTCAAAATTAAATAATTCATTTTTATTCTCGGGCAACCAATAAGATGTTTAGAATCAGCTAATGTTGGCAATGCCAGGACTCAAGGAGGGGGTGGTTAGCTAGCTCCTATGTGTCATGCTTGATACTGGAATGCTATTCCAACGGGGCATAATGATTAGCCTAGGCTAGCCAGACAGCCAAGTTGTGCAAGGGTAACTTGCTAGGTTTGAGTCCTTCTAGACATCATTTTTGTGCGTCCCAAAACCTCTGATATACATGGTATTTCCGACATTAAATTAAGGACACGTTCGACCAATCCACAACCAGGTAAGGTGGCAGAGTTACGGCTAGCTATCTACACATTCAAGACAGTGCCATCATTTGATTAGTCAGCCAGCTAGCTAGCTAACGTTAGCTAGCTAGCTAGGCTTCTGTTGTTTGCCAACGATTGTGGCATGCCTCAACATTCAGCTAACCCGCTAGACAATTCGTATGGTGGCAGTGAGTGAAAATGTACAACATAATCATTTGCAGAATTGCGAACAGTTTCATTCCTCTAAGCTAAGCTATTCGAGTTAGCTAGCGAGCTAACGCGTTACTAGGTATCTGGGGACCCTCGCACGAGCTAGCGAGTACCCTGCTAGCAGTACTAGTTGGTGACCCCCTTGTGACTAGCAAGCTATGCTAGAATTCGTCGTGCCAGATCTTTGACTTGAAACTCACATGAATGTTGATAGCCTGGTAATCGCAAAGCTATCCAACATACTAGCTATGTCCATATACTGTAACACGCTATTTCCCATTGAAATCCCAAAGCAAGGGGAGACATCAATTTGCGACATGCAATAATTAAATGCGCACACATTCGTTTCAGTGGAAGCTAGTTAACATTAGGTTGTTTGGCACATTGTTTTGACTTGTGCTTTAACATGCGTTAGCCTAATGTTTGCACACATTAGCTGACACATCAGGCCTGCACTGGAGAACAACATAGGTGAGTGAATTGCTATAGACTGAAGTGACATGGCATCTTTAGATGAGTTCAATTGTGAGTTGCTAACCACTTTCAAATTAACAAGAATATTGGCAGTTTCTTTGGCCATGTGGGAGTGGGATAGCTAAGTCCAGGGCTAATCATGGTCTATGCCTGTCTGGCATCTGCACATCATCTCGCCAAAACAGATATCAAGTCATTTTGTCCTCAGTTGGAACATATGACTGGGATGTTTTAGATTGACTGTGTGTGTGTGTGTGTGTGTGTGTGTGAGAGAGAGAGAGAGAGGGAGGGAGGGAGGGAGGGAGGGGAGGGGGAGTGTATGTCTTTCCTTGTGAGGGAGGCAGGGGGCCTGTTGCAGCTGGTGAGTAGTGTAGTTTCTGTAATTATTGTCACACTGACAGGCCTCTCCACAGTCTCTCATTAAGGTTAAAGGGAGGGGAGCGTAGAGGGAGAGGAAAGGAAGAGAGACATTTTGTCTGCAGCAGCACTGTATCCTCACTCCGCTGGGAAGAAGGAGTCGGAGAGCGGGGAGTGTGTGTGTGTGTGTGTGTGTGGGGGGGGGGGGGGGGGGGTAGCCATAGTTCACTAGGGGAAAGGGAGCTAAGAGACCAGCTATTTATAAAGTGCCATTTCCTTTAAGGCTAAAATGTCACCCCAGTCCATTGAGGGAGATTTACAGGGACGGTTAGCATCGCCAATGGTAGCCCCTGTGGTGAGGGCCAGCTCTCCTTTTCTCTAGCGTGGCCCCCTCTCCCCAGCCCCTCTCCAGGCCCTAGCCTGCTCCGAGATACTGTACAGCACTGTCATTCAGGACCAGACCCCCCCCCGCGCGCCCCCCCCCATCCGGCTGGCTGACAGCAGATGTTGACATTGCAGCGACGTGGCCTTTATTTACTTCATGTGTCTCATTCATAAGCTCCTTTGCTGCCCTAAAGAGCTACCAGAAAAATCATGCTAACTTGCTCTTTGCCACAACGTGCTCGTCTTGACAGTTTTTGATAGGCTACTATTTTGGTGGAGCTTTTTCAAGGGCCTAGAGATATATGTGCCAAATAGTGGTTAGCTTTAGGTTAGCTCCCTGCGCTTCAAGCCCCTAGAGCCAGGCTGTAAGCTAAACCTGTCTTTGGTTAACAAACTGTTTCCAAATCTAGACTACGTCTTCAGTGGAAATGCAAACTGTGCAGTTCTTTTTGGTAAACAGAAACCACAGGGCCTGAACATCCATATGGTGAAATGGCAACAGTGGACTATTAGGCCTTAGTGGTTTGGATAATGCTTAAATTGAGCTACTAGGGGAAATTTCCATCTATAGGCTATTATCATATCGCAGTTCTTCTTGACCATCTCAATATATATGCTCCCTTTCACTTCATCATTTTTCTTTGATAATATCTTTACGTGCCTGAAGGGGTTTTACTCTGACAGGTCGTGCATGTAGCCTGTGGAAGTCTGAAGAATAGTCAGTCAGTCGGTCAGTCGGTCAGTCGGTCAGTCGGACAGACGGACAGACAGACGTCTGTGATCGCCTGATTCTGAACTCAATATTTCCACGCAGACAGAGGAGCTCATTTCAACAGTGTTGGTCAAGGTAGGCGTATACAGGGATGAGGGCATTTTCTGGATGAGAGGCTGTCATCTCTTCACCTTACCATGCTAATTCTCCATTCTACCAAAACTGCACAGCAACACACACACACACAGACACACTGTGTATAGCATAACATGATGACACGCAGGCTGATTCACCTGAAATGAAAGCTTGGAGGACTTTTAACACTTCTAAAGAAGATACGTGTACACACAAACACTCTCTCACAAACCGGGCTCTGTGTGATCCCTCATGTTGATTCATGGTTGGTTTGGCCTGATCACCAGACAGTGCAGACGTTAAGTTGTCTCATATGGTGTGACACAATTTCTCCACCCTGTAATTAGCTCAAAGGCCTGAAGTCTGACTCTGTCTGCACTGATACCTGATACAGAACTAGATAACGTTTCAGTCAAACTCTGTGTGCTTATTGTCAGCTGTGATTGATCTTCCATTAGGGCTGCAGCTAACAACTATTTTGTATAATTGAATATTGATTCATCTTTCAATTATTACTTGGATTAATCCTTTAGTTGGAATTTTAAAAAGGCTGTTTTTGCAGTTTGTATATCAAACATGTTTTCAGTGCACTACAGTGCAAAGCAACAGCCATTTAGTCTACATAGTAGACTACAATCCTTTTATCTACAGTGGTGTATGGTTACCATAAATCATGGATAAAAGCATAAACACAACAAATTAATTCTTATTAGCAGTAGCCTACATGAAAAGGCATAGCCCACAGCTCCCCAAATGATGTAGAGTAGCAAAATCTTAACGTATGAATGTAACATTTTTGTTGTATGTGTATTGTAATGGACCATGAGTCTGCATAATAAAGTTGATTGATTGATTGATTGATTGATAAATAACATATTTACCCATTTGATGCTTTAAACGACATCATGAGTTGCATTGTGAATATCAGTGATAGAAGCAGCCTGATGGAAGATCTTGTAGCTCATAGGCCCAGTGATAACCCATCAGTTGAGCCTTCCTCTTCACCACCTGAAGCATCTTTCAAGATCTGTTTTATCGGCCATGTATATGGTTCACACTAGGGCTGGGTATCGAGTCGAATTTCAAGAATCGATTCGATTCCGATTTACAAGGTTCGGAATCGATTATCTCGATTCGATTCAATATCGATTCGGTTAGTGTTATTAAAACCTGGGTATCGATACTGATTTCCAAAAATGAATGAATGAAGGAATCATTGAATGAATTAATGAACTATTCATTCCTTAATTTATTCATTCATTCATTAAATAAAAGATCGATTTTGGGATTCATGAATCGATTCTGAATCATTTGATTCAGAATGGATTCAGAATCGATTAATCGATTTTTTAAACCCAGCCCTAGTTCACACATACAGTACTAGGAATCTGACTAGGGTTAAGGCGTGCGCTGTTGCAGACGACATGGGACAGGGTGCAGGACAGGAGAGGGCAAATACATGACAGTGCAAGTGGAAAACAACAAAACAGTGCGAACAAAGTACAGTTATATACAAAATATGATATACTGTTAAAAAAGAGGGGCACAATGCAATTTAATTTACGTAATATATACAGTGTGATAGATGTGCAATGTTTTATGTATAGTGTGTGTACCGTGTGTCCATTGGAGATATGTGGAACAAGGTCATGTGCAACTGGTGCAAGAGGTCTTGAGTCAGTGTGTGTGTGTGTGGGGGGGGGGTCTTGGGGGAACACAAGCCTTGTTAATGAGTCTGATGGCCGTGGGAAAGAAGCTGTGGACCCGGTCCTGATGGACCACAGTCTCCTGCCAGAGGGGAGGGGGTCAAAGAGACCATTTATGAGGTGGGAGGGGCCGGCCACAATCTTTCTGGCCCTTGAAGGAGGAGTCACTGATCCAGTGACTCCTACAGCCCCTCTCCTGAGAGGCATGGGGCTGCCGAGGATACCCTCGTAACGGGGTGGCCCGTTTTAGGTTCCTGGAGGCATGTACTTGTAGTTGTAGGCTACAGTATATAGTTATGGAATCATCAAAAACGACGAATTGAGCTGAAAATTACTCTTTAGAAAATACAAAAATAGTAGCCTTCACAACACAAGGCACTGCGTTAAATAAATACAGGTGCGTTTGTGAGTAGTTTTGTAGTCTGCAGGAGACTACAAAATGACCAAGGGCGAGGGCTTGTTAGTCTGCGTTTTGATTTCATTTCAACTTCTGTGGTTTGTGGTTTTCTTAGAAGTAGCTCATATTGCAAATGAGGAACAGTGGTTGAACCAGTATTGCTCTTGTAGCAACCAGAATGTTAATATTAGCCTACGCCTGTTTTCTAGCACTTGAGCTCTAATTAGCCAATGATGAGTTGTGGTTTGAATGGGGTTTTAAAGGTGTCTAAGACATGCAAAACAGACTGAGGAGAGGAAAGAATTGTGAACACACTGCATCATGGGAGATGTGGTGGTGTGCTACAAGCGTCGGGCCATTTCTCTGTCTCCACTCATTATGATGCAAGTCCTGATTGATGAGCTACTCTGAAATATCCTCCATTCATTCCTCCTTCTCTTTCTCACCTCTAATCTACCGTGATTGAACAGGTGAACGGCCGTGCTCCCCTGCTCTGTAATGTCTTCAACGAAGGTAGGAAGTAAGGATGACATATTTTTAGAGCTGTAGTCAGTGTGCAAAGTTGTGTGTGTGTGTGTGTGTGAGTGTGTGAGTGTGTGAGTGTGTGAGTGTGTGAGTGTGTGAGTGAGTGTGTGAGTGAGTGAGTGAGAGAGAGAGAGACCTGAGACCTGACCGCAACCCGGCGTTTGCAAGGAGCTCCAGTATCGGAGGGAGCCAACAGCAGAACAGGTGTGGTTCCTGCGAATCCTCCTCTTCTTCCTCTATCACCCATCTTTTTAAACATACAGAACATTCGCTCCCTTTTACCAAGGCTGTAAAACGGCATGGCCGGCCGGCATGGTCATGATCCGGGCTGCAGCGAGACACTTCCTGCGAGTCCCAGCGTGTGTCTGGAGAGTTCCTTCCTCCCAAGTGGCTTGTTTAGTTCTACTGTGACAGCGGCCCGGGGGCCTGTACCTGTCAGGATGTAGCCAAGCCAATGAAGATGGACATGAAACCTGTGTGTGTGTGTTGTGTCTGTGTGTATCTATTTCATCTCTCGCACACCCATACCTGTACAGGTTAGGATCATTATCACCTGCGGTTTACAGGAGATCTGCTTTTTTGACTGCGATAATAGGATGCATCCTGACAAGCACGCTGCGAAGAGGTGTACAGCTAGATGGATTGCGTGACTTGTTTTTATTCGTCACGGATCCTATCTTTCATCGCTCCCATGGATACTAGCTTTACGAAGTAACCTGATACCACATCTAGCGGAGGCCTACAAACCACAAACGGCGTTGACCGTAAAGGCTAATTCCGTCCAATAGCACGGATCCTGAGCTGCTTTTAAGCACGACAGAAGTGTCAGGGAAATCAACCCCGCAGGCATTTTATCGATGAGATTGTGTGGCGACTTGCTCCAAGGATTAAGCCTGTTTATGTTTTATATAGCCCGAATAGCTTGGATGAGGCCATTGTTGGGGCAGGTGTGGATAGCAGATAGGCCTGGCAGGTCCAGGGCAGAGCAGGGTGTGGACACACCGACCTGCTAGCCCCGCTGAGACACAGGTGGCGTTGAGGGAGATAGGCAGCTCACTAAATAGTTATTAGGCTCTGGTGCGTCACAGGTCTGGGGCGCTAAACGAGGGTGGATGGCTTGCAAAGTGCATTTCGATCGATTCGGGGTGTGGAAGTGCTCTTGTCTAGAGTGATTTCTCGTTTGGAATTCCAACCGGGCCGATCGGCGTGCTTTTAATGCGATGATGGAATTAAAACCGCTCGACGTGATTGGTTAGGGGGATGAACCAATCGCTGAGGACTCGGCGATTCAGTCTGAGGGCGTCTGGCTACCTAGTGCTATACCAGGCATAGAACATGTGGAAAGACTATAAGCTTAGTTGCTAGAGAGTCGAAGCAACGCTGCAGTGTTTTGCCTGGCGTTGAGAAGGCAGGCCGAACCACTTTTGAGAGTGCGAGAGAATGGAGGTAGGAGGATTAAAACCCTCTATCTGTTGCTGTGTGAGGGAGCCTCTGCTTATTCTCCCAGGGAGTATGATCCAGATGTTGATCTATTTGGGGCTTTCCACACTGCCAGGGGGGGGGGGGGATCCCAGAGGGGTGGTTGGAGAACCGACCGCTTTCACATACTCATGTTAGCGATGCATTCTGTTCCCTCCGACTCTACCCACACAGCCAGGACGCCGCGGCCCCTCAGCGCTCAATCAACCTCAGGGAAAAAGCACATTTTGGATAACATAAGTCAGCTGCATGAGGTTGAGCCCTCATATTGCAATTGCGGTTTGGTATTTCTAAAGTGTAAGGCCACTTAAGGCCTTGCTCCTACAATATATGCTATTTTGAATTTGATCTTGTGCATTGTGTTGCCTCTGTGTATGAAATGCGCTATACAAATAAAGCTTTGATTGATTGATTGATCTGTAGTATACGTTTCAAGGCAAGCTGCGCATTAAGTGCACTGGTCCACTGCCGAGACAAATCTGAACTCTTGGGTCAAACCTTCTCTCTTATCTATCAGATTGCGTCACTTTCCCGCCCACCCCCTTTCACCTCTGTGTCCCCACTTCCTGTCTCTCACAGCTGACCTGCTAAGTCTCCCATGACCCTTTGCTGGGGGTTGGATTTGGGCGAGTTTGGGACAGCTGGGACTAGAGGCAGGCAGTCAGTCCCAGTTGGTGTGAGCAAATCTCTGTCTGTGTAAAAGGGTTGGGTGCGTGTACAGTGTATGGGCTTGATTTTGGTTTAGAGAGTAGGCCTGTGTGTGTGTGTGTGTGTGTGCAAGCAGAGTGTGTAAGCAGAGTGTGTTTGTGTCTGTGGGTGTGAGAAAGCATGGGTGTGAAATCGGTGCGGATGTGTGCGTGCGTGTGTGTGTGTGTTGGTGGCTTGTGCGTGTGTGTTGGTGGCTTGTGCGTGTGTGTTGGTGGCGTGTGTGTCTGTTGGTGGCGTGCGCGTGTGTGTGTGTTGGTGGCGTGCATGTGTGTGTGTGTTGGTGGCGTGCGCGTGTGTGTGTGTTGGTGGCGTGCGCGTGTGTGTAAATAAGTCGGAGGAAGTGGCGCAGTGGCAGAGAGGGCCTAGCGAGCCAGCCGGCCGGTGAGCACACAGAGCACATTCCAGAAGGCACTAGAGCCCTGTGATTTTAGCAGCCTGTCACAGGGATTAGGTTACTCTGTCTGCCTCTGTGAGCTCATGCTATCACCGCCTCACCACCTTCCATGCCCCCCCCCCCCCCACCCCTCCGCCCCCCGGGCAGGGGCACCAGCCGTGCTGGAAGTCCCAAGCCGCCTCCTCCTCCTTGAAGATGAAGCTAGGCTACACTTTCATTTGGAGAACCCGGTCTTTGGCTTCTAGATGTGAAGATACTCCACTCCACCGTCTAGGCTGTTAGACGACTGTTTCTTGGAAATCGAATCCCATTTCAGTCCATTCACCACTTTTTTGGTTCATCTCCCTCCCTCCCTTCTCTGTTTGCGTTGCTTCTGAGGCCACCGGGGCGTGCTGCCGGTCGACTGCAGTCTCACTCTCAAGAGCTCCCTGGAGTCACTATTGCTGGTGGCAGTGCAGCTGGAGACTCGCTCGGGGGAGGATGTGGCGAACTTATCTCGCACCATCTCCCAATCTGCTCGAAGCAAGACGATATTTTCTAACCCCCTCAACTGGAGGAAACCGTACGCCACTTTTCCACCTCTTCTTACGGCACTTCTTCCCACGCGCGCTGTTGTTGCGGTTGGGGTTTGCAACGTTGTTGTAACGTTGGAGTTCGATTTGCTGTTGCAGTTTCTTTCTTTTTTTCTCTCCTCCCGTTTCTTAGTAGCATATACTCTAGCTAGAAGAGATTAGCACGAGTAGTAAGGCTAATGCATTTTAGGTGAACTGGTGGTAGGCTGGGTTAGTACTACCCATCCGGCAAGGTGCAGTCATCAAAGCCCGTATTTGCCACACTAAAGAGGAGATGAGGGGGATTACTGGATGAGCTGTCGTCCCCGGGGAACCCCTGCTGCTGGTTGATGAGATAAGGAGGGGCTCTCACTGACTAGATGGTAAGAGATGTTAAGGCGCGCTGGTTTTGTTAAAGGTGTGGGCGACGTACTGCTAGCGTGTCTTAGCTAACCACTCGTGACTATAGGCTATTGGTCTAGGCTATTGTAAACTGTAGGCCGAATGTAGGGTTCAGGATTTTAGCACTCTTAATTCCTGTTCGAGATAAGTGCCTAAAGACAGGCGTTGTAACCGCGGGGTCAGAGGGAAGAAATGGCCGAATGGGCGATTTGGGACCGTTCCCGCCACGGTGCCGTCTCGTTGATTTTCTGGCGCGTTGCGTTTGACATCACAAGCGTGTTGGTGGGGGCGAGGGCTCTGGAGAGCGGTGGCTTATCGTGGTCTAGACCGGACCGCACCAGAACCAGAGTCGGGGGAACGGAATGGTCAGGGTGCATGTCCACTAGGCAGTGACGCCACCGAACCGCTTGTGTCACTTCGTGTCACCCGCTGCCATTATCAGTTGACTCAAATGTGTGTGTAGAATTGTTAATAGGCCACTTGATTAAATGTCTGTCATTTCAGGAGAGAAAGTAAGGATGTAGATGGGTCACATGCTGATCTATCGGTGCACCCCTAATTTCGACTTTTAGATTTTGCTAGGCTACTATCGAAGTTTATCATGGCACAAAATACATTTTTATCAAGCCGAATTGGAAGTGGCTTTCAAGAGTTTATGGACGTAGCTTGATAGAATGAACCCACACACGGTTAAATCATGAACAAATACACAGCTAGCAAGCTAGATCTAGTAAGCTTACAATCTACAAGTAGCCAGAGGCAAAAGTTGCTCATTTGGACAACAAGGGCATACAGCTGTGTGTCTACTATGCAATTAGGCTCCGCCTCCCTGGGTGTGTTTACAGTGCATCACTGCTGATCAGAGCTGTTGCTGAGAAATACCTATGGCAGTGTCGTCAGACACGGAACTGAATACAGAGTGTACTAGGGCTGGGTTTAAAAATCGATTCATCATTTGATTCAGAATCGATTCATGAATCCCAAAATCGATCTTGTATTTAATGAATTAATGAATAAATGAAGGTATGAATAGTTCATTCATTCAATTCATTACGACAGCAAAGAATACAGGCCTACTCGGCATAAAACGGAGGTTTCCCCAAAAGATGGTGTGCGCGTCACCCCCCCCAAAGACCCATTCTGAGCCAGGAAAAGCCCTGGTAATGTGTTGTCAGAGTGGGCTGATACTGACGTCCTCCTGGCCTCAGCCTGCGGGCAGCTGCAGCGTGACTAGCCGACCCCGGGACCATCTGCTGGGTCACTTGTTCTCCTCTGCATCTGCACGCCGCCTTAAATCACTGGGGTGTTAATGTGCACTTGGTACTCTAGATTGTGTGTGTGTGTGTGTGTTTGGAGAGGCGGTCAAGCTGTCGTCTGGTAACGGGAGATATCGAGGGAAGAGATCGTTTTTATGGAGCTGCAGTGCTTCTAACTGAAAGAGGGTGTGTGGAATGGAGAGAATGGAAGGACCAGGGGCAGACAGATGGACAGAAGATGAGGAGAAGGGTAACGTGAATAGAAAGAGGAGGATGGAGTCACGGAGGGGAGATGGGAGGAGGAGGGTGGAGCTGGGGAGAGGGAGGAGAGAGGAGGAGGGTGGAGCTGGGGAGAGAGGGAGGAGAGAGAAGAGGAGGAGAGAGGAGGAGGGTGGAGCTGGAGAGAGAGGAGGAGGAGGAGGGAGGAGAGAGGAGGAGGGTGGAGCTGGAGAGAGAGAGAGGAGGAGGAGGAGGGTGGAGCTGGGGAGAGAGGGAGGAGAGAGAGAGGAGGAGGAGGAGGGTGGAGCTAGGGAGAGAGGGAGGAGAGAGAGCACACATCTACACTCCTCCTCTCTCTCCTCTGCCTCTGACAGGCTGTTGTTGTGGGTTCATCTCGACCCAGGGAGTGGAGAGAGCTTGAGCATCAGGAGAGCAAATCAGCCCTTTGTTTTGTTGGGTGCTCCCCATGTCGACTCCCACTGTTCATTAATTCAATTAGAGGTGGCCGCTCGGTATGGAGGGAGCGAGGCAGGTGAGGACACGCCAGGAGCCTTGACCACAGTCCACGCCCTGGGCCAAACAAACACGTAGCCACACAGACGCATACTCCCACGCTCAAGAGCAGCAGGGCATCTCTGGCTCCCCCACACAGCGACGCGTACCTAGCCTGAGTCCATCGGCATCAGAAGCAGACAGACCGGGGCACGCCGGTGGCTCATAGGTTAAGGCGCGTACCACACGAACGCTAGTCCTGCTCACAGCGGCCTGGGTTCGAATCCGGCCCTGTGCTGCATGTCATCCTCTCTCTCTCTCACACACACACACACACACCTGTCAGTCTACACTGTCCTATATAATAAAGCAGAAATGCCAAAAAATATCTTAAAAAGAAACAGATAGACACATCCAATAATGCGCGCGCACACACACACACACATCCCAAGTTGATTCACCCTGCCATTCAAACCAAGACAAGACGTTCAAAACAAGCCAGCGAGCGAAGAGAGCAGGGCAGCAAGAGAAGACGCCGTCTCCCCTGCTGGTTCACCCAGCACCCATTATGCAATGTTGAAAAGTAGGCCCGTTCTGCAGTCTTACAAACTGCCTCTTAAGTCCCAGAGACCTCCGTGTAGAGGAATTTTGTCAGCTCCGTGTATCTGACCCCTATTTCTGGGCTGAAACACAGAGCCTGGGTCTCTCCGCTCCTAATGTTTGTCTAAAATCATGTTGTAAGCCTATCTCAACACCAGCTGTGTGGTCCTTTCTAGACAACCTGAAATACAACTTGAGGATTAGGATAGGCTATTCCCCATCCAAGGCTGGCCACAGGGTTTGCCTGCCCATAACTTACAACAGTTTTTTCCCCTATAAATGTAGGGCCAGACCTATCTATGGCCTGCATGGTCTTAATAGCCTATCTAAATAAAGGCATTGAACTAATTTCACTGAAGATGGTGTTGGGCTTCCTTGCCGGGGCCCAATGTACCTCAATTCCTGTCTTGATAGGTAATAGAAAGATAATGGTGAATCTGCTGAATCTGCTAAGTACCAGGAAACACTCAACTGGTTCTGCAAATGTATCAAATTTAGCATCCGTTCCTCGGCAGCCACAAACTATCACAGAAAACCGGGCAGATAATACCTTAACCATACACTAAATGTAGCTTTATTAAATATCAGGTCTCTCGTAGACAGACATTTTTAATCAATGATTTTATTATCAAGCACAATCTTGATGTCATGTTTTTAACTGAAACTTGGTTAGACCAAGGTAACAGTGCAGCTGTTCTTATCGAGTCAACCCCTCTTAACTTCAGCTTTATGAGTGAGGCTAGAGTGCATAAGAAAGGAGGTGGAGTTGCCATTTTGTTTAATGACTCCCTCCAATGTAAACAGATGTGTTACGGAGATTTTTGTTCCTTTGAATATGTGGCTCTTAAGTTGAATTCCTGTTCTCGGGCCATATTTCTAAACATCTACAGGCCACCTAAATACTGTCCACACTTTTTTGATGACGTTGCTGAACTGCTGTCTATTATCTGTATTGACTTTGACTGTGTGGTTATTGTTGGTGATTTTAACATCCATGTTGACAACCCTCAGGACAGAGGGGCTAAAGAACTGTGTTGTGTCCTTGATAACTATGGACTGACTCAGCATGTGACGGAGCCCACACACAACAAGGGGCACACTCTGGACTTGGTCATCACCAAAGGTCTGAATATTTCTAAGGTTGAGGTGTCTGATGATGCACTCTGATCATTCCTGTGTTTTCGTGGAGAGTAGTATCTCCATGCACACAGCTGTTCAAACAGAGGTCATCACAAAACGGTACATCACTGAAAACACCAGTGAAATATTTACTCAGGCTTTCTCGTCCACACCCGCCCTCTCTTGGGTCTCAGTCAATGAGCTTGTAAATAATTCTATTCAATTCTAAATCAATTCTAAAATTACAAATATTATTGATGCCATTGCGCCCACTAAGGTGAAGGTGGTCTCTGGTAAGAGACCACGGAGAAACTCCACGCCTGTCAGAATAGAAAAAAGTGTCGAAATCTGAACACAGGTGGCGAAAAACATATCTCCATGTTTATTATGACAGTTTCATTATAAAGAGAGACTTTACATTTATAATTTGGAGCTGAGAAATGCATGGCGGTCCTTCTTTTCTGACATCACCAAAAACAATAATCATGCACTTGTTTGCCACTGTTGATAGGCTAACAAACCGGCCTGTCAGTAGCCTCTCATCCTCTATCCACCAGGACCTGCAATGAATTTGCCTCATTATTCACAAAAAAAATGCAGAAAATTAGACAAGCAGTCAGTGCCTTCATATCATGTACAGGATTAGTGTTGTCCCAATGTCCACTTAAAATCAGTAACATGACACAATCTTATCCGATCAACCATAAAACCTTGGAGGACATTATACAATATCTGAAATCCTCCTCCTGTTGCCTTGATATTCTGCCTACAGGCCTTTTCAAAAATGTATATATTTTGCATGGCCTCTGATTTACTACAAATTGTAAACATCTCTTCTTTCAGGTGTGTTCCCCCAAACCCTGAAAACTGCAGTCGTCAAGCCACTCTTAAAAAATAATAATCTAGACACCTCACAAATTAACAATTATAGGCCCATATCAAACCTGTAAGCCAGTGCACCATAGATGGCATTTGTCAGGTTGTCACTCCCTCCCTCCCTCCGTCCCATTGTTGACCTGCATTTCTATGTTGCCACCACAAGAGGCAGTAGTCCCAGCACACCAAAATAAATACACTATGACACCATGCACTTTCCAGATCCTCGGTAGTGTAGTGGATAAAGCGTCTGACTCCTCTGCGGAAGGTCAGGGGTTCAAGACCCCGGTGGGGAAGATTTTGGGAAACAATACCCACACCCTCTGCTAGCATGTGGGTGTATTCCTATGTTTACTTTTGGCCTTTCTATCCCTCTCCCTCCCTGCTTTCACTCTCCTTTCCCCTTTTTGTGCGTGGCTGTAAGCCAGCGCACCATAGATCGCATTTGTCAGGTGGTCACTCCCTCCCTCCCTCCCTCCCTCCCTCCATTCTTCCTTCCTTCCCTCCCTCCCTCCCTCCCTCCCTCCCTCCCTCCCTCCCTCCCTCCCTCCCTCCCTCCCTCCCTCCCTCCCTCCCTCCCTCCCTCCCTCCCTTCTTCCCTCCCTCCCTCCCTTCTTCCTTCCTTCCCTCCCTCTGTCCCATTGTTGACCTGCATTTGTATGTTGCCACCACAAGAGGCAGTAGTCCCAGCACACCAAAATAAATACACTATAGCTGAATCCCAATCTGAGTGTGCAAACCACCCTTGCGGCCCCTCGCACTTGCGGCCTGAGGCCTGAGCACTTAATTGACGTCAGCTGGAAGGGCCAGAGGGTGCAGGGCCATGAATTAAATGGGACAGCACTTCCAGCGGCGTGCCAACGATTCCCAAGCCAGTTTAGCTCAATGCCCCTCCCACTTCGTTTTCATCGGCTGCCGCGTCCCCCCAACGCAGAGGCTGCTCTGACGCTCCCCTCAGCTCTCCGCTCGGCTCTGCAAATTGACCGATTGACGTTTGTTTTAATTGAATAATAATTTAAAAAAATTATGTTGGGTGGGATATGTTTGCAGCATGTGGATTTCAAGATAAATGTTGTGTTATCTGCAAATGTCATAATTTATGTGTGATGCACTCAAGCACTGTGTCACATGAGACGAGGTGGGCTGTGGGTATTTTCTGCTCCTAAGTCCGCGAAATTGTAAGTTAATTTAGCAATAGAAGTGGGAGCATTTCGGATTACTAGCGGACCGCTGTCCCTGACACTAATAATCCGCCAGAGGTCCGCTTGCCATTCGATGTGCAAATAGCGAGGAACCCGCCAGCGGATTCGGACGGAGGTCCGCCAGCTCATCCATCGGGGACCCGCTGTAGGTCCGCTAGCATTGTGTTATCTAGGTTCATCCCTTACCTTTGTCCAGAAACAGAAGTTGAACCAATTGCAGCAAAATAGCTAACGTTACAGGAATCATCAGTGTAACTGCTTTAGCCACTGACCGCTAGGGCTGTAGGATTGTATCGATACAACGATGCATCGCGGTACGTAGTCTCGCGATACTGTATCGATCTTTCAGCCCGGAGTATCGATACAGCCGGGCGCTGTAAAATTTAGAAAAAAAAAAAAAAAAAACTTTTTTTTTTTTTTTTTGATTTAAATTTTTAAATCCAGTTTAAAAAGCATATTCTACAATATTAAGTTAAAAAAGCATACATATAAATAATTTTGAAAAACCATAAATACTACAATGTTGACAGTTTAAAAAGCATGGATATCAAATGTAAAATATTTATTAGCTAGCTCTCTGTCCAGTCATTGAGTTTGAGTTATCTATATAGTGCATTTGAGCCATTCAGTTTTCAGTCTTGAACACTTATAATCTTTCAGTAAATGATGTGTGTATCGCAATACGTATCGTATCGTATCGTATTGTATCGTGACCTCTGTATCGTGATACGTATCGAATCGTGACATGTGTATCGTGATGCGTATCGTATCGCGAAATCCAAGATGATATACAGCCCTACTGACCGCTACCATTAATTTTATGGAAACTGCTGCTAGTTGTTGTGAGCTCATGAGCTAACTGGCTATCCCGCTTTTATTGTGCTGGATTAGCATTGGAGGCATTGGAACTGATGTGTCCAGGCGACAAAACCTATCTTAATTTATCAGACATTATTTCATGTCATTTCAATTCACAGCTATTTCAGTGGCACGACTAGCTTCCGTCCTACCAGTCCTGAACAGAAACAAGCCAGCCACGCACATAAGCCAGGCTGGACCTGGCCTGGTTAAGTAAAATCATTGAAAAAGCAGTTTTTCAACAGTTGAACAACTTCCTGGCGCTAAATAATTGTTTTGATGTCGTCAGGACTTTGACCACACCACAGCACCGAGACTGCTCTTGTTAAAGTCTTCAATGACATCCATTTAAACTTAGACAATGGCAGTCTTCAGACTTAGTATTACTGGATTTCAGTCTTAATATTACTGGATCTCAGCACTGCATTCAACACGGTTGACCACAACATATTGCTAGGCCAACTGGAAAACTGGCTGGTAATTTCTGGCACAGTGCTAGACTGGTTTGAATCCTACTTGAAGGACAGGGACTACTTTGTGTCTATAGGCAATTAGAAATCTGAGCAGACAAAAATGACTTGTGGAGTTCCCCAAGGCACCATTCTGGGGCCTCTTCTGTTCAACATTTACATGCGTCCACTGGCTCAAATTATGGAAAACAACAAAATATGTTACCATAGCTACGCAGACGACACAAATTTATATCACTATATCACCAGGGGACTGTAATCCCATATCAGCGCTGAGTCAGTGCATTGAACAAATCAACGATTGGATGTGCCAGAACTTTCTTCAACTAAACAAAAATGAAACTGAAGTAATTGTCATAGGAGCCAAAGAAGAATGATTAAAAGTCAGTGCTCAGCTCCAATCAGCAGTGTGGGGCAGTAACGCGTTACTAGTAACGCGTTACAGTAATAATATTACTTTCCCCAGTAATGAGGGGTGTAGCGAGTTACTAATCAAATTTCAGTAAATGGACTGCATTTATATAGCGCTTTTCCACCTTAGCGACACTCAAAGCGCTTTACAATGGCCGCTCATTCACCCATTCACACACACATTCACACACCAATGGCGGTAGCTGCCATGCAAGGTGCTAACCTGCTCATTCGAAGCAATTTGGGGTTGCTGTAGGCCTACAGTTTTGATTTGTTTGCTGCTGTCTTATGTTCTCATTTTCAGCTATTATGTTCTCACTTTCTGCTACTAAGTTATTTAAGAGGTTGTTGAAAAGATAGAAAGCATACAGTAACATGTCCAAAGCTCCATATTTAAGCAATACATAGGGGCGAATTCACTAAAGCAAATTGCGCCCGCTAATTGCACCATAATATTGCGCGTCAGTTGCGCCCGCTATGTGCTCCGTTTTAAAAACCTATTCACTAAAGACATTGCGCTAATAATATCCCAGCGCAAACACGCCCATTCGGTGTTTGCGGCTGAGTGCAATTTGCTGCTGATATAGAAAATGACTATAAATACTGCGCATACAGCGCATACAACTCGTATGCATATCATTGGACGATGGCAGACAGAAAAAGAAAGATACGATTTTCAGACAGCGAACTTGAAGGCCTCACGGACGAGGTTCAAAAACATGTCTCACAGCTTTCGGCAAAAAATATCAGGACTGCAGCAAAAAATCCTATTTGGGGTTTAATTTCCCAATCAGTCAGTGCCATTTGTGTAAACGCGGAAGACTGCAAACGGAGGTGGAATGATTTAAAAAGACGAACAAAGGAAAAATTGTCATTTTATGTTATGCAACTTGCAGCACGATGATCTGGCATACTTTTGGGGGAGTGTATAACATTGCCCCACCGGTACGATCTAGGCATCTAAACGGCTTTTCAGGATTCCAAATGTGCACTCAATCACACCGCGCGTCCTGATGTGAGCCCAGTTGTACGCCGCCTCTCCAACGTTGGAAGGATTACGCACGGGAGTCATCATCCATGGCTGAAGATGATACCTGCCGTCACCTATGATACAAAAGCAAAATATTTTCAAGACCATTCAAATAAAACAAATATTGTGTAGGCTATGTTTTTATTTATTTATTTATACCTATATCGGCCCCCAGCCGTTCAATGAACAGCTATAGGGAATGCGCAGTTTCGCGTATAGACTATTATACGCACAGTTTCGTGCTATGTAGGCTATTATATTCATTGGGGGAGCTTGGACTCGCTGGGGACGGGTGGAGAGACGCATAGTCAACTGAGCCTCCCCAGACGCGACTTCATCCTCCAGTTGGCTGAAGAGCTGCGCGCTCTGGTGTCCAAACAGTTACCGCGGTGGTTCTAGTGTTAAATCAAAAAGTGACCTTCTTCTAAATATTCTCTCACGAACAACATGCCTGGCATTGCGATGCCTTCGCCTCGCAACAATCACTGCTGCCATGATCAGCGGACAGGCTGGCCGCGACACACCCCTTGCGCTTAAATACCACCACGTTTCTGAAAACGGTATTAATTTCACTTTAACTGCGTGAGGCAATTTGCGCCGATGTTTGTGAATTGGGCAGGTTTTGCAATAATGTTCATTTGCATAGAAAGGGGAACATTCTCCGCCCATATTACCTAATTTAAATATGAGCTAATAACACCGGCGCAGAGCAACGCAATGACGAACGCAACGCAGTTAACACCGTATTTCACCCTTTGCGAGGGCTTTGTGAATAGCAAACATAATTTTTGACTTATTTGCACAGGCTTTGCGTCAGGAAAAGCTGCGCAATCCTTTAGTGAATTCGCCCCATAGTGTTTTCTCGGATTTGCACCCCCACAGGCTCTGCGAGTAAGTGCACTGTCGTACTGTCGTAACGTTGTCAGATTGTCTTTTTCTTTTTCTGGCTTCCTCCGTGATGTCCGCTTTGGTTTTCTCACCTCCGCCATGATATCATTGAGCTAAAAAACACATGATATCCATAGACGCCGGAATAGTTAGCTACTACTGTGTTGTCTAAGCACAACGTTGCGCATGCGCACTTCGACTGAATGCTGTTTTAAAAGGTAATAAATGTCAATGTATTATCTTTCTGAGTAGACTGTTTGGACGATTCAGCTTACTTTTAGTAAATCTAATTGGAGAATTAGCACCAGACATTTTAAAGGAGGGTAAACAGCATTGCTTATTCAATATTTAGGCCTAATTGGTTCTGTAGGCCCTCAGTTTTGATTTGTATGTTTGTCTTATGATCTCACTTTCAGCTTTAAGTTATTTAAAAGGTTGTTGAAAGATAGAAAGGATATAACATGTCCAAAGGTCCATATTAAGCAGGAGGGCAAATAGCATTACTTATTCAATTGAATTGTATGTAGGCCCTCAGTTTTGATTTGTTGTTTCACTTTCAGCTCTAAATAAATAACAGGTGTTTAAAAGGTTGTGTCTCGTCATCTGAGATTCACACGGGGGTGTACTGGGAAAGTAATATATTGTATAAGTAACTAGTTACTTTTGGCTGGGAGTAATAAGTAAAGTAATTATTACTTTTAAAAAGGGTAATGAGTAATAACTAATATTACATTTTTTCAACACTGCCAATCAGTAATGCTAAAAACCACAAATGAAGCCAGGAATCTTAGTGTAGTCATGGACTCAGATCTGAATTTCAACAGTCATATTAAGACAATTACAAAGTCAGCCTACTATCACCTGAAGAATATATCAAGGATGAAAGGATTTATGTCTCAGCAGGATTTGGAAAAACTTGTCCATGTGTTTATCTTCAGTAGACTCGACTACTGTAACGGTGTGTTTACAGGTCTCTAAAAAATCGATCAGACAGCTGCAGCTGATTCAGAACGCTGCTGCTAGAGTCCTCACTAAGACTAAGAAAGTGGATCACATCACTCGCGTTCTGAAATCTTTACACTGGCTCCCTCTGTCAAATAATTTACTTTAAAATACTGCTGTTGGCTTATAAAGCACTGAATGGTTTAGTGCCAAAATATATTTCTGATCTACTGATGCGTTATGAACCATCCAGACCTGTCAGGTCGTCTGGCACAGGTCTGCTTTCTGTCCCCAGAGTTAAAACAAAACATGGAGAAGCAGCGTTCAGTTTTTATGCTCCACATATCTGGAACAAACTTCCAGAAAACGGCAGGTCTGCTTCAACTCTCAGTTCTTTTAAAGACTTCTTTTTGCCGCTGCTTTTTTGTAAATCAAATAATTATTAATTCATACACTGCACTGTAACTTTTATTCCTGTATTTTATTTTTCCTGCATTTTGTTTTAAATGTCCTTTTTTTTGCATTTCGTTTGATGCTTTTAATGTCTCATGTAAAGCACTTTGAATTGCCTTGTTGCTGAAATTTGAATAAACTTGCCTTGCCTTCCTTTTGGCATTCGCAATCACATTCATTCACTCAATATTGCCTAAAATCTGCTAGTTTTACTGACATCGACCTAATCCTAGGCTCTATATAGTTATGCAGTGGATCATGAGACCCTGAATGTGAATGTGTTCATTGTTGAGATAAAATAGGCTAGCCTTCCCGGGCAGGACTGTGTATTTGCATCATGTTAGCCTTGAGATGCCTTCAGGGCAGCACACAGCGGTCCCATGACCCATCTCACTAACAGCTCTGACAAACTTGTAAAAAAAAAAAGAAAAGAAAAGAGAACCAAGTTTTGTTTTCCATTTGAGAGAGTATCCTAAAGCTATTTGCATGGCCAGCATCTCAACTGTTTCCTGATTGATATTTGAAACCTAAACAAGTTCGCGTACAGGCAAAAGTAAGCCTAGTATTCCCGAATTTAAGCTAAATGCTGTTGTTCACCCCACGCCAAGAACTGATGATACCTGCTGCTGATTAGGCTATAGGTAGTAGCCTAATCTCAGGATGGCTGAAGGCTAGAGCTTTAAATTCTCTAGAATGTTTCCATCATTCATTTCTGTCTTCTGAGGATTGACTGATCTGATTTCAATGGATTGGTAACAGCTTTGTTGTAGAGAACCACTAGAGGTTTCCACTTATCCAACCATCATCGTGTTAGATCAGGGAGATTAGGCCACTAGTCCTCATGGAAGGAATGAGTACAGACCCTCAACAAACTGTCCGTCTATAGACTAGCCTCCATCAGAGCAGCTGACAGTCTGTCCCTCTATAGACTAGCCTCCATCAGAGCAGCTGACAGTCTGTCCCTCTATAGACTAGCCTCCATCAGAGCAGCTGAGTCTGTCCCTCTATAGACTAGCCTCCATCAGAGTAGCTGACAGTCTGTCCCTCTATAGCCTAGCAGTGTGCTGCGTCTGGTCCCAGACGTGTCCATTTACCATTTCTTTTAATCACTGTCTTCAGGCATCAAGTCTTTGACCTGACAAGATCGGCCATGACCTTATTTGACTGAAATGTGAAGCCTTTTGCTCAGATTTACAGAATTGGCAGCTTCAAAAAGCTGGTCCCCACTCAAGATTGTAGGATTTAGGCTCCTGTAAACTGTCTTTTGGCAGTTACCAGTGTTGAACAGTGAAAACAACACTCACCTTTATTTGATTTGCATGAAAAGCATGCTTGGTAACTCTAGATACTCCTGTATTTGATCTCTTCTGAATGATGCATAACCTGGCAATAGCTAAGTCTGTCGTGGCATGCGTTCAGCATTATTAAACCAAACTTACTCAACAAAGATCAGAATTGTAATGTTTATGTATCCTAACCTTTTAATGCAAGGAGTCCCCATATCTAAACAAGGGGTAGAATTTCATTTTACTTTGGTTAACATTCCATATTTGGTGCATTAATACTAATGGCAGTTTGTCCCTGGGCTGACGCAGGGGACTTCTAGTTTTTTTATGAAGTAAGTTCCTCGTTATGCTAATGTGTATTCCTGTGTTCTCTTGCAGGTCTACAGGGGAGCATTGACTCTGAAGTGACTTTGAAGTTGTCAGCTTTGATGCAGTACAGGTAAGGCAGCAACCATTAGTCATTCCTTTTCAACCACGCTCACTTTGAAAATCTAAGAGAGTACTTTTTCCATAGCGTGGACCCCCACAACGTGATATTTTTTGGGTTGAAAACACAATTGCAACCAGGCTTGGCGGTGAACGCATAGGCTATGTGAAAGTTCACTCACAGACGAAGGACATCTCGTATTTGCTGGAAATCTTAACCCTTAATGAATTAATTAACGACGACTGCAGAACGATAATGTCTCAGGTGATACGCAAAGGCCCCTGAAAACAACATTCAAACCGCTTGGCTAAAGTGTTACAAATGGAAACCAATAAACACCAAAATGTTCGAGGGGGGGGTGGGTGGCAGCTTTGCAGGTTCCCCACCCCAGTAGAGGAATGGTCAAGGAAACACTTATGTTGCGTGCTCATAGACGTGGAGTGTCATTGACATTTTGTCAGACCCTCAGACTGCTTCCTTCAGGGGTGTGTGTGTGTGTGTTTAGTACATGCTTGTCTAGAAAGGAGATGCACTTATGAGTTCAGGCGAGTAGTAGTACACTTGACTACCTACGTTTAATGCAATTATCGTAATAATAACGTTATTTATTTATATACCTTTATTAAAACTCGAAGATCAACTGAGGTACGAGCCTCATTTACAGTGATGTTGAGTAAGGAAAAGTACAAGTTTGCAATGCACCAAATAAATGATACAGGATAAAAATCGTCCACTTAAAACAGGTAATATAATGAATATATAAATAAATGATAGAAATAGGACTCACATAAAACAAGTACATACAGAAGTAAAATGATTATGAAGTTGGTTTGGATAAAAGCATCTGACTGTAATGCAAAAATATAGTGCCTCTCTCTCTCTCTCTCTCTCCCTCAGTGCACAAAGTCCAAGATGACGGAAGAGGTGATTGTCATCGCCAAGTTCGACTACATGGCCCAGCAGGACCAGGAGCTGGACATCAAGAAGAACGAGCGGCTGTGGCTGCTGGACGACTCCAAGTCCTGGTGGAGGGTTCGCAACGCCACCAACAAGACGGGCTTCGTGCCCTCCAACTATGTGGAGAGGAAGAACAGCGCCAGGAAGGCCTCCATCGTCAAGAACCTCAAAGACACACTAGGTAGGCCGGCCTGAAAGGTTCCCGCTTGTTGACGTACAGTATAACTGCTGAAGCGTGTTATGGTGTGTGCTAGTACGATGTCGCTTTACCTTTCCCTTTGATATAGTTGATTTCTAGAATGAATCGTTTCCCTTGGTGGAAGGAAATCTGAACAAATTGTTAAGTTTGCCGGTAACCAAAATATGTCTTAAACTATCTAGGAAAACCAACCATAATCCTCTTTGTGACTCCATTTGTTGCATTGACAACAAAATATCCGCCTCATTATCTACAGTAGGTCAGCTCTTTGATGTCTTCTTTCGTTTTGGACCACAATGCTGCTGTGAGAGGAAAGGATACAAATAGGAGAGGCACCAGAGGAAGAGGCTCTCCTCGCTGGCATGTGTGCTGCTAATCCAGGACAGGAAGAGGCTCTCCTCGCTGGCATGTGTGCTGCTAGTTCAGGACAGGAAGAGGCTCTCCTCGCTGGCATGTGTGCTGCTAGTCCAGGACAGGAAGAGGCTCTCCTCGCTGGCAAGTGTGCTGCTAGTCCAGGACAGGAAGAGGCTCTCCTCGCTGGCATGGGTGCTGCTAGCCCAGGACAGGAAGAGGCTCTCCTCGCTGGCATGTGTGCTGCTAGCCCAGGACAGGAAGAGGCTCTCCTCGCTGGCATGGGTGCTGCTAGCCCAGGACAGGAAGAGACTCTCCTCGCTGGCATGTGTGCTGCTAGCCCAGGACAGGAAGAGGCTGTCCTCGCTGACATGTGTGCTGCTAGTCCAGGACAGGAAGAGGCTCTCCTCACTGGCATGTGCTTCTAGTCCAGGACAGGAAGAGGCTCTCCTCGCTGGCATGTGTGCTGCTAGTCCAGGACAGGAAGAGGCTCTCCTTGCTGGCATGTGTGCTCCTAGTCCAGGACAGGAAGAGGCTCTCCTCGCTGGCATGTGTGCTGCTAGTCCAGGACAGGCGCTGCCTGTCTCTCTCAGCTTCTCTGCAGCGCGGACCTCAAAAGCTCCAGCTCTGTAGCCAGTAGCAGGTGCAAGAGACATCTGTTGTCTTTTGACGATTTGCGTGCATCTGTATGAGTCAGGTAATGTAGTTTGTAATGTCTTTTGGGGATTTTTAAAGTAATAAGTCTGTTGCAATGTGGTTGAAATAGGCCTAGATACTATAGGTGTTGTTTTGTGCTGGAGATACAGTATGGAAAAAAGTACAATGTATAGTGTGTTGAGCAATATGCGTGTGTGTGTGCCTATGTGTGTACAGTATAGTGTATGTTTGAGCTTGTATGTGTTGGCTTGTGTGTGTGTGTGTGTGTGTGTGTGTGCGCGCGCGTCTGTGCGTGCGCGTCTGTGTGTGCGCGCGCGCGTCTGAGTTTGTACCAGATTTTTTTCCCGCCAGTGCACCTGAGGGCCTCGTCCTTTCCTCACTGCAAAGTCGTGGGTGGAGCTCAGATGGCCCAGGTGCCGTCGGCGCTGTCAAGGCGACAGTAACACTTCTGGGCAGGGCTCAGTCGCTTCGCTCTGGGCACTCGGGAGCCAAATGTGGCCCCAAATGTGAGCCAAGGTCACTATTTGTCTTTGCTTAATTCTGTGTGATGATTGACAGCCATGGTAATTGGCCCGCATGGTACACTGTCAAAGTGGCTGTAATTTCATTAATAATGGGCATAAAAACAGTAGCCTTTTCCCCCCAATTTTATTAAGCCTATTCCTAGTATGAATCTGTGTTCTCCACACATGTTTAATTCAAATGAGAGAGTGTGAGGAGGATGAGGTGAGGGAGACCTACTGTATGGAAGCGTTTCTCTGTGAACTGGAGAACCTCTGAACTGTGTGCCTGCTGTCCCCAAATGGCGGAGCGGAAGCCGTGATGTCCCGGGTCGGGCTCTGAGGAGGAAACCGGGCCTGGTACCAGGACCGGCTCTCTGCCTGGTACCAGGACCGGCTCTCTGCCTGGTACCAGGACTGGCTCTCTGCCTGGTACCAGGACCGGCTCTCTGCCTGGTACCAGGACCATGCGCGTGTGTGTGTGTGTGTGTGCGCGTGTGTGTGTGCGTGTGTGCGCGTGTGTGTGTGCGTGCGTGCGTGCGTGCGTGTTGGGGTGACAGTTGAGGAACAGTAAGGCTAAGTCTTTAGGCTGAAGTACTCGTGATCAGAGGTCTGGGAAACAGGAAGAGGTCTTTTGAGGCTGTGCTGAAATGTGGCCTTCTGTGTTTCACAATAACAAGTAATATAAACACAGTCTTGGCGAGCTGTGTTTGAGAGGTACATAAATATAGGAATTCAGGAGGTGGTGTGGTTTACCACCACTATTAATAGTTTTTTGTGGTAGTTAACCCCATGTCCGGCAAGAGTAGACCTTAGATATGAGATTCAGCTGAGGTGATTGCGCTTGCATCAGACGAACCATCCACCCTTCCAAACAACCAAAGACGAGGTGCTGTGTTCAACTTTTGGGCGCAGATGAAACGCTAGACCCCTCGCTCCGGCGGGTCGCGCCACTCCATAGCAACGAAGAGCAACGCGGAAACGCTTCGACAGAATACGCCGTGCGAACGCGGCCCTGCTTCAGACTGCAAACGGGGGCCTTTGTGGTGCGTGTGTGCGTGTTTCAGAAAGAGTGAGTGTCTGTGCCTTTGATTGTTGTCAGACGCCACAGCTGCGAGACTCTCCCTATCGCCCTCACCTGTCACCGTCATCTTGGGCCACATGAGGAGTCCAGGTGAGCAGCTCGGGGGGGGGGGGGGACAGAACACGTCATGGGGTCCCTCCGCAGGAACAGCTGCTCTGGACACTGTTTTGCTGTGTCTCCACACACACACACACATACACACACACACACACACACACACACACACAAGCCAGTCATAGAGAAAAACAGATACCCGCTTTTTCCTCACACCTGCCCATTTTACATAGAAATAGTACCCTCAAGTACAAAATAGTAGGCTACTACTGTAGTAGGTAGTATACACTTACAAAACATAATTTAATCAAATGTATCTGCAAAGGCTAATTCATTTAGTCTATTTTACACCAAATAGAACGGACATTGTGAACAGTCGCCTGCTTTTCCAAACTTCCTCATTGTCAGCTTGCGGAAACCATTGAGAGAGGAGGACATAGACAGCTCTACACATGACACACCTGGGAAGCGTCTCAAGTCCTTGGCTTGTTACTGGGTGTGGGACTGCGTGCACGTGTGTGTGTGTGTATAGGACAGGGAATCCTGTTTTCCCGGGTTCGGTTCCATGTTTTAAACACGTCTCTACAGGCTACAGGGATCATGTGACACAGGGAACTCGCCCCGGCTGACTCACTCACACATCCACACAAATTCCACTGTTTGGAAAGGCCCTTCTTTCATTTCTCGTTTCGGCCCCCTGAGTGGTGATGAAATGGTCTCTCTCTCTCTCTCTCCCTCCTCTCCCTCCTTTCTTCCTTCCCCTGACGCCAAGTGTAGCCTGTTCCTCCTTCTGTGAGTGAGGTGAGCCCCCCCCCCCCCACACACACACACACACACACACACACTCTCTCTCTCTCTCTCCCTCTCTTGAGTTGAGTAGACGTCCCCTGTCCAAGGGTGTGGGGGGCGGGGGGCCTCTCTCTCTCTCTCTCTCTCTCTCTCCCTCCCCTCCCATTGGCCAGGGCCGGGCCACATGACCCGGGGAGTGGGCTGTCCTGCAAGGCTAGCCGCCCCAGCTAGCTCCCTGGGTGTTCACATGGAATAGCTCCACAGCTGCCGTGGGGAGAGCAGAGGGGCTGAGAGAGAGAGAGAGAGAGAGAGAGCGCCCAAAATGGACATGGCTAACCTCTTCAAACATTTCTTCCGTGAGTTTATAATACTTTTCCCTAACCCTCATTTTGCTTTCCTGGAAAAGGGTTTTGTGCGGTATTAACTCTGAAATGGCTATTGTTTGCAGCTGTTGTTTGAAGTAGTTTACAGAGTAAACGGTTTTCTTCTGTGTTGGGACGTTGAAATGTTTTTTTTTCCTTATCTAACTATGCAGGAAGGGCTGTCGGGTGCCCGCACTTGGATTCTCACACTAGTGGTTTATGGTTTAGCTCATTGAACGCCTGATATTGGTGTGTGTGTGCGTGCGTGTGTGTGTTTGTGTGCGCGTGTGTGTGTTTGAAGCAGTTTTAAGCGAAGACGGTCGTGCTAGCCGTGGGAGAGGGTGGGTGTCCTTACAACTCTTTGGGGCTGGGGCTGTTTCAGCAGCTACAGGAAAACGGGGCGGATGTGAGTCTGAAAGCCTGCTGCCGAAGCCTGTAATTGCCCCAGCACTCTTTCACTCAGACACACACACACACACACACACACACACAGTGTACACACTGTGTAATCCTACTCCATTTTCTTCCCTTTGTACACGGCGGAGTGGGCTGTAGTTTGTGAGATTAGTCGACATTCCCATGCCGGAGAGAAAGAAAGAACCCTCTCCCTGTTCAAGAAACGCTTCAACACCAGGACTAAACCCCCAGCTCCGGTCCCGAGAGGTTCCTCTCTCCCATCCATTCACGTTTACGTCAGCGTGGCGCTCCGCTCATTAAAACGCGTCCCGGTGTAGTTGAGCCCAGTGTGAGAGGGGGTCCCTGTGTGTGAGGGGTTACAGTAGAGGTGGGGGTGTGAGGGGGTCCCTGTGTGAGGGGTTACAGTAGAGGTGGGGGTGTGAGGGGGTCATTGTGTCAGTAGAGGTGGGGGTGTGAGGGGGTCATTGTGTCAGTAGAGGTGGGGGTGCGAGGGGGTCATTGTGTCAGTAGAGGTGGGGGTGTGAGGGGGTCATTGTGTCAGTAGAGGTGGGGGTGCGTGGGGGTCATTGTGTCAGTAGAGGTGGGGGTGTGAGGGGGTCATTGTGTCAGTAGAGGTGGGGGTGCGTGGGGGTCATTGTGTCAGTAGAGGTGGGGGTGCGAGGGGGTCATTGTGTCAGTAGAGGTGGGGGTGCGTGGGGGTCATTGTGTCAGTAGAGGTGGGGGTGCGAGGGGGTCATTGTGTCAGTAGAGGTGGGGGTGCGTGGGGGTCATTGTGTCAGTAGAGGTGGGGGTGTGAGGGGGTCATTGTGTCAGTAGAGGTGGGGGTGCGTGGGGGTCATTGTGTCAGTAGAGGTGGGGGTGCGTGGGGGTCATTGTGTCAGTAGAGGTGGGGGTGCGAGGGGGTCATTGTGTCAGTAGAGGTGGGGGTGCGAGGGAGTCATTGTGTCAGTAGAGGTGGGGGTGCGAGGGGGTCATTGTGTCAGTAGAGGTGGGGGTGCGTGGGGGTCATTGTGTCAGTAGAGGTGGGGGTGCGTGGGGGTCATTGTCTCAGAGGCTCTGGTTCGCTGCTGATTGATGGAGGACTTGTATCTTCTCTGCTCTCTCTCTCACTCACTCCGATATCAGAGGAATGTCGCTGCCGAGCACGTCTTTTTCCCTCAGAGATACCTTCCTCAGAGATACCCGCCCTCAGAGATACCCCCCCTCAGAGATACCCCCCCTCAGAGATACCCTCCTCAGAGATACCCCCCCCCCTCAGAGATACCCTCCTCAGAGATACCATCCTCAGAGATACCCGCCCTCAGAGATACCCCCCCTCAGAGATACCCCCCCTCAGAGATACCCCCCCCCCTCAGAGATACCCTGCCTCAGAGATACCCCCCCCCCTCAGAGATACCCTCCTCAGAGATACCATCCTCAGAGATACCCCGCCTCAGAGATACCCCGCCTCAGAGATACCCCCCCTCAGAGATACCCTCCTCAGAGATACCCCCCCCTCAGAGATACCCCGCCTCAGAGATACCCCCCCCCCCCTCAGAGATACCCCGCCTCAGAGATCCCCCCCCCCTCAGAGATACCCCACCTCAGAGATACCCCCCCCCCCCCCCTCA
Organism: Borostomias antarcticus; assembly: GCF_949987555.1. Lineage (NCBI taxonomy): Eukaryota > Metazoa > Chordata > Actinopteri > Stomiiformes > Stomiidae > Borostomias > Borostomias antarcticus. Next base: position 30,767,348 of record NC_140235.1, on the reverse strand, counting down.
GAGATACCCCCACTCAGAGATACCCCCCCCCCCCTCAGAGATACCCTCCTCAGAGATACCCCGCTCGCACACCGACGCTCTCCCTCAAAGGGCCGCAGAGCTCCTCTGTTTTGTAATCACACACGATAACTGTCGGGTTATGACTGGATCGGGGGGCGTGCGTGGGTCCGTGTGGGTGCGCGTGCGTGCGTGCGTGCGTGCGTGCGTGGGTGTGTGTGCGTGCTGTTTCAGCTCATCTAAATGGCCACTGAGTAAAGCCGTAGTCAGAGGGATCTACTGTAGAGAATGTAACTTACAAGAAGGAGCTCTTAAAAAAAGCCTTCGAGGCAAGTTAACAAACCTGTTAGCTGTGTAAACGTTGCCGTTAGGCGGCCGAATCTCTCTCTCTCTCCCTCCCTCTGCCCCCCCCCCCCCCCCCCCTGTGTTCCTGTCTCTGGGCTGTGGGCCTCCCCAGCGAGCGGAAGCTACTAATTTGAGACACATTTCTCCCGGCTCTCTGGAGGAGAACAACACGAAGGAAGGGAAGGACTCAAAGGGAAGCTGAATCAACGCACGCGTCCGTACATCTGCCTGTCTGTCTGTCTGTCTGTCTGTCTGTCTGTCTGTCTGCCTGCCTGCCTGCCTGCCTGCCTGCCTGCCTGTCTGTCTGTCTGTCTGTCTGTCTGTCTGTCTGTCTGCCTGCCTGTCTACACCCCTCTCTATGTGTAGAGCGCAAACACACACAAGTACACACACACACACAGGCGCGATTAAGTCACTTGAGAGAAGGCCGATCAAATCGACCGAGGCATCGGTTTGTGCGAAGTCCCGACTTTAGCTTTGGCTCTAAACGTCCACACCTGTTTTCTGTTTCCCTCTGTCTTCCCTCTCCCCCCTCCCTCCGCGTTAACGGTCCAGGCTCTG
>NC_140235.1:30686445-30761445 GCF_949987555.1 Borostomias antarcticus | reverse complement strand
TCACATGAACTGGACACTTTGAGCCGATGCATTTGAACTCGTAACTCCTTTCCTCACGTTGACAGCCTGTCTTGAGACATGACTCTCATCGGACTAGCACAACCCTGCTTTGACGAGCACAGGCATGTCCATAGACCCTAACACACACACACACACACACACACACACTGAACATACAACAGCACACGCATGCATGGTGAGCATATGCAAAAACTGAACACACAAACGCACATACATGCTGAACATATGCAAAAACTGAACACACAAACACATACATGCTGAACATAATGCAAAAACTGAACACACAAACACACATACATGCTGAGCATATGCAAAAACTGAACACACATACATGCTGAACATATGCAAAAACTGAACACACATACATGCTGAACATAATGCAAAAACTGAACACACAAACACACACATACATGCTGAGCATATGCAAAAACTGAACACACATACATGCTGAACATATGCAAAAACTGAACACACAAACACACAGCCTGATGCCCTTGGGGTGGGGTGGGGGGGGCTTATTTCCCCTCCCGTGTTATCTGCCTATCTCTGAATATCGGGGGCGATGCAAATGGCCGTTCATTTCCCATCACTACGGCGCAGATTGAGCGACCGGGGAAGTAAGCGCAGCGGGCTGGGATCCCATGCTTTCTGAATGCAAAAACGCCGTTTTGAATACTGCAGGAAGCGTGAGGTAAATTCCACCGATGCCGAGCGCGATAAGCCTCGAGGCCCCTGTCGCCTGGTCAGGATGATTCACACAGGGAACCTCGTAAGTCAACGGTAAAGGGTGTCATATTGTGACCTTCGCGATGAACTTTGGCCTTTCGTTAGCGAGTGAGTGAGAAAACTAGGTCTTTTCCCGAAGGGTGTTTTGCACCTGCGTTGTCTTGAGTTGGTTTGTTGTCGTGTCTGCGCGTTTCTGCCCTCGGCTCCCTGAGAGGGGTTTACCTGGAGACCGTCGTAGATCATGAAGCCAGCATGACCTTAGCTTGGGGTCAGCTTATGCCGGGCTCACACTACAGGATATTTAAAATCCTAACCAATTTCGAAATCGGGTTACATCACGCACATAAGGAGAATCTTAACAGATATTCTTCTTGCGCATCTCAAACAAGCACACAGCAAGATTTGAAAATAACAGCTCATCACACACTACAGGATCTTATCATGCCCAAGGGAGCAACGAACCACTGGTCTCGCCGTCTCACTTCTAAAGTCGGGACGTAATAATCTTAAATATCAAACATGTTTGATATTATCGGGGCCGCCCCGATGGGTCTGCGAGCCGATCGGGAGGTAGCCTATAAGATTGGATCTGTAAACCCCTTACATTACAAGATAATCTGGGCTGATCATCGGCCCCGACCAACGTTCCAGACCAGATTTCTCCTCCGATTGTCGGGAGGGGTGAATCGGGGATAAATTGGCCCAAAAATCCTGTAGTCTGAGCCCGGCATTAGCCTGATCACTCCGACTGAATTCACATATTAGCTGTGTGCGGAATCGCTCCCTCGTTCCCTCACTCCCTATTCCCTATATAGGGTTAACCATGTAGTGAACTACCTAGGGAACGGAGAAAATGTAGGGTATATGCACTGTTCCCTGGAAATCCAGGTGAATTGTGGGTAATAAATAGTGGACTATATAGGGAACGAACATTCTGTGGAGAATTCAGACACTACAAACAAAATGGCTGACGCCCCATATAGTGCACTGTGTAGTGAATAGGGAGCGATGCCGAACACAGCCTTTGTTTCACTTCACTATTCGGTCTGAAGAGGCTCCCATGACCCATGCAGACGTTTTCTGAAATGAGCGCTGCTGAAAGAGTCCTCAGCGATTCGTTGACCCGCTAACCAATCACGTCATGCAGTTTAACACTGATTGGCCCGGTTGGCATTCCAACCAAGAGATCACTCTGGACGAGAGCTTTTCCAGACCCTGAATCGCATTTAGAAAATTCAGATTCGGGGCCTGGAGCCAGGCAAGGCTCAGCTGTCCCTTCGCTGGACACCTTTTGGTGACAAACCACATCTGGGATTAAATGGATTTGAAAGGTTGTGACATACTATATATTAGTCATGCTTTGGCTGCTGTGACACACACACGTACACACACGTACACACAAACACACACACAGACAAACTGACACATGCACTGACACAGAAAACGCACACACACACACACACATTAAGCTCCCAGCAGTCTGTGTGGCTACACCCAGCCTCCCTGTATAATTTCAGAAGGCTGACTTGATTACACAAGCAACAGCCTCTGCAGGGGGAAAAATGCATAGCAATCACTTCCTCACAGATGGTCACAGCACGCGTTGCCATGGAGAGGAGACAGGTCTGTCTATTGTCTCTCTGGGCAGTCACGGCCATGTCAGAATTCTCTGTGACATGTTTGCGTGTGTGTGTGTGTGTGTGTGTGTGTGTGTGAATAAGCTTATCACTAAGGCATTTTTCAACTAGCAAAATGTCTGAACAGGCATCTTCTACAGTGTGAGTGTGGGCTCCCCATAGCGAGGCCTAGTGGAGTCTGGTGTGCGTACTGTATACTATGCGCATGTGAGCGTACTGTATACTATATACTAGCGTACTGTAGCCTCATCGTCAGGGAAAGTGGGCAGCGGCGGACTGCGTTCCCTCTCCGGGGCTACGTGCGTACAGCACAAGGCCAGAGCGCCTCCGGGACGGCCAAGAGTGAATTCCTGTCCGGTAAGACCATCCCAACAGGCCTCCGCCAAAGAGGAGAGGCTGGGGTCGGGGTGCCAGGTTTTCCCCGGTAATCCCCCCCCCCAGGACCCTGCCCTCTTGGAGGGCCGGAGAGTCGGGATGACGAGGCAGAATCCTCCCCAGCGCTGGCGGAGACCTGCGCCCCGAAATCACCGCCTTTTCCCCCGGTCACTCCTCCAGCTGTTGTTGGGGGGGGGGGGGGGGGGGGGGGTGCGCGCATCGTGAGAGCGTATGTGTGAAAGAGTACATGCCCCCCCCCTCCGTGTGTTAGAGAGAGACCGCCTCCATCTACGTTCCTGGTTTCTGTCTTTTAGTCGCTGTTCTTCGGAGAGGGGGGGGGGGGGGTGTCTACCGATGCCTTGCAGAAGTATAGGTTGTACCCGTTTTTAAACTTTGACCTCACTATGGACACACCCACTTCCTTTTACCCTTGTATATACACCCTGCCCCCTCACATGTTCAGTATTGCTCCTGAAGGCGGCCATTTTGGCCGAAACATTGTGCCCCCCTGTTTATTAAAACTCACCGTGGGAGCTACATACAGTGTGCGGACATTCTCTGTCTTTTGTCTACCGATGCCTCTCTGTCCGAATATCTTTCTGTCACTCGCTGCATTAGGCGTGTGTGTTTGTGGGTGTTTGTGTGCGTGTGCATGCGTGTGTGTGTGTGTGTGTGTGTGACACTGGCCGGGCCTGATGTCTTTTGTATAGCCCACTCATGTAGCCAAAGTGCTCTTCATGTCTTATCAGTCATAACAAGTGTTCCATCAGTGGTGGAGCAGGAGCTGCAGGAGGACCTGTGTGGCCCCATATATGTCCAGCCTGGTACCAGGTGGGCGGCCATGTTGATTCACTCGCTCAGTCAATAAGCACCACCCGGGCCTAGTACGTGTACATTACCACACTGTTACCTAGCCATCCAGGATAATCTTTAGAATCTCGGGAGTGAGGAAAGAGAGGGAGAGAGAGTTAATGAGAGAGAGAGAGAGAGAGAGAGAGATCTTGCCAGTGGAGTCCAGCTGCGCCCAAGCCTGAGTGAGGTGATTAGCGCAATGCGATTAGCAGCAGTGAAATGTGACTGCGGCTCTGACCGCTGAGCCAGGAGTAGGGGAAACATCTCACACACACACACACACACACAGAGGAGAGGAGCTAGTGTTAGCATGCAGGCTCAGCCCAGCAGCGCCGGACCTACAGTACCTTTCTGTCTTTTCACTGGCCAATCCTGACTGAGGAAGGCTTCAGGTTGTGAAAGGCAGTAGGGACTGTTTAGCATGGGAAAAAAGAGTGATATTCACCACATGCACACACACACACACACACTTCCTCTTTTCTGATTAGTTGTTTTGTGGCTGCTCGTTTCACTTCCCTGTTTGGCCGGGTTTGGGGTCGAAGCCGCTCCTCGGCTGAACCACGACCCTGCTCTTCCCGTGGCGGGCTGCCATGCTCTGGACACACCACGCATGATTTCACACACAACTGAAATGACACTTCTTTGCTATCTGTTTTAAATCAACCAATCAATCAATTTGCTAATTGAAAAGACCAGTTATTAAAGGATTTAAATTTTTTATGAGAACGATAGCCGGTACAGTGGGTGTCATGGTGGCCGCACAGTCAAATGATTTTCTAATTCCAATTTTCCCTCTAAATACGTAAAGTGTAAAAATGACAAATGTCTAAGTCCAAGCATTATTTAGCTTATAGGCTATTTTGTGTGTTGTGTTGACAAATTATCAGCATTTGCTGCCTGCTTTGTGCAATTAATTCCTCACAGCTGTATAATACAATATCAGGCTTTCACAGAGAAAAACAGTTATATACAAATAAGATATGTAATAAGATATCTAAAGTGTTCTAAAGTAGAAGTTGAGCAGCAACCAACCCAACAGGCAGGGTCACACACACGGGGGGGGGGGGGTCAGACGCCAGGGTGTTGCGTTAGTCAATCACCAGACGAGGGGACACTGTGGCCAGAGCTGTGAAGCCATGCCTCACCAAGACCTAAAAAAGCTCACCACATTGTGTGATGTGTTTCTAGCTGTTTCGTCCCTCTATTCTATTCTTGTCACGGTGTCAATCATCAGTGTGGCTCTTCCTCTTTCCCTGGCACTGCGACAAGTCATCACCAGTCACTCTTTAATTCCTCGGAAAACTCCTCGGAAAATAGCAAGTCGCAAATGTGACGTGAGCGTCCGCACGAATCACCGCGCTACGGAAAAGCGATCAGCCGGTAAATCTCTACACCGTTGGTTCCCGGGACCCCGTTGCACGAGTAGCTCTTACCCAATGCGGGGGCGCGGGGCGAGTAGCTCTTTCCCAACACGCGAGGGTGCGGGGGCGCTGAGTAATCGTTTCCGCGTCTCCTTGTGTTTCCCCCCAGGGATCGGGAAGGTGAAGCGGAAAGCCGGGATGCGGGACACGGCCTCCAACGCCGACGCGGACATGTACGCCGACAACGGCGAGCGCCTGTACGACCTCAACCTCCCGGCGCTGGTGAAGTTCAGCTACGCGGCGGAGCGCGAGGACGAGCTGTCCCTGGTGAAGGGCACGCGCGTGGTGGTGATGGAGAAGTGCAGCGACGGCTGGTGGCGAGGGAGCTACAGCGGGCGCTCCGGCTGGTTCCCCTCCAACTACGTGACGGAGGACGCCGACGGCACCGCGGGGGGTGGCGGCGGGGGGACGGGCGGCGCGGGCGACCCCGCCGGCTCGCTCACGGAGAAGCTGGCGGCAGTGGTGGGCAGCGCGGCCAACGGGAACCGCGGTGTGCTCCACACGGTTCAGGCGCTCTACCCGTTCAGCTCGGGTAACGACGAGGAGCTGAACTTCGAGAAGGGCGAGGTGATGGAGGTGGTGGAGAAGCCGGAGAACGACCCCGAGTGGTGGAAGTGCCGCAAGGCCGATGGCCAGCTAGGCCTGGTGCCCAAGAACTACGTCACCGTGCTGCCGGACTCCGGCGCCCTCAACCCCGCCTCTGCCGGCCCCGCGGGGCCCCCAACGCCCGACTGCGACTACATCTCGCCCTCGACCGCCGGGCGCTTCGCCGGGAAGCAGTGGTACTACGGCAAGGTGACACGCCACCAGGCCGAGGTGGCCCTCAACCAGAGAGGCTCAGAGGGAGACTTCCTTATCAGGGACAGCGAGTCCTCAGTGAGTCAGACGCACGCGCACACCCACATTCACCCACATTCACCTCAGGGGTAAATATCATTCAATTAAATGTCAAAAATATACACCGTATATCACCCCCGGTGATACACGCATGAAAGCATTTTTCAACACTTGCTGTATTTACGATGTGTTCGCAATGTGTGTGTGTCAAAATCTAGGGATGTTTAACATAACATTTAACCATACTCTCTTAAAGGAGTAGTAAAGGGAAAATGCATGTTTAGCCCTGTTTTAAGGTTACTTATGATCATATACAATGGTTCAGATCAAAACGTTTTTGAGAAAGTCTGATAATTGCTCTACCACCGTTTAGGTCCTACAATGGATGTGGGTGGGCACCGTGAAAAATCATTCAAAAACATGTTAAACTCTCGATTTCAAAGACAAGAAGCTCACCGAGGGGGTAATTGGTGTCCGTTGGTGTTCTGACATCAAATTCGGTGCAAAGTATGAATCCTGTAGGGTTTTATTGATCATTTTATGAAATCCATTGACTTGTATTGACGCGACCGTTGTAGATGTGTAGATCAATCCGCAGAGGGGATTCAGGAAGCGGAACTACTTACGGTAGCTATTGTTATTGTTTATGTTGCTAGGCTACCTAGTTTGCGGAAGTTTACACACGTATGTGCTGCGACTAAATAGTTCTATGCTAAATATTTAAAAAAGCTTTTCCAGATGAACTAGAATCTTACTTTATGGCGAATTATATGTCAGAACGCCGACTAACACCTCCATGAGCTTCTTGTCTTTGAAATTGAGTTTAAAACATGTTTTTTGAATGATTTTTCACGGTGCCCACCCACATCCATTGTATGACCAAAACGGTGGTAGAGCAATTATCAGACTTTCTCAAAAGTGCTAGTTTTGTCAACGTTTTGATCTGAACCATTGTATATGATCATAAGTAACCTTAAAACAGGGATAAACATGATTTTTCCCTTTACTACTCCTTTAAAGACATGCCCTGATCTGATACTGGGTTAGCTTTTATTTATAGCTTTTGTTTCTTTCTTCTCTCTCTCTCTCTCTCTCTCCCTCTCTCTCGCTCTCTCTCTCTCCCTCCCTCTCTCTCCCCCTCTCCATCCCTGCAGCCCAATGACTTCTCCATCTCCCTGAAGGCGCAGGGGAAGAACAAGCATTTCAAGGTGCAGCTGAAGGACGGCCTCTACTGCATCGGCCAGCGCAAGTTCAGCTCCATGGAGGAGCTGGTGGAACACTACAAAAAGGCTCCCATCTTTACCAGCGAGCAGGGAGACAAACTCTACCTGATTAAGGCCCTGGCTGCGTCCTGATCACACACACTCACACACACACACACACACTCCTGCTTAAACTCACTCATAAACACACACACACACACCAGCGAGCAGGGAAACAAACTGTACCTGATAAAGGCCCTGGCTGCATCCTGAACACACACACACACACACACTCCCTTATACTCACTCGTATGAACACACGCGCGCACTCTCTCCTACGCAATCACACACTAACGTACAAACTCACACTCGTAAAGCCTGGAGACTTTTACACAACGTCAGGACTTATGTGGCGGGAAATTGTGAGCATTCCAAGAGGACGGGGGGATGAATGAACGAACGAGCGAACGACAGGGAGGAAGAGAGGGGTCCAGAGGGAGGAGAAGGACTATGGACTCCCATGTGTGAGGACAATTCAAGCCTCTCGGTTGGACATTGAAAAGTATCCAGATGTGTTTAGATAATAGGCCAAACCATGATTTCCACCTTGACATCTATTAGGCCTGCATTTAATTTTTTTCCGTCGTCGTCGTTGTTGTTTTCTCGTTAATAATATATGTATATATTCTTTTTAACAGTTTCTTTTTAAAATGTGATGATGCTTTTAACTCTACCCAATCATACCCAACGACAAAATCGACCATGAGAGGCATTTTGGGGTGTTGTGGATCCAGAATCTAGCATAGAGTTACGCATTTCTATTTGTTTCATCGTTTTGTCTGTCTTAACTTACTCAGCGTCATACAAGTGCTACAGTGTGTGGATGATGATCCGCCATTTTGCTAACTGCTCAACCTGAATAAAAATAATTAAGTGACCAAAGTATATTTATTGGTAGGATTTCATTTCCTGATAATTCAGAATTACGATATTGAGATATTTGACTGTGTATTGACCGGTTAGTCTCTTGTCATGAGAAATATCAAGTTGATTTCAGCCGTGGGTTTTGTGTATTGGCTACTCTGTATGTAACGCCCAGTTGGGACTAGAGGTCAATAGGGCATCTCTACACCAAGAGGGTTGATTGTCTTACTTGTAGCCATGTCTGAGTCACTTGAATGTCGCTGGGTTGAGGCAGTACATGAATGTGGTGTTTCCATCTCTCCTACATTGCCGTGTGTGTGTGTGTGTGTGTGTGTGTGTGTGTGCATGCGTGCGTGCATGCTTCTATGTGGGTGTGACTGGCAAGTACTAATCACAGATACTGTCACACTATACTCAGTGGTGGCAGAGATGGCCTTGGGGATAAGAGGCTAGCTTGGTGCTGTGTGTGTGCGTGTGCGTGCGTGCGTGCGTGCGTGCGTGTGTGTGTCGAGCATTGCTCATCCCGCAGTTTTACCAATACCAGAGGATGCAGAACCCCCGCCCCCCCTTTCCGGAGTGTGATTGACAGGTGATGCGTCCACTCTGTGTGGCCTGGAGGTGTTTCTGAGGAGTCTCTCAGTGGGGAGTCTCTCTATAGGGGGAGAGAGTCTCAGTAGGGAGTCTCTCTATAGGGAGAGAGAGTCTCAGTGGGGAGTCTCTCTATAGGGAGAGAGAGTCTCAGTGGGGAGTCTCTCTATAGGGGGAGAGAGTCTCAGTGGGGAGTCTCTCTATAGGGAGAGAGAGTCTCAGTGGGGAGTCTCTCTATAGGGGGAGAGGAGCAGAACTGGACCAGCCGGGTCTCAGAGGAGCCCACTGGGCCTGGCCTGTCCAGACAGTCCACTGAGCTGACGTCAGGCCCACTGGAGGCAGGGAGGGTGAGAAGGAAAACGACTGAGTGAATGGGTCATAAAGAGTGTGTGTGTGTCTGTGTATTGTTCACCAAGGAAACACCCCTGTCCTCCCACTCACACACAAATTAAATTATCCGTTTTCACACAAGCTGTCGAGTGTGTGCGCATTCGTGGAGTCAGTTACAGGAGTGTTGCGTTCGATGCTGGCGATCGCGTAGCCATCGTAGTTTGGTTGCCACGTCTGTGGTCCGGTCCCTTCACGCTGTCACCCGTCACGTGCTTCCAGCTCCCGGTGACGTCAGAGATTTGTCACGGGACGGGAAGTTAAGGAGCTGACGATTGAGATGACCATACATGCCGAGTGCCACATAGAGTTTAGGTCTGTCCCGTTGTACTGATAATGCATGATGGGATACTGTATGTTGCCATGGACATATTTAGGCCTCTGGTTAAGATTTAGCTGTAACTAACTATGGTTTTGTGACCCTCGTTCTATATGGTTTGTGTGCACAGATGAATAAGGACGTCTTGTGGGGGGAAGAAGAGGGGATGTTGTGTGTTGAGGGGAAAGTGTAGCAGGCAGTATCAGAGAAGGCAGCCAATCAGCCAGCAGCGAGCCCATCCGCTCAGCAGTGAGGGTCGATTGCGCCGGCGCCATGATGACTTCCCCAGCTGTGCTGAGTTGGACCGGAGTCTCGGTCCAGGAATGGGGATTTCACTGGAGCAATGGAAAAATGACCCAAAAAAACAGGAGAGAGAGAGAACGAGAGAGAAAGGATGGAGGGAGGAGATGGACTCCAGTGACTACATATCTGGAATATCAATCCCTGTGATTAGGGGTGTGGGGCGGAGTCCAGGCCCAGGGCTGGTGGGGGAAAAGGAGGGTTGTTTTTTGGGGAGCTGGTTGTAGGTCGTAGGTCATGGTTGTAGGTCGTAGGTCATGGGATGTCTTATGTAGTGAAACGGAAGACGGATTTACACACAACTCAGGTATAAGTGAAATATCTAGGACTCGCACTGCTTTCTGTTCTGCATGGACTTTCTATGAGTTCCACTTCTGACTATCTACAAAGCCACACAGCCAACTCAAAGTAGCCTGGATTACAGGATTACTAGGACGTCATTTTGAACATGTGCCTTCAATGCTGACTGTCAAAACCAAAGGATTTTGGTGTCCCCAGTGCCACCCCATCGCACCCCCCCCCCCCCACCCTCCTAACTTGTCACACCACTTTGTTATTTGGTTAAAGCTTTGCATGTACGTCAACAGACTCAAATTTGTGCGGGGGTCATGTCCTCAAATTCCCACCTTCTGAAGACTTCCTTATTGAGATTTTGATTTTTTTTTTGTTCCCCTATCAAGACAGTGTTGATTTTTGGTGGTCAGGTCCTTCTGGTTTGAAATGTGAGTGTGACCCTTTGATTTGTATCTTGGAAAATAATAGATGCTAATGTGTGTAGTATTAAGTGACCTTACTATAGCTGATTTCATTTCAAATAAAGTGATTATTTCATTTAAAAAGGTGATTAACAGTGGAATGCCTAAATGTCTATACAGTACATACGTGATATTCAGCTATGCTTTGGTGCTCAGTACAGATCATAACCCCGGGTAGGACCTTTGAGCACCAGGGTTGTGAACTTCCATTAAGTGGAGAAAGTTTGTTGTGAAGAAATGCTTACTGTATCCTAAGACCCAGCCAAATGCTGTATTTTAATGTCTATAGTCCCCTCCCTGCGTTTGTAAAATGTACTTGGTATTTCAACAACAGTGTAAAAAGCATTCACCTTTCAGGTTTAGACACTCAAATAGGTAAAAAAAAAAGAAGAAGAAAAGAAACGCTACACATACAGTAAATAATTTGAATTGTCACTTGAATACAGAACTCTCTCTCCTGTTGTACTGTGTGGACTTTGGGCCTCTCTCTCTCTTTTTCTCTCTCTGTACTGTATGTGCCCATCTCTGGAGGCTGCATGAGCAGAGCCTTCCTGCTGTACAGAAATGGGTTCAGATCTGCCCACAAAGACATGGGAGGGTCAAATGTAACTGATATTAGGTGACCCTCTTAAGTGTGTGGGTTTGATATGATCTGGAAAAACCCCATAGTGGATTTTCTGTTCATTCTCACCTCAATGCTTTAACTGCATTTCATGTGTTTCAACTAAAAAAAAACAGAGAAGAAGAGCCTGGAATAGAAATGATCTGTGATTATGATCTCTGTGATTATGATCTCTGATCTCTGTGATTATGATCTATGATCTCTGATTATGATCTCTGACCTCTGTGATTATGATCTCTGATCTCTGTGATTATGATCTCTGATCACTGTGATTATGATCTATGATCTCTGTAATTATGATCTATGATCTCTGTGATTATGATCTATGATCTCTGTGATTATGATCTATGATCTCTGTGATCATGATCTATGATCTCTGTGATTATGATCTATGATCTCTGTGATTGTGATCTATGATCTGTGATTATGATCTCTGATATCTGTGATTGTGATCTATGATCTGTGATTATGATCTCTGATCTCTGTGATTATGATCTCTGATCACTTAGTGCTTTTGTGCTGCTGTCATGTTTGTGCTCTTGTCATGCATTCTATCTTAAACATTCTATGTATGAGAGGGAGATTGTGTGTGTGTGTGTGTGTGTGTGTGTGTGTGTGTGTGTGTGTGTGTGTGTGTGCGTGCGTGCAGGTGGGTGTGTGTGTGGGAGAGAGATGATGCAGGCGCGGTGGTCATACAGGCAGAGCTGTGAAAATTAATCTATTCATACTCGTAATACTGTTTTATGGAGGGGAAATGATCTTCACATGTAATATTTTAGAAGAGTTTATTAGGCTGTTCAAAGGAAGTAATAAACCACATAAACTGATGTCTTTTGTCTCTTCCTTGTGAAATGTTATGCTCTAACACCACCTGGTGGCCAATCACATGAATGCGCGCTTGTGTTGGGATTTTAGAAAAGTTGTACTGTAGCTAATGAAAGCCAGAACATGGATACACAATTTAGCTCTAATTAGCTTTTAGCTCAGGGCGGCATGTAGCTCGGGAGATAGAGCGGCCGGCTGGGGATCGCAAGGTTCCCGGTTCGATCCCAGCTTCCGGAGTGTGCCAAAGTGTCCTTGAGCAAGACACTCTGAACCCCCAAAATTGCTCACGTGCGGCATGGTTGCGCAGTACCTACAGGTAGTACTGTCGCCTCGCAGCAAGAAGGTCTCTGGGCCTTTCTGTTTGCATGTCCTCCCCGTGTTTGCAAGGGTTTCCCCCATAAAGAACCCATTATGAAAAACATGCAGAAGAACAGATGCTCTTCAGTGTGGTCCCTGCAGGACTTGGACTGAGCACTTGGTGAACGATGACTGCCCACTGCCCCTGGAGGAGAAATGGGAGAAATGCAGGGAACCATCTCCACTGGCGACCACCGAAGACGTGCATGTGTGCTGTGTAGCCCACTCTCGTGTGTTTGTGTGTCATGCGTGGTCAAATAAAGACCCCTCATGGTCCAGAATTTTTCTTTTAATATACAGAGATCTATTTCACGCTCCGCTCCTTGTCTCTCGCAAACTAACATTATCACACCACATCATTTATTTCAAATCATTTATTTTAAAGGATACTATGAAAATAACCTTGTTATTCTATTGTTAGCAATGTTCCTTTTATATACAAACATCCATACATTCAGCCACTCCCATTTTTACAGCAAGCAGCCAAGCACACAGGGTGAAAAGCAACAGACGTGTCTGAATTCCACAAGTACTTTAATTATTAAAAGAAACCTTGAAGCAACAGCAGCAACCAGAATCTCATAGAGCACTAAGCACAAAGCCAGTCTGTGTTTTTCATTACGTAATCTGGAGTGTGGCTGGCCAAGTGTCTTGGACTGACTGTAGTTAACCCTGGCTCATTCCGGTAAGATCAACAGCACAGCCAGACGCTTCTTGTCAGTGCCAGCTTTGGTCCCTTGGTCAGTGGGGCCCCCAGAGTGTCACACGAGGCATTTTAAAGGGACAGGTCACCCAAATTAGATGTGCAATCGTCAATTTACTGAGACCACCTGTTCCATTGGCATCGCTAAAAATGAGGATATTTTTCACTTCACAAGAACCCCAATTTGTCTTGATGATTTAATTGTTCTGGATTATTGGGTGAACTCAAATCTCGTAGAGGGAAATGATTCACAGCAGTGCGCAGTTATTACAGCAGTCACATGTTATCAATTACAAAAGTCACATGTTATCATTTTCCAGTTTCCATGGCTGATAGTGTTTTTATTTTCCTGTATCCCATTTTCCCAAGATGGAAGTACTGTTCATCTTGCTCATACAGAAGTCAAAAATCTAAAGTGCAATTATTTATCCATACCTTTTGCTAAGACTATACCGTTTAACGCTGGACCAGTGATTTCAAGGACAACTTGGTTGGCCTATAATACGCTACAAGCAAGTTTATGATCCAATAATTGGTGGCAAGGGGAAGAATCAAAGATACAAAGCATTATCCAGTCAGCTCAGGGTATGCATCTGTTTAGAATCATCTACTACTCGATCATTCTCCCTCTCTTATGCCGGGCTCGCACTACAGGACTCTTGGGCCGGTTTATCCTTGATTCAGCCCTCCCAATAATCGGAGGAGAAATCTGGTCTGGAACGTTGGGCGGTACCGATGTTGGGCCCAGATGATCTTGTAATGTGTGGGGTTTACAGATCCAAACTTAACCTCCCGATCGGCTCGCAGACCCATCGGGGCCGCCCAGAGAACATCAAACATGATATTTAAGATTATTATGTCCTGACTTTACAAGTGAGACGGCGAGACCAGTGGTTTGTTGCTCCCTCGGGCACGATAATATCCCGTAGTGTGTGATGCGGCGTTATTTTCACATATTGTCGTGGATGCACCGATTGCAAAATTCTGGGCCGATGCCGATGCCGATGTTTAAAATAACAATCCAGCCCATGTTTATTTTATTTTTATTCCCCCTTTTGTGTCAGGGAAACAAAGAAATGAAGTGTTTGGTTCCAAAACGCCGATTTTGATTTCACTTTAATTTGAAAGCAAACTACACGTGCGTTTGCGGCGTTACGTCACGGATCTTCTCCGAATCTGCAGCTGGGTAGGCTACGTTTTGCAACAAAAAAATCTGTAATTGTTGCGACATAACATCAGCCACTACCATCGTTGAATGTCATTTTATTTGCCGATGGGCCGATGGCAGTCAACAAGGCCAACATGGGCCGATGCCGATGTTCGGCCGATGCATCGGCATCCCTAGTCGTGTGCGCTCGATTTTGAAATTGATCAGGATTTGAAATATCCAGCAGTGTGACCCCGGCATTAGAAATATAGGCGGTCAGACAAGATGGCCGGCAGGTGTGTCATAACCTGCATCCTAATCCACCAATGGGGCTCCATTGGGTTGTAGCGCGTGTACGGGTGTTTGGACACGATGGCGTCTGTGATGTCATCCAAAACCGGCGCCACGTCCTTCTGCCCGCTGTTGCAATAGGAACGCATCACAGCCATGCGCTGCTCGAAGTGCTGCTTCCCGTAGTCCTCCTGGACTGCAGGGGGCGCCTCCTTCCACAGCTTGTCCGCCGTGGAGGCCACAATGTCGCGCGTCAGGATGCCTGTGGCGACGATGAAGTTGCCGGGTTCGACGACGGAGACTTTGACCCCCCAGGACTTCATCTCGTAGCGGAGGCAGTCGGAGAAGGCTTCCACGCCGTATTTAGACACGCAGTAAGGGGAGCGCATAGCGTTGCCCATCCTCCCATACATACTAGCCAAGTTCACCACACGACCTACAACAACAGGATAGTGCAGTTAATAACAGTCATTCCTCATGGTTACTACAACAGTTATAACATGTGGCCTAAATCATAGTGCTGGTTTCAAGCTCAAGACAAAAATGATAGTGAACTATAGTAAATAAGTAAGATATGCAACATGAAAACCCAAGAAGAATTGTGTGATTTTCTAGTTTTGCATTAAAGGCTTTTCCTCAAAGTCCCCAGGCATGCAGGTCTCTAGTCTATAGTTCAACTGTTCTCAGATTGATTGTTTGAAACAGTTCACTTGAGGTTTACTACTGACACAACAGTCGTTCATTTACAAACTCTCAAAGTAGTGCATTCCCAAGTAACTTAATTTTCCTTTTGACTGAGCATCCTCATAAAAATAAATACCAGTCAAAACATGCCTTTATGTCCTGATAACGGTGACAACTCAGCAACCAAATTCTTTTCACTTGCCTAATCATCTTGGATAAAGATTAAAGTATTAGATTAAAGGTCTACAATTCCTGCAAGTAAATCTTATTGCAATATTTACTTGCAGGAAATAAATACCAAACCCTATTCTAACCCTAACAGTACTTACTAAAAGTTATTCTTCGAATTGAATACATCAACATGCTTAGTGAGTGAAATAGGTCACCCTTTACAAAAAATAACTGAATAGTGGAGTGAAGTAACTGCAGTAATCATTTACTGTTCTCCGACATATAAAGTCGTATTAAATACTAGTGTTGCAACAACATCAACATCCGGAGCAACTAATGGCTTCAGAATTCACAACTCATCAGCAATTACACTGTATTTTCTTTTCTTTTTTTTTCTTTTTAGAACAAAACATACTGTATTCTGGGAGTGGCTGTTAAACACAAACATTCTTTTAGGCATTTTTTTGCAAATCCCATTCATTTTTCCCATAGGGATTTTGGACGACACCCCAGTGGTAAAAATGGTTTCTTACTTTTCAGCCTACAAAGTTACGTCAGACCTCACCACTCTATTGGAAGTAAATTAAGTTCTGCTGCTGTGCCCAGGTTTCACCTTTGGCCCTGCGTAGGAGGGGCAGGACGGCCTTGGTGACCCTGATGGTGCCCCACAAGTTGACCTCTGACACCTGCCGATAGGTCTCCATGGTGGTGAACTCCACCTCCCCAAAGGTTGAGACGCCAGCGTTATTCACTATGGCCCACAGACCTGCTCACAACCAGAGAAGCAGTTCAACACACTTCCGTCATCTGTTGAGTTGTCTTAAGGCCACTGTTCTTCAGATCAACATTACTGTTCATTTAAAAACACAGACTGCAGGAAAATGTGGTCCATGCAGTGCCAGCAAACTGTAATATGATGCGAAGTAATATGTGTGTGTGTGTGTGTGTGAGCGCGCGCTTGTCTAGTAAAACAGGTGTCCCATTACTTGTAATGAGTAGCTTGTAACCGAGTAACCTAACCATGTAATCCTAACATCAGCTTCCAGACGGTGGCAGTCAGATGGTGAAGTTCACCTCTTTCCGAGTCCTCCAGGTTGGCCCTGATGTCGTCCACAGCTTGGTCCACCTGCTCATCACTGCACACGTCCAGCTGAACTACCTTCAGACGGTCTGACCGGATGTCCTGTAGCTCCTTAGCCCCTTCCCCACCTTTGTCCTGAAAGGTACAAGTCTTGTACTACAATAGCTCTTTGCTCACGAAATAAACTGACCTCACGTAGCCTACCTCAGCGCATCAACTGATCTCACTTAGAGTCCCTCATGTGAATTGAAACATAAACACACTTCAATGCATTCAATGTGTGAAATAGCAGGAGGTTGGATGCCAGTGTAAACCTTCGGTCAACTTTACTACCTTTCAAGCTATATTTTATAGGCTATTAGTGTCTCTGTTTACTATTGTTCTTGCTATTATTCTGCTTTGTTTTCTTAATGAGTTTGTGATTGTTTCAGCACTTTGAGATTGTCTGACAATGAAATGTGCTTTATAAATAAAACGAATTATTATGATTATTAGGCTATGATTATTATTATCATTTACCTTTAGAAGGCATCCCGCGAAAACAGTGAAGCCCAGTTTGTGAAGATGCTTGGCCAAAGCATGACCGAAACCACTGTCGCATCCTGTTACGAAGACAGCCTTGCCTTTCACCTATATGGAGAAACGCGTTACCAATAAGTTACAAATTAGATTGAAAACCTCAGCGACGGTGGTAGGATATAAGCATACAAAAATAGACACATGATAAGTTCTAGGCTACTTGATTAGGCTCCTTGCGGAAATTGAATTCAAACGCTCAAAATAGCCTACTTAGATAACTTCACCAAGGAAATCCATTATGCATGAGAATATTATCTCGAGATACACGTAGGCAAATACACTGTTGCATTAACATATCGATAGTGAGCAACCTACCTCAACTGATCCACGGGGAATTTTAGGCGTTGCGACATACACAACAAAAAGTAAATATATCACAACTATGCACTCGGTCACATTCGTCTCAGGAAAGCCAAAACATCTGGCAACGATATTCAACAGTCCCGGAATTCCAAAACCCAACACAACTGTCAAAAATATTGACAATGATACAAGAAGTGCAACTCGTACGAATGGAACCGCGGCCATCTTGCCGAGTTGTGTTTACTTCATGGATGTATTGGTTTACTTTCACGCCCCCTAGCAAGCAAGTACACTACAGTGAAGTCCTGCAGTAGCATGATATTTAGGGCGGCATCAAGGCAGCCTATGACTTTGAAATGTGACAAGAACAAAAAAAAAAGTGACAATGTTTGACTAGTTGTGAGTTAAATTGCTTACCAATTTAAAGTTTCAACAAATTAAGGTTTACCCAGTAAGATGGTTAAACAATAGGTTTAACAGATGATGATATGGAATTACCATAGTGAAAGATTAAAAATGTCAACTACACAAAATGAATGTGCGCACTATCCGGAACCTTTCAATATGGCCACTGGGTGGCGGTGTGATACACAAGTTCTCCTCTAGGCGAACCATGAAAAGAGAATAGTCTCTTATTTTACCTTACCCAAAAAAGCACATAAAGTAGGCTATGCCTGTGAATTCAATGTAGTCTAGACAAAGAGGCATGCCATATTGAAAGTGTTCGCTGATTATGATGGATTTACAACACTCCCTCTAGTCCTCCCAGATCTACCCCCACCCCCTGGTTCCTCCCTCTAGTCCCCCCAGATCTACCCCCCACCCCCTGGTTCCTCCCTCTAGTCCCCCCAGATCTACCCCCCACCCCCTGGTTCCTCCCTCTAGTCCCCCCAGATCTACCCCCACCCCCTGGTTCCTCCCTCTAGTCCCCCCAGATCTACCCCCCACCCCCTGGTTCCTCCCTCTAGTCCCCCCAGATCTACCCCCACCCCCTGGTTCCTCCCTCTAGTCCCCCCAGATCTACCCCCCACCCCCTGGTTCCTCCCTCTAGTCCCCCCTAGTCCCCCCAGATCTACCCCCTGGTTCCTCCCTCTAGTCCCCCCTTGTCCCCCCAGATCTACCCCCACCCCCTGGTTCCTCCCTCTAGTCCCCCCTTGTGTCCCCAGATCTACCCCCCACCCCCTGGTTCCTCCCTCTAGTCCCCCCTTGTGTCCCCAGATCTACCCCCACCCCCTGTCTTGCCTCACACCTACACCTCAGTTCTTGATTGTCTAGAACAGATCCCCACCTGTGAATATTAAACAAATCCCACCACTGGATACAAATATCGTTTTTTTTTGTTGAAAAGCAGTTAGTGTGCTTATTGTGTGTGCACAAGTCCTGTAGTAAGGAGCTGGCGGGGTGTTTATGTAGGCTATGCAAATTAAGGTGTACGAGAACGCACACTCAACTTAACAAGCAGTGGCATTCCTCATTTGGGGGAGCACAGCTGAGTACACTGGCAGTTTAAGAACACATTTCCACACCTTCATGAATCCGGCTGGGATCTTTCTTAGGGTTGGTCTTACGGAGTTCGGGATGGTCTTAAAATGTTGAGGAACGAGGACCAATATTCTCACTCCAAGCTACTTTACATCTCAGGGAGTTAGCAGCTGCTACCATTGTCAAAATCAATCATATTACCTTAGGCTACTTCCCAACATGCGCATATTGACAAAATTATAGTTCTGCGCACCTGCCCACATTTGCATTTCCATCAGTTTTGTTGTAACGGACTTGTGTTAACATAGCCTCCACTGTTACGTTCCACTTTAGTGTCTGTTACACTGTGCAAAATATAGTATCAAGACTTCACCCTCTTTTTGTCAACCCAATTCTTCTCCAGAGGTCACTTCATGTGGGGAAAATAAACAAGGATAAACAATGAAATTACCAAACATATTATAGAATGTAACAATGTATAAAATAGTACAATGCAGATGTTTGAAAGAAAACAGATCAGCTCTCTGATTTTGTACCATTTTATTTAGCGTGTAAAAGGGGCTGTGGTACAGGCACTATCTGGGTCGGGTACGACGGTGGTGAGCAGAGAGAACAGGGTGAACTATGCAACTAAGTGTCAGAGCAGCGGTAGATTCTGCCAAGACGAGCGAAGGCAGAGCAGAACCGTTAGGTGAGAGAACTGCCTCCAGGCACCAGGGACCGGGGAGGAACAGGAACCCAGGGACCGGGGTGGAACAGGGACCCAGGGACCGGGGTGGAACAGGGCCCGGGGTGGAACAGGCACTAGGGACCAGGATGGACCAGGATGGAACAGGTACCCAGGGAGGAACAGGGACTAGGGACCGGGGTGGAACAGGCACTAGGGACCGGGGTGGAACAGGGACCCAGGGACTGAGGTGGAACAGGGACCCAGGGACCGGGGTGGAACAGGGACCCAGGGACCGGGGTGGAACAGGGACTAGGGTGGAACAGGGACTAGGGACCGAGGTGGAACAGGCACTAGGGACCAGGGTGGAACAGGCACCCAGGGACCAGGGTGGAACAGGGACCCAGGGACCGTGGTGGAACAGGGACCGGGGTGGAACAGGCACTGGGGTGGAACAGGGACCCAGGGACTGAGGTGGAACAGGGACCCAGGGACTGGGGTGGAACAGGTACCCAGGGACTGGGGTGGAACAGGCACTAGGGACCAGGGGGGAACAGGCACCCAGGGTTCTGCTGTGGGGCGTAACCCCAACAGGAAACCCCACCTGGGTGATGGAAAGCCAGTGACCCTCAGGTGGAGGTGTGGTTAACAGTATTAAAAAAGAAAAACTAAAGCAGCAGTAAAAGCACAACATTACAAAGACATGTAAAGTTCAGAGATTTAATAAACTGTGCTACTTTAATTTTGAATTAGTTTTGAATACAAATTGTAGTGTTTGACAATGTTCCATAGATAGACAAACACAGCCAGACAATTCATGAAATGCTGTTTAGACATGAGCATGGGGACGCAAAGGGGTCCATATTTTTCACAGTAAGGGTTAAGTGCAAAAATCACTAATTTGGCGAGTCATTTTCTGACCAAAAAGTTTTTACCTATCCAAACAGGATTTCTATTGGCCGTTACAATTTTCTTGCATCACATTTTTTGTGAGTTGGCAAATAGTTAGTTCACAGTGTAGGGACAGTATAAAGCATCTGAAGAAAGTGACAAGACGCAGCATTGCATAGGCGAAGTGCACAGTTTACAGTGTTGTCAACACTTCCTCAGTGTAACAGTACGGCGCTGTCTTTGGAGTCGGCACTGTAGGGGTGAGAGGTCGGTACTTTACGGGCGAGAGCTTGAAGGAAGTGGTTCAAGAAATAGCAGACCAAGATGGAGAGGGGTAGAAAACCTAAACTGGATCTCAGCAAGATCTACAATCTATAAATCTGCAAGTGCTCTCTTGCTGGAATTCCCTTCAATCCCGAATTTATTTGAGAAAAGCGTCTAGCTTTTTCTGGATATTCTCAAAAGAGTCCATTCCCATGTAGTCTGCCTGGCCCTGTTCCCATCTCTGCTTGCGTTCCTCTGAGGAGATGGCGGCTTGGTCTTCCTGCACGGAGTGTGAAGCATCCACCTGGGCAGAGAAGAGCAGAATATTACATTACACAACTGAGATGGTCCACTATCTGAGGGATAAGCGCTACGACCAACACCCAAAAGAACACCTGCTTTTTGCGATCAGTGCTGATCGTCTGACATGATGCCAAAACAACCATTTGGCTAAACGCTCTGACAAGACTGGCCTGCCAAAATCGGTATGAGTGATGAGGGTGATGACAAGGGTGTTGACCGTTAGCACCAACACCGATTTCTCTTTCACATAAAGAGTGTGTTGACTGATACGGCCGACAAGTCTCCTCTTTGGCACATCGTTTCATTCTAAAAATGACCTTGTGTCACTTAACTGGAATTGTCAGATAACTAGATATCAAAATTCAGATACAATACAAAAAGGAAATTGTGCACATTACCAAACAAGGTAAGTTACCCATAACTTAATGGATTCATAAAAATAAACAGTAACAAAATAACAACAGCAAAAGACCCAAATGAAGGATAAAACAGGGCAGATAAATCAGTGTTGTGGTCTCACCTCCACACATCCGGTGTTGAAGGGCTGGTCTCCGTAGTTCTCCTGGAGCAGCGGCAGGACAGCGCTGGAATACAGGACCCACCACTCCAGGAGGAAGGCGGGGTGAGTGGACGCCTCCTGCACGTCTCCCTGGATCCTCCCTGCTTTGGGGTCGAACGTGTAGCTCCATGGCTTGGTCTTCCCCAGGAAGTGGACCACCTTGGCGTTGCTGCCGTATCTGCAAACAGACGGGCGGAATATGCGTACGGTTCGAGTTTGGGTTTTTACGGCTTTTTGCCTCATGAGAGGGGGGGCGGATCTGCTGACCTCAACGGAACTACAGCTGGTCAGGTTAAAAAAAAAACGAAAAAGTACTAGTGTTGAGAAAATAGTCTGGCCAACTTCTCAAAATGGTTTCCGTTTGGCAATACAGGTGGCAACGACAGCTTTCGATACAACCAAATGACACACACTACTGTCAACAGTCGCCTACAATCAAGAAACATTGTACATAACAAAACCCAGGACAGTATAATCATTAGTGGAAATAAATCTGTCAGTTGCTAATTGCAATTTATTTGGCTGAGGTTTCAGTCATCAATCCTTTAATGCATAAACATACACCCATTACTGTATATTTGCCACACAAACCCTGCACAAACCCAGGCTGCCACTTAGGAAGGGAGCTTGTTTGCCAGAACATGGAGTTCTGCCCATCCAGAGAACTACCAGCAAGTGAAGTACATGTGTACCCTCCATTCTTTGAGATGGTTGCCAGGAGATGCCATTACTGTTAACTTGGAGCCAGCAAAGTGCCTCTGCTAATGAGAGGTGCTTTCAGAGTGGGGAACGAGAGAGAGAGAGAGAGAGAGAGAGAGAGAGAGAGAGAGAGAGAGAGAGAGAGAGAGAAAGAGAGAGAGAACAAGAGAGACAGAGAGAGAAATGGACAGAGAGAGAAATGGACAGAGAGAGAGAGTACAAGAGAGAGACAGAGAGAAACAGACAGAGAGAGAGAGAACAAGAGAAAGAGAGAAATGGACAGAGAGAGTACAAGAGAGAGAGAGAGAGAGAGAGAGAGAGAGAGAGAGAGAGAGAGAGAGAGATGGAGGCAGAGTGTGAGTGAGTGACCAGCCGAGCGTAAAGGTCTTACCGGGTCTATTTTGGAGTCTGGGTATCAGCTGTGTGGTGCTCAGGGTGGAAATCCAACCCAGCCCAACATGGAGGCTAATGGGAGGCTTAGAAAACAGTTTGCTGCCGTTCGCCGTCCCCCCCCTGGTAATCTGATGCATGACTAGACTTTCATGTGACTGTGTACCAACTTCTGTAGTGTTTTGAGTCACTGCTTGTTTTAGGTGAGGATATTGGAGCAAGCATCTAATAAAGAGACCATGATGTTATGTAGATTTTGTCCGAGAAGTACTCAGACAAAATAGCAATATAAAAAAAAATAAAAAAAAGTCATTATACTGGTGTTCTTGCATCCATTCTTTCCATCAATGTTCACAAGTTTGTTTGTTTTTTCCTCATAAGATTAGACTGTAGGCCTACTTACTGCTTGAAGGCAGGAAGGTAGGTGTAGATGGCTATGCTGCTGAGGTTGTAGATGAAGGGGAGGTGTTTTGCGATGTCCGTCGTCGCCCAGGTGTTGAAGTAGCCGTTCAAAACCCCTTGGTCTCCTCCTGCAGAAGAGAAACAAAATGGCTGAACAGTCAACCCTGAAGATTCTGAACATGGTCGATATAATGTACGTGAACACTCCAACAACAATAGTACTGTCAATTAATAATATTTTAGAGCAATTGGAAAAAACGGTAGTGTGGCTTTGTAACCGTGAGAGCCATGCTTGAAAAATGACACATTTGCCATCTTCTCAGAGCTTAGACGGCAACAAAAAGTTGTACAGTGAACTGAAGAACACTGCTGCATGGCTTAAAAAGCAAAGCGTAATTATTTTGGAACAGCTTTCCTGAACGGGTGGGTGGATGAGTTGGTTAGCCGCCAGCCTCGCTCAGCTCTTACACAGCACATCTGTAACACACCAGAGTCATTAGGCTTCCTGCTGTCTGGCCCTCGCTAGTCAGACTGCACCAATCAACCCAGGCAGGAAAACCACTAGCGCCACTGCATCCGACAGCCTGCGTTCACACCGATCGGTGAAATCGCACGCTAAACGCTCTTTTAATTTCCGAATGACAGCCAGTTACTCGACATGGCTGCTAGCTGGACACAGTCCGTAAACTCTGCCTTCAAAAGAAGATGCATGTTAGGGAGGGCGTTTAAAAGAGTTTACGGGAATCGCATACAAGTAACATAGCTGAGGTAATGTGCAGTCTGTAGAGAGCCTGCAGAGGAGGGCTCAGCCGGGCAGTTTAGGAGGCCATGGCAGTACGCGAAAGAGCAAGTGCCTGAAACCCAACCCGCCCCCCCACCCCGACCCTCCACCCCCCCCTCTAAATCAAATCCCTATATACATAAACCATTCAACTCCGGGACAAGACCCCTTTATCACTCATCTTCTCAATGCAATCTGTCAGACTCAGTCTCTATATTAGTCTCTATATTAGACTCCCGAGTTGTATATATAGATTTGGCTCCGTGGAGCGCTCGCAGTGCCAGAGTCTGTAACAGACACAATGTACAGAACACGCTCAGGGGAGGTGCATTCTGGGACTAGCAGGATGTCAAGGAGGGGTGTATTGTAACAAGCCCCCCCCCACCTCCCCCGAGGGTAAAAATAGTAGGGAGTTGATGTAGTTAATCTGTTGCAGCAGGGGTATTTCAGTTAAACGCCACTTCACATTGTAGATGGCAATGTAGGTCTAATGTATACCTAGCCATGGTGATACAGTATTCTGCCAGATTAACTCAAATACAAGTTCTAAAAGTATACATTGTGGTTTGAGTATCCTGTATTATTGGACAAGCATTAGTACTTCAATTTAATCTTGGCTGTTATTAGTCAAGTGGCTACCTAGGTACATCCTGAGCATAGTAGAGGTGTGGCAGTATAATGATGTGTAAATTACCATGTGCCATCTGCAGCGATTCATATGAGAAAGTAGAGCTACCAGCTGAACAAGTCACAGCAAATCCCTCATACACTCATACCTACAGTAGGTTTAAGTGGGCCATGGCACACATTCGAATTTCACAACACAAAAGGTACATTGTCCTAAGGCGCTACACGGTAAGGAGACCTTTGGGTTTATCAACCACATGTTGGCACTGGCCTATGAACAGAAAAGTAAGGGGCCCAAATTCACTACAAGTTGTCCTTTGAGCCTCTAAACTGGACCCGAGCGTGGTCCCGAGCACAGGGGCTACGCTGCCTCCAACGCCATAGACTGGCGCAGTTTAAAATAAGCTGGCTGTAACCGCTCCCTTCACTCGCGACAGGCCGGAAAATCCCCTCGGGGTTTTGCTCCGGCGCTCACAAGGTCCGGCGCATAATACGAGCCGGCAGGATCTTCATTTTGAAGGGATGAGGCGGGCGAGGCAGGAATGTGCATCTCCCGCGGGCTGCTGACTTTGGCACCTGACGATGTTGGAACCACAAACGAAATCCAGAGAGGAGGCCTCTGGGCAGAGGCGTCGCAGCGCAGGGGAAATTGAGTCGGGTTGCCCTGTGACCAGAGAGTCTTCCCTCAACAAGCCAGTTGAACTTCATCTGCCGTTACTAAAGAGCTAGTAAGCGATAGTCTTTTTCTGACATACTACAGGCAATACTAGCATCAGTACATCATGTATTGCTTGTAGTATGTCAGCAGAAGCAGACGCTAAAGGTCAAAGTCATAGCCAGAGCCTACATGTATTTATAGCAAGGGCTGTCTATCCAATAGCTTTTCCAATTAGCCTACAGTGCCAGGGGGTTGTGTGTGATTCACTTGCGCTGAATCTGACGGGTTTACACACTGACCAAAAATAAAACATTTAAACAAATCATCTTTGTGATAACATAAGTACTTGGTAATGTGACCGACTGACATGCTTTGGATAAAGTGGCAAAAAGGGTAGAAGTAGCAAAAGGCCTTCGCCCGACAACAGTATGAGAGAGCATTCTACACACAAACGATGGGCAGCGTTATGCTTTGACTGGGGTCCAGCTTCAGTGACGCCAGACCATCCCTAGAGTCTTGCCAACAGCCCCTAGCGGCAGCCAGAATGAGTGTACTTCAAAACACACACTGGACCACCATTAAGCAAACACATTGCTTTCTTGATTAACTCTAAATAATGGAATAGTTTGGCCATATCAGACCAACAGAGCAGTTCTTGTGCTAAAAATAGTTTTGAGCGCTACAAAGACACTGAAAAAATCCTAATACCAAACACTATACAAACAGTATATTATACTGTATAGGTAGGTGTCATGCACTCTAGGCTTAGAGTGAAGTGTCATTAGCAAAACACTGTACTTGTTCCTCATTGTGGTGTAAACGCACACCATCACACTTCCCCACAGCCCTCATAACGTTTCTTTAAGCTAAACTCCAATGAGGTGTCTGAACAAAACGGGTCTAGCATAAACGCCACAAAAAAAATCTGGCCATGAATGAGCTTCTTGTGTCCAGGCCTGCACGTCAGTGCCACCGCCAACTCTTATTTTGAATCGCCACATAAACGTATCTGTTCATCTTCAAGTTCATCTCCAAGTGAAAAAAGAACCGCAGTGGACTACTTGAATTAGGTCCAATACCTGAGCCCCCCTGCAAATGAAAGAAGCAGCCAGTAGTTTTAGGACAAACTGGAGCCAAAATGAACTCCACAATTCAGGAGGTCCCCTAGGGAGCAGCTAGTCGTTTCATGTCAACCAGTGCCCATGGAGCCTCTCCAGTTTAACCCAGACCAAGAATAACTTGGCGAGTGAAGAGTGGAGAGCCTTGTGCCTGGGCTCTAGCCCTGATAAAGCCCTCACTGAGAGCAAAGATACACACAAATAGGTTTTCCATCATATACAGAAGCAACTAACCCCAACCCCCAAAAACGCTTGAAATGGACCGTCCCAAGACGGCTGGCGCGCACACTCTGCCAAACAGCAAATACCACAGACGTTTGGAATGCTACATATATTGCATCCTCATTCTTGTAAAACCACCACATTGCACAGCAGCCCACAGACATGTTAAGAAAGATATTATCCTCACTTTCAGTTGGTGTATTGGAATACAATTCTAATGGTTAGGTAAAGAATTATTATTATTATTAATTAACATGAATTAATTACTACCCCTAGGTTGACAATGCCAAGGTGTCACAAGCCGATGACACCAACCCCCCACCCCCCCCCAAAAAAAAAGAAAAAAAAGAAAAAAGAATATATATATATATATATATTTTCTTTTTTTTCTTTTTTTTCTTTTTACATTAAAAAGGGTAGTAAAAGGTGACTTGCCGTCGAAGCTGCCATGCTCTGTACAGTACTGAAGAAGTTTGCCGTAGGTCTCCATGGAGGGTCGGAACACGAACACGCCGGAGTTGAAGCAGTCTGGCCAGCCGGGGTCTGGGGCCGCGGACAGCTCCTCTCTGTCAAACAGCTCATCTATGTTTGCTACCACCTGTCAGTCAGACACACACACACACACTTATCACACTGCAAGCAGGACAATTATCAACGTACTGACGCCGGTCTCAAAGTGTGAAAACTGATCTGAGGAATCCCAGGGCCACAGTGCCAGAGACACCGCTCAACAGCATGGACAAAGACAAATCTCCACAGTCACATCGTCCCCACCTGAACACACCCTCACCTCCCCCTCCCCCAGCTTCTCACCAGCGTGTCTGCGTCCATGAACACCGCTTTAGAGAAGTGTGTGAGGGTCCAGCAGTGCAGCTTGGTAAAAGTGATCCCCAAGTCCGGTCTCTTCATCATGGCCAGATGCGCCGTGTCTCCGCTGTCCAACACGTCCACCACCCGGACCTCGTCAAAGACCCTCTTCAGCGTGGCCCTGGAGGGACAGGTCATAGTTAAAGGGCTAGTGGGCCATTATGGACATGCATCTCTATTTGTGGTCTGTGTACCATGAACCTGAAACACAGAGACCATCATTTCACTGATCGTTCCAGTATTGAGTTAGCTGCGGTTTTTATGCAGGCTCTCGCTGGGCTACAATAGAAGTCAATGGGGCACACGTAAATGCATTTGAAAAACTATGATAAAGTTGTTTTCTGAGACGGGAAGCACAGGGTGTAATCTTACTAGTCTCAGTATGCTCTCCTGTGAGATCTATAAAATAGCTAATTGTTCAAAATAACACACTACCCCTTCTTAGGCATTCTAAACCATGCAAGTAATGTGTAGCACTAGTAGTAAACAAAAGTGTGTGTCAGAATCCATGAAGACCATAAAGAAGTGTAGTGATCACGAGTTTCACACAGTAGCTTGCTGTGAGGACACATTCAACCTCTGCTATGTGACAAAAGAATGTTGGGTGTAGGACGTTCATTTACGATCACGTTTGATGATTCATAGCATCGTCATAGGGACAACTTGTTCTTCTCTCACCTAACATGGCTTCTCTCACCTAACATGGTTAGACAGGTCTATGCTTGTGCTCCTGTTCGCATTTGTCATTAGGAAGGAGGATGCATTTTCAGAGAACTCAAACCAGACCATAGACCAGTAAAGAGATATCTCAAACCAGACCATAGACCAGTATAGAGATATCTCAAACTAGACCATAGACCAGTATAGAGATATCTCTAACCAAAAGATAGACCAGTATAGAGATATCTCAAACCAGACCATAGACCAGTTGTAGAGGGTATAGTCAGTGGTGTAGTGGAGGGTATAGAGACATCTCAAACTGGACCAGGGTCAGTTGCAGATGGTAGTGAGTCATAACAAAGGTAAGGTTTCTTACTGGCAGGGTTCTGAAACCTGGGGACCGATGAGTGCCACCAGCTTCTTTGATGTCTTGTGGTTGCGCAGGGATTTGCCCAAAACCATGGCCCCTTTGGCATAATTGTCATTGGTAGCCAGCGTCACAAAAGCGTGATCTGCACGAGGAATGAGAACACTGGATTCACTCACCATTTCTTAGTGATGTTAGGCTGAAGGCATTTCCAATGAAACATAGCTACCATTATTTGTGAAACATAATCTATGTAATACAATCTGAGTTCAAGAATACAATCTGAGTTCAAGAAAACAGTTACAACTTAGAAAGTTTAACAATAATGTCAAACAATGAATATCAGATGCAACATTCACAAATGTCTGAAACATCCCACAAAAAGTGACTGTTCTTTCCAGGTTGATGAGGTAGAAGGCTCTACACTGCCTAGCGGTAACAAGAGAACCATTATCCCCATCTGTGGCACTACAAGGAAAATCTATCAACTGCCAATGGGATTGCCAACCCTCTAAAAAGTCTCACAACAATAGACTGCTTGTATGATGGCAAATCGCATGCAGTCATGATGATGATACGGGCATCTGGTGAGTTAACGAGGACGCAGGGGCCTGTCGGCACACCCCATTGGCCTGCAGCATCATACACCCTGACACTTTCTATGCGCTCACATGTCATAGCAGCCAGTCTAACCGACAGCCACAGTATGCAGTTAAGGTTTTTGAGTTCACTACTGTAATCCTCCCTCCCCCCTAGCCACACACACACCTCCACTCCAATTGGCTGCTCAAATGCAATAAACAGTCATAAAAAATCACAAAAACAGAGGTCCATTATTTGAATCAATGCACAGTGAATTCCCACTCCCCAAGAAAAGCAGTTACATAAGCCTGTGGCACATGCCCCATATAACCATGGGGAGGTAGGACCGCCTCAATGAACTGATGGCAAAATGATGAAGATTGTAACGTTGTCTTAACACAGATAATGCCTTCGGTCATTATACTCCTAGCTGATAATTCTAGATGCATTAACTAGTATGGAACTACTATGGAATGACTAACATGAGTAAGAAATCACCTTCAACATGCCCACTGAGAATACAGAGATCTACCCATCAGCAAATCGCAGGCCGGGCTCCAGTAGGACATCCAGTGCTTATTGGGGTTACGTGCGTAACGTGCAGCATGGTTACTGGGGGAGTCTGAGAAGCAAGCCAACAGTATTTCCGTATACGGAAATAGTCGAGAATCTTGCATTGACCTGAAAGTGCGTGACAAATCCGAAACTTATAGTTGCGTTGAAAGGCAAAGACAATTGCATGGCATGTCATGAACCCGGACAGACAGATATATATATTTATAGCAAACCACGAAATCCAAATTAAATGTCGCGTTCATCCGAAGCATGTTGTTTGAAGATTAGTCTACAGCAACTCATCCAAAAGCCCAAACCAACCAAACCGAAACGATCGACAACCTCCGAACAGCAGCAGACAACTTAGTGTTGCATAGCCTACTAAAATAGTGACTTTGCTCCCTAATTCTACCATCAACATAGTCGAAGAATGCATTTGATACATTTTGATGTTACATACCTGCCATGATGAGATTAGAAGTCGAAGCCAGCCTACTCTGTAGCCTAGACTTCTGAGCACGCCAGTAGTTGGCTACTTGAGGAAAAGGCTGTCAAATTACACCGAGGTGAATTTATACCAGCATGACACTTTCGATGGACGCCTTGTCACGTGGCAAAATTTAGCGCACACACCCACTTCAGTAGCCTACTAACATGCGCCATGGACGGGGAGCACAGTAGCCTAGTGCTTGTGCCACCCCGCTGCGGTTAGGAGCATAGCCTACTCTCAGTTCCACGTCTGTCGAGTTGGTAGCCCTAATAATGGAATGACAGCAACTACACCTTTCTATGTTACTCAAACTTCATCCACAGTAAGTAGGCTAGGCTATTAAACTCCCAAGTTATAGCCTACTACACTAGGTATTCAAGTATTACTCATTCTGAGCATTACTGCTCTCTGCAATAATGCCATGTAATGATTTTGAGTTTATAGCCTGCATCGTACCACACACACAAATTAAAGCCCCACTTGAGTGACTGAGGTGCGGTAATCCACTTGGCCCTCTCGATACCCCGTAGTTTTATGATTTACAAAGCTCATTCGCCAGATTTGGGTCAAAGATGTCTTTTGAAATGTCATGAAAGATCAGGGAACAGCATGTTCTTCTACCTCGCAGTTATTATGCACTGTCTCCATCTAGTGGAGAGGGCAGCACCCAGCAAATGGAGGTCACGCGCATTGCCCTTGTAACCTCACAAAACAAAATACAAAAAATTACACAAATAATAGAGAATTGTTCTTTATTTGAACAAACATATCGATTGTTAAAAAATGAGTGTGTGCACCATATTAAAGTAGCATTCAGTGAGATGACCAAATATGCTATCTTCTATAGGGTAATGAGTTCGAATTACATAGATTTTGTTAATTCATCCAGTATGATGCGTCACATACTGTACGCTTCACACAACATGGTAAAACAGGCAATCAGAATGGAACCGGCTGGACTTCTGGCTTCAACATTCATGCCCATTCAGTGAGATTCAGTAGGCCCAGACTGTGCATCTCTGGTCTCTTTTCTATGTCAAGCACATGCTTGGCAGGCTAGTGTGTGCTACCATGGAGTCTGTACACTGTGTCTGTCACGTACCGTCACCATACCAGAGTCCCCAGGGGCGGTCCACCCCCTCTAACTGGACCGGAGCCAGAGAGCAGCACTAAGGGAGCCTCAGTTTTAAAGCCCTCTCTGCTGAATCAGGCAGTTTAAACAGTTATTATCAGCGTTTTGTGATACCCGGTCCACTGGCCATTTTCAATAAGAGTTTGGTCTTAATGGACAGGCCTGTATGAATAAAGGTAACCTAGAACTACAAATTAAATAAGATAAGTGTTTATTTAACATATTATTGTTCCGCATTAACGATGCAGGTCCTGATTTAAATGGAGATTGAATGGAAACCGTATACTACTAGACATGGACACTGCCTCCATATCTCATCTGGTTCTCCTGATGGTTGAGGGAGCTGATATGTTTGTTGATGATACAGTGGCATTCATTAGGCACCACACATAATTATTTCCATTGTTTATCACTTTAACACAGTAGAAGGTTAAATCCATCAGCCACTGTATCACTATAAAGTATCGTTCAGGCAAGTGCATTCTGGGATGATTTAATCATGTTACACTCTTCATGACATTCTGTGAGTAAAGGCAGTTGCTGGTGTGTATCCATGGATACGAGGCCAGAGAGTGGGGGCGGAGTTTGATGGTGGGAGTAGTACAGGGTCTTCTGCACGTCTGCTCTCATGCACTTGACGGCCAGCATGGTCTCACAGCACGGTCTCACTACAGTAGCGTGACCTTTGACCTGAGACTCGGCCTGCAGGACGTCTCCCTCAGCCAGACTCAACTACAGAGAAGGGGGGGTAGAGAGAGAGAGAGAAAGAGAGAGAGTGAGAGAGAGAGAGAGAGCAATGGAGAGATAGTCAGGGAGAGAGAAAGAGAGAGAGAGAGAGCAATGGAGAGATAGTCAGGGAGAGAGAAAGAGAGAGAGAGAAAAAGAGCGAGAGAGTGAGAGAGAGAAAGAGAGAGTGAGAGAGCAATGGAAAGATAGTCAGGGAGAGAGAGAGAAATAGAGCGAGAGAGTGAGAGAGAGAAAGAGTGAGAGAGCAATGGAAAGATAGTCAGGGAGAGAGAGAGAAAGAGAGAGAGAGCAATGGAGAGTTAGTCAGGGAGAGAGAAAGAAAGAGAGAGAAATAGAGCGAGAGAGTGAGACAGAGAAAGAGAGAGTGAGAGAGCAATGGAGAGATAGTCAGGGAGAGAGAGAGAAAGAGGAAAGTCAGAGACTAGTTAAAAAACATAGCCAGCTAAACCACACTAGATCAAACAACCACACAGCAACGTAGTCAGGCAGATTAGCAGCATCTACTGTACCCCAGGTAGGGGAATTATTGCTTTAACAAGTCATTATCTTAGGAGTATTGCGAAAGTTCTATGGCTCTATGATATGCATGGAGGTGTGAGAGCGTCACCTACAGTAGTGGGTGTGATCACCAGCCGAGTGAAAGATGGAGCAGGGGTGTGAAGGTTAGCCCTGGCTCCGGGACACCCCAGTGTGAATGTCAGGAAGTGGCTGTAATATGATAATGTGCAGCAGGGAGTCAGGTTGTGAACTGCAGCTGAGTCTGGGTTTGAGATTAGTGATTAAAGAGAACACATTCAGAGCTGTCCCAGTTGGCGGGGGGTGGAGATGATTTGGTATAGGGAAATAGGCCCATGACCGTATTATCTAAGCACACAAGTCATTTGAGTAGCTATTTTCCATGTTAAGTTAGATTTAGGTGTATTTTTTCATTTGTGACCAATTTGGATGGGTGTGACTGTGTTGGTACTGTAATATGGTAGCATTGGTAGCATTTGACAGCATTGTAAGGCTTACTGCATGACGATGTCCAATTAGACCTCAATTTGACCTACAGTATATTATTTTCAGGGGCTGCTATGAATGTGTCACAGTAGTTTCTTGAATTGTGGAATTTCATGCCTGTTTATTAGTGTTACAGGATTGGAGTAAATTACATGTCAATCCAGTCAATTCACATAAGTTTCGCCATCCTGATCTTGCAAGCTCACGTTGTTTCAGGTTCAAGTTCAAGTTCAAGTCTTTTATTGTCATGTGTATTATTATTCAATCACATTGTATGGTGGTGTTTAAAATGAACTCACATTCTCATTGTTACAAAAATCTGTCCTGATGAAGGTCTAACCGAAACGTTGGCAGATTAAAAGCAGAGAAAAAGTGTGCGGGAGTATTTCATTTTTCATTTTAATATATATATATATATATATATATATATATAGCGTCAGTTTATTGTAACATAGTTTGTTTACCTAACTTCAATGATGGAATTATCCATCCATCTTCATCCGCTTATCCGGGGTCGGGTCGCAGAGGCAGCAGTTCCAGCAGGGGGCCCCAGACATCCCTTTCCCTGGCAGCATCATCCAGCTCTGCCTGGGGAATCTTTAGCCGCTCACAGGCCAGTGTGGAGATGTAGTCCAGCCACCTGGTCCTGGGTCTACCCCGCGGCCTCCTCCCAGCCGGACACGCCTGGAACACCTCCCTAGGGAGGCGCCCAGGAGGCATCCCCACTAGATGCCCGAACCACCTCAACTGGCTCCTTTCAACGCAAAGGAGCAGCAGCTCTACTCCGAGTCTCT
The DNA here is from genome assembly GCF_949987555.1 of Borostomias antarcticus. Taxonomy (NCBI): domain Eukaryota; kingdom Metazoa; phylum Chordata; class Actinopteri; order Stomiiformes; family Stomiidae; genus Borostomias; species Borostomias antarcticus. The sequence goes on along the minus strand of NC_140235.1, from coordinate 30,728,079 downwards.
CCCGGATGACTGAACTTCTCACCCAATCTCTCAGGGAGACCCTCCAGAGCAAACTGATTTTGGCCGCTTGATGGAATTATTAATTCAATTATTATATTCTGGACTGATGTAATTGGAATGAAAGTGACCCCAACTCTTGCTCGAATAATGGTCATGTGTCTCATAGACGGCCATGCAGTTCTACCACACCTGTACCTGTGACCTATGGTAACGCGCATCCCGAAACCTTTCATCTCCTTTCCCCCAATACCACGTGTTTCCTACCCAGAAACACAAACAGAAGAATGTAAATGTAACAGTGGTTAGCCTACATGCTACATACAGTACCAACGGTGCCAACATGGTGATATTGTCTAGCTTCCATCTGTGGTAAACATGCGTCCAGACCAGGGCTTCCCCAGAGCCTCCCTCACTTACAACCCCCCCCCCCCCCCCCACACACACACACTTCCATCAGGTGTAAATTAGGGTACAATGAAGCGCTTCGCCAGTGTAGCAGTAATATTAATGTTGACACGATTCACAGTCACAAATATTTGTCTAGCTAATATTAAGGCCTCAAATTGTCTGAGGCCTTTTCATTTTTTCCCACAGACATCATCACAGAGATACATAGTCATCTTACAATAGTTTGATGCGTGAAAAGGGCGCCCCAAGGAAGCCATTTTAAGCTTATAGTAGGGGGCCCCCTGCGATCGTTGGCACCCCCCTAAGTGGGGCCCGGGCCCCAGGTTGGGAAACCCTGCTCCAGACCAAAGTCGAAGTCACATCTAGGAAGCCTCTGAAATTAAACCATGACAAAAGTGACCACAGATGTCTGTACAGGCTTCTAAAGGCCTACCGATCTAAATGTATGAGTTCTTGGGGGATGAAGAACATGTATAGCTTCATGATGAGACCGTTCTGATCTTGCAAGCTACAGTTCTCTACAGAATGTACAAAAGATCTGGATGGTCTCACGAGGCTAGATCGTGACCCCAGCCTGGTTAGGCTTTACGCTCATTCCACTCCTACCAGTTATAAATCTGCAGTGTGAGGGATGGAGAGGAGAGGTACCACCCAAACAGACCCGTATTAGTTACCTGTAGATCGACAGTCAAGTAAAGGTGCTGGAGATGTCATTTTCCTATGTCAGTTGTGGTATTTTCTGGTTACCAGTCACTGGATGATAGCTGATATGGTCTGCGCTGCTTGAGAAACACACAACTTTAATTGCTGAATAGCTCAGAATCAATCAGAGCAGTTTGCTACATAGCGTACAGCACACACACACACACACACACACACACACACACACGCAGAAATGAGTGTCACAGCAGGCCTACTCGCATTAGTGTCTGGCTCACATTGCATTCCTGCATAGAGGGAAAACAAGTTTATAAATGCTCTTATGAGAATAGTTCTTATTATAACACAGTGTCTTGTTTTCATCTTGTGTACCAGTTTGTTACATGAGAACTTGCGGTTTCATCCATTGCCAATAAAGCACTTTGACTTGAACAATTTGATTCAGCACATTCGTAGATGAAAGAAATCATAGTTTTTATTGTTGGCACTCATTCCGAGGTTCTGTACAGTGACAGACTGAGAGGTTCCAGGCTCTGGACCGTGGGATGACCAGAGGAGTGTCCGTAGCGTAGGCCCGTCTCTTTAGTAGAGGTTCTTCTGCACGTAGGAAGTGATGTACTTGACAGCCAACATGGTCTCCTCGCACGTGGGCTTGATCTGAGACTCGGGCAGCAGGAAGCCGTAGCGACCGGTGTCGCGCAGCTCGAAGGTGTAGGAATACTTCACCCCCAGGTCGTACGCCCAGTCATCAGAACCTCCGGCAGCGGGGTCTACCAACACAACGTTATACAAGCAATGGGAATACGCCAATACGTGACTCAGCATCCCAGTTATCACTGGTGGCGGAACGACAGGACTTGGAGGATAATATCCATATACATTATGATCATATTATAATGCATGGCCTAGTACTTGATTAAGTCAAAAAAAATGTGTGTACTTTCTCTTCTGCTGAAGCAGTTATTATTATTATTATTATTATTATTATTTTATTGTACCTTTATTTAACCAGATAAAACTCGTTGAGATTAAAGGAAATCTCTTTTTCAAGAGTGACCTGGCCAAGAGGGCAGCACACAATAAAAACACATAACCATCCAGCTTTCATACATACAGAACAACAATAAAACATGAATAGAAAGTTTCAGGAGTTTCAGCAGTTAGGACACAGATGAACCAGGTGGTCATGTGTTCAGTGCTAACCCAGCCAGGGTTAGGTTTGATTCCCGCTGGAGTACCCCGAACCGAAAATGGATTCAGTCTGACGGTCTTCTCAGATAAGAAGGTCTGTTAAAGGTAAGTGGCTTGTTGATTCATACTCACAGATGGTGGCGGCTCCGGGTCCACTGGTATAGCGGGTTCCGTACAGACTACGCAGAGCTTTGGAAGCTCCCTCAGCAACACGCAGCTAGAGAGAGACCGCCAGAGAGAGGGACAGAGAGACCGCCAGAGAGAGAGACAGAGAGAGAGACAGAGAGACAGCCAGAGAGAGGGACAGAGAGACCGCCAGAGAGAGAGACAGAGAGAGAGACAGAGAGACCGCCAGAGAGAGAGATAGCCAGAGAGAGACCACCAGAGAGAGAGACAGAGAGACCGCCAGAGAGAGAGACAGAGAGACCGCCAGAGAGAGAGACAGAGAGACCGCCAGAGAGATAGCCAGAGAGAGACCGCCAGAGAGAGAGACAGAGAGAGAGACCGCCAGAGAGAGAGACAGACAAAGACCGCCAGAGAGAGAGATAGCCAGAGAGAGAGACAGACAGAGACCGCCAGAGAGAGAGATAGCCAGAGAGAGAGACAGACAGAGAGACCGCCAGAGAGAGAGACAGACAGAGAGACCGCCAGAGAGAGAGACAGACAGAGAGAGAGACAGCCAGAGAGAGAGACAGACAGAGAGACAGAGAGACAGCCAGAGAGACCGCCAGAGAGAGAGCCAGAGAGACCGCCAGAGAGATAGTCAGAGAGACAGACAGAGAGAGAGAGACAGAGAGACAGACAGAGAGACAGCCAGAGAGAGACCCAGAGAGATGAGTGTGAAATGGTGGAATTTAGTTGGTAAAGGTCATTAACCCTAGGTGCTCTATAGATAAAACCTGCCTGCTTACACAGTTATTTGTATCATTGGTAACTCATTTTATTTTGGTTTGATCATCTTGTTATGAGTAATTTGTGGACTGTAACAGCATTGTATTCATCAGCAATACCGCTGGCAGTTTCAACTACATTTTATGCTGCTGTGAATATCCCAAGTAATTTCCAGGCCCATGGAACTGCTTAGCCTACATTGTACCAGGAATGGGTTAAATTATGTTTCAACTCAAGTCAGCTGAAGTGAGTTTAAATTGAAATATTAAGTATGGAATTATCTCAATTTTAATTCTGAACTGGTGGAATTGAAAATGAATTCACCCCCAGCTAGTAAAACCATCTCACTGCACTGGTTGCACATGTCATCAGCAGGACTACTTTATCAGGCGGAGGGGACTGACCAGCTCACTGTGGTGCTCCGCCAGCTGGAAGGTGTAGGAATAGGGGAAGAGCAGCAGCTGGGAGTAGGAGTGCATCGTGATGTAGGCCTTGATGATGGGCTTGTTCTTGCGGATGAAGTCGGCCACATTCTTGACCTCGATCTCGGACTCTGGCTTGTAGCCACAGAAGGTTTCACTGCAGGGGTTGCTGGAGGCTCCGGTAGCTGAAGAGATTAAGGGTTTTGGAGGAGAGATGACAATGGGATTGCAATTGTAATAACTATTGGCCTTGCTTCAATTAAAGAGGCAATACTGTAATCCCCCAAAATATGTTTATGAACACAGATTACAGTACCACCTCCTGAAGATGTAATGTTATCGAGAAAGATCTCTTTATAAAAAAGGAGTCACGTGCTCTGTAATGCTCAAAGTGACATACTCAATAATGACTCGGGAATTAATATCACTGAAGAGAACCAAGTTGCCGCTGAAACGTTCCTTTCTACTTTTTTAGTCACGATTAGAGTTCAGACCTCAACACATTTCCAGTGTGTTCTACTTACTGCACCATCCGGCGTTGAAGTTCCTGTTGGGGTCGGCGCCGATGCAGCTGGACCCAGACTTGGTGGAGCGGGTCTTCCTCCACATCCGGTTCTGTTGGTCCAAACACACAAACGTTATTCTCAATAAAAACCAACAGCGTGGCGTCAATGCAGCATTCCTTTCCTGCAGTATTTCTTCCACTGTGGGTCATTTTCAAAATGGTTAATGAGTAGATATACACATCATTATAAGGCCTCAAACCGAAGGCCTTAGACCTGGTCTTCTCCGCTGTCCGACTACATCTCCCTCTCTACAGGCTCTGGCACGTCAAGAGTGTTTGTGAACCAGAGGCGCCCCCGTAGCTCACTGGGTAAGGCGCGCCCCATATGAAGGCTAGTCCTTCGCGCAGCTGACCCAGGTTCGATTCTCGGCTCCTGTGCCGCATGTCCTCCCCTCTCTCTCTCCCACATTTCCTGTCTCTCTCAACTGTCCTGTCCCATTAAAAAAAGCTGAAAAGCCCTAAAAAAATATCACAAAAAAAAAAGAGTGTGTGAACAAAGAGTAGGTAGGGGCTAACATACGCTCTTGTGGGTGTAGTGGTATCCGTCAATGTTGAACACAGGAAGGACAAAGACGTCCATCTGGTTGAGCAGGCTGGTCATCTGAGAGTCACTGCCATAGGTGGACAGAGCCTGTGGAACACAGGAAGAGCTTTGAACTGTTTAACACTTCAACAAGTCTCTTGAACTTGTTCAACACAAGACGGGGTGGTAACACTTTACAATAAGGGTACATTAATAAGCATTAGTTAATGCATTATTAAGTATTAAGTAACAGTTAACTAATGACTCTATTAACGATTTACTAATGTTATTTATGTTAACTAAGGTTAACTCACCTAACCCTAACCCTAACCTTAACTAACGTATTAATTAACATTAGTAACCTAACCTAACCCTAAATAAGCATTAGTTAACAGTTAACTAATGTTTTTAGTAACCCTTATTGTAAAGTGTGACCGACGGGGTTATTCGTTCGACCAGACGAGCTCGATCGAGGAAAGTAATTGGAACGACTTACTTCGTTGACAAACCACTGGCAGAAAGCTGTGGAGATCCACTCTCTGGCGTGGATGCCACAGTCCAGGAAGATGGCGGGCTTGGTGGAGCTGGACTTCTTACCGATCTGGGACATTTTGGGGGGAAGAGTCGATTCTATGATTTTTAAATCATTGTTTGGCACTAGTTAAAGATTTCTGAAAGGTTATGACATATTTAAGTGGTGCTGTATGTAGCAGTACTATTTGTGCTGTTGTTTCATTTCCACTGTATAATTATATGAATTAAATTATATAATAAAGAATTCATTATTCAGCCAATCTTATTGTGAAACTATTGTAAAGAATTGTAATAGAGCATCTAGTACCTTGAAGACGTTCATGGGACGACCCTCGAAGGTCTTTCCAATCACCTGCTTGCTGATCAGAGCAGGGTTGGAGGAGGAGATGGAGTTGATCCAGGCCTGGATCTAAATAACCAAGCATGGCAGAGAGATAGAGAGAGAGAGAGAGAGAGAGAGAGAGGGGGGGGAGAGAGAGAGAGAGAGAGAGGGAGAGAGAGAGATGGAGAGAGAGAGAGAGAGAGAGAGAGAGAGAGAGGGATGGAGGAGTGGATGTGCGTGAGTGTGGTGGTAGGGGGGGGGGGCGGTAGACTAACAAAAAGTAAGGGGAAGAAAGAGAGCAAGTAAAATAGAGAAAAGAGCAGAGAGCCATGGAGAGACTCAAACAGAGAGACCCCCTACTTTGTCCCAGTTGTTGTACTTGACGTAGCTGTGGCTCTTGGTGTCCTTGTTGTCCATCTGTCCGTCTATGCTAGCCTGCAGATCCTCAATCAGGACCCTGAGAACAGGCAGAGGGCATCCCTTTCATTTTACTCTGCATTCTTCCCTGTAGCCTTGCCTTTTTATAATAATGATTACCTGGGATTTTCTAATTTAACTAGTATCTAGGCAGACAGATGTAAAATGATTTTGAAATATTATTATTTTTTTATATGGATTGATGATGATACATTAATAGGTCTATGATCTGAGGATTCATATGATCTTTCTCTTTTTAGAAGACAGGATAAATGTTGGAATCATAGACTAGGCCTACATATCTGTAAATAAATTAGTCTTACTGGTATTCCATGCCACTCTGCTCCAGAGTGACGTAAACCATGTCAGTGTGGGCGGCAGGCACGTGAATGTCCACATCGATGTCGATGGTCACGCGCTCGGCACTCTCTGGGCTCCAGAAGTCCACCTGCAGATGGCGCCACATACAAAGACTTGAACAAACGGCATGAAGAAGCCACCAACAGCCGGAATGCACAGGGACCTATGGATATTCACCCGGGGACCCTCAATAGATTTCTAAGAATCTCCCCAAAGGAACGCTTGCACAGGTATGGGTGAATACTGAACAGATGACAAGAATGACCGGTCCAATTTGAGTTCCATCACCTTTAACAAACCAATTGAAGCCCTGAAGAGAGTGAGAATACTCTCTCTATAGCACACCAGAGATGGAGGCTGACTGGGAAGATAAGGCCTCGTACCTTCATGCTGGCAGCCAGATCCTTAATGAGGGCCACATGCTCATCGAGCACAGGCTTCAGACGGAAGACTTTCTCCCTGGTGATCGAAGGACAAGGAGACATTTTCGCTGATATCATGTTCCTCTAGAATTCAAAGAACTGTCTGTAGCTGGGATTAATAATATATGTTTATCAGATTACCTGACACAGATTAAGTCTAACTGAAAACAGTATTCTTCATTAAAATGGCCTCTTATACCAGACTACATGTAATCTGTGTACAAAAATCAGCCTTAGCACTGTTATTCACCATATAATCTGTGAACTACTGTACAATCCTGTCAGGTATACATTTGAATGATATTCATTCTATTAGAATCATGGTTGTTTTACCCATCGAAGCGAGTCACGTCAGCCAGGGCGACTGCCACCAATCCTAAGAGCAGAAGGACCTTCATGTTGCCTGTGTGTACGACCTCACCAATGGACGGCTCTTATACCCCCCCGACCCTCTCTCTCTCCACCAATCCCCATCCTCGGTGTGGCGTCTGTCGTCTGCATGTTATGTTCCTCAGTACTCTCTGTCCAGAGTGGTATCTGTTCACCTGCTACATTTGGGCGTTACGTCAGTATTCAACGCCGAAATATTCATCATTCAATGATTAACCTGTGATGGATGTGTTGGAGTGACACCTTGAGCCAAGGTCATTCGGTTTGTTCCAAGTCTGACCACCAGACAAGATCCTGTTGACCACATTCAAAGCACTCAATGGCTTAGCCCCCGCATACATCTGTGAACTGATCCCACCACATCAAGCCACCCGGTCTCTGAGGTCTTCTGACCAAGGTCTCCTGGCAGTCCCCCGGACCTGACTAAAAACCAAAGGGGCCCAGCGTTTGGGGCGGTTGCCCCAAGACTTTGGAACGCGCTCCCCCTGGACCTGAGATCTGCAGGGACAGTAAATATTTTCAAGGGGCACCTGAAAACGTACCAGTTCAGGCAGACGTTTGAGCCCTGCTGCTGAGGCCACACCTGCAGGTCCTGCTGTGTCTTTCTTTCTTTTATTGTACTAGTTTAAGGGCCTTTGAATTTGCCCACTCTTTGTATACTTTTTGTTATGTTATTTATTTTACTTGACTTTTACTTTCTCGTTTTACTGTGTTGTATGTTATTTATTTTACTATGCACTTTTTGTCACCTGCACCTTATGTGAAGCACTCTGTGCATTCGTGCTGAGCTAGGTGCTATACAAATAAACTTTTACTTACTTACTTACTTACTTACTTCACCAATCAGGACAGAATTTGTTTTCGCTGATTCTTTGGGACTCAATGTCCTTCCTGTGAATGTTTCTATGATCTGTGGTCAGTGGGTCATATGCAATAATTAACTGACCATCTCCGGGCTCTCTTCTCCAATCTGTTAGAAATGCAAGTTACAAAATGGTGGTTGTATTTTTGTTATTTTATTTTTTAACCTTTTATTCATATATTCTCATACATATTTCAATGAACTGTACACTTACTGAAAAAAAACAACATTAAATACCAAAAAGACAAAACGCCCCAGATAATTGACAAAAATCGCCCTACCTGGAGTTGTTACATACAACTTATAATCAGTCCTGGGTCAAATACATATATGAAATACCATCAAATACTTGTTGTAATAAAAAATATTTGTATGTATTTTAGGTGTGTTTGGTTTACCTCAAAATCTCCATTCATAGGATTGATACACTACTCTCATTGAATAGGGTGAACTGAAGTATGTCAGTATTTGCAAATTATATTTGACCCAAATCTGGTTATTATGTATTTCTCCCAGACAAATAGAACATCTCAGATTACTGCATTTGTACAACACTGTCACGATGAATACAACATGTCACAAATAGCATACAGCTTACATACACCTTGTGTTGGTACAACCACACACACACACACACACACACACACACTGGGATTATGCAGAGGTCTTATTTTACATCTACAAACAAGACGCTACAATACACCACACTTAAGACAAGCCAATCAAGTTGTTCTGCTTTCACAAACTGCTCTGGTAGAGCACACAAGAGTATATAAGCCAGTCTGATGACTTCTTGCGTAATCTAACCTTTGGCATCACGTTGACCTCTTTGTTGCTTGCCAATAGATGGAATATGAAATAGGAATTTGAATGTTGGAATATACTATTGTGTTTGTTACAGCATCATCTCACTAGGAGTATATTCCAAAATATGTACAGTAGTGGGAGAGAGCAGGATTCAGGAATGCCAGAATATTATTCTTTCATGTCTTAAACTGTCTAAACACAAACCCTAGAATAACACAGCACTGTTCTCCTTTCATTGCAGGACTTGAGTGAAGCACAGGCCTAATGTCAGTGTAATGGTCACATTTGCTGATGTGTATAAGTCAATACATAAAATGTGACTTTTGTGTTGAAATAGAGAAATGAACGACAACAGATGAATGCATCATTAGTGGTCTTGACAAAATGGTTGAATTGCTAGCTTACTATAATCTAACTGAGGTGCTTGAATAGTGGGACAGTCTGTGAATTATATGAAGCTTAGCTTGGTTAACAAAAATCAAACTCACTAAACAGAATAGGTCTTAATAGCTGTTAGCATTGTGTCTCCTGTATTTTACTTGTGTCATTTCATTCTGTATTGCTTTATTCTATTTGGTTATGTTGCACTTGTCTTAATTGGTATGTGGTTGTTTTAATTGTCTGCCACTATGTTCGATTTTACTGTAAAGCACCTTGTGATTGTGTATCTTGAAAGGTGCTATATAAATAAACTTTACTTACTTACTTACTCCTGGATTGCTTCATATTTGAGCTCAAACACAATAAGATATTTTACGGGCTCTGTACTCAACATTTCAGACATGTTTTACCCCCCACGGTTCAGTGTTTTGGTCATTCAGTCGGAGCGTTAGCCCCCGTTCACAACCCTCTTAAAATGGACCCGCGAGGGCGGGAAAAAGAGGACGCCCGCACGCTCCCTCTAACCTCTCATCACTTAATGTCGGCCATATTGGTTTTCTGCTTGGCCGTGAGGTTGAGCGTCTCGGACGCGCGGTAGGACAGGGCGCTCATCTTGGAGGTGATGCTGGGGTGGGCCCCGTGGGCCGCCGGGCTGCAGCGCAGCAAACGCAGCAGATTCTTCCGGAAGTTGTTCCCCACGAAGCCGTAGAGGATGGGGTTGACGCAGCTGTTGAAGAACGCCACGCAGATGGTGAAGGGCATAGCCGTGTCGATGATGTCCAGCGTGGTGCATCTCTTCACCGCCTCCACGTCCAGCTGGGCCAGGACGTCCAGGAAGTGGAAGACCTGATGTGGACCCCAGCACAGGAAGAAGGCGAGCACGGCCGCCGCCAGCATCCGCAGCACCTCGTCGTCGCGCGAGCGCGTGCTCTTCTGGATGTTCCTCGCCCTTCGCAGCGCCCGGCCAATCAGGCAGTAGCAGGTGATGATGATAAGGAAGGGAATGAGGAAGCCCAGCAGGCTCTTCATCAGGCTGATGGCCAACAGGAAGTGCTTGACGTCTTGGGTGGTGGCGTTGCGGTAGAGGAGGCCGCATGCACTGGTTTTGGAGTTGGTGATGGAGATGACGTCGCGCGTCATCGCCGTGGGGACGCTGAGCAGGAAGGCGAAGAACCATATCAGCACGCAGGTGATGCGGGCGTAGACCACGGTCCGGCGCTGGCGCGACCCCATCGGGTGCACGATGGCGAAGTAACGATCGATGCTGAGCGCCGTGAGGAAGAAGATGCTGGTGTAGAGGTTGAAGATGACCAAGCTGGCGCTCGCCTTGCACAGGAAGCTGCCGAAGGGCCAGTGGTAGCCGGTGGCCGTGTATGTGGCCCACATGGGCAGCGTGATGAGGAAGGTGAGGTCGGACACCGCCAGGTTGAGCACGAACACATTAGCCACCGTCTTCAGCTTCATGTAGCGGTAGATCACGGCCACCACCATGCTGTTTCCCACCATGCCGATGACAAAGTTACAGCCGTAGACGAAGGGGATGAGGGTGAAGATGAAGTCGTGCCTCCCTGTGCTGCAATGCACGTGGATCCCTTCTGTCTCTCCCGCTGTTACATTCTCCATCTTCCTTTTTTTTCTTTTTTTTTAACCACCGGATCCCTGAACGCTTAAACGAGGTGCCCTGTCGACGGGGTGTGTCTGCGCCGTCTGATACGACGCCTTGGAGTGAGGGGGCCTCGCCGGCGACTCCTATAAAGGAAACACAACAAAAATGTCACAGACATTCTAGTGGAAGAGCGGTCATTACCACAGGCACAGCCCATAAACGCTAATCCACACGAACGGACAGAAAAACACTCTACACCAGCTCGTTAAAGACCTGCACATTAAAACCATCCTGGCGCTTTATGTTATTTCAGTAAAACAAGAGGCCATCAAAAACAGATGCTGCATGTTATTCAATATTCCAAAAATTCCCCCTTTGAATAATCATTACACAGACAGTCTGGGTTTTAAGACGTCTCTTGGCTAATGAATGGCAACAGTAAAGCTGTACAGTGTTAATCAAATGGGCCGTCCATCTGGGTGGGTCGCGGTACCCGGAAGGAGTATTTATTTTGTGTGTTATGACCTGTGTTAATGAAAACTACGTGCCAAAGAGGGTGCTCAAATAACAACGCCATTAAGCATGGAGGTAGCCCACTGGGGAGGGGGAGGGAGGCACAAAGGGAGGAAGAGGGAGAAGGAGAGAGAGTTGGGGCCGCTCCGTTCACCGTGAAGACATGTCACGTTTCAGGCCGCGCTGTGTGCGGAGATACACCGGCAGCATGGGAACTTCTAATCAGCACGCACCTAAACAAACAGGACAGCCAGAGACCGGTTCTGTGGAAACTTGTCTCTGTGAGAAAATCAAACCTGTGTGCTGTGGAAAATTAGCCCGCGGCTGTAGCTTTTGCTTCGTTACAAAGAGTAGAATGTGAAATGGGACTAAAAAACCCATTCAACCCCTCCCTTGACCGTTTCTATGTTTAATGACGGGAATAAATGCGTGGCAGCAGTGTGTGCGGAGTAATATGAGTAGTCTGAGGTACAATATATTTTTACAGTGCTACGAAAAAGTCCAAGCCAGGTATTTTATTTGAATAATCAAGTGAATGTACTGTAAAGTTTTTTTCAATGTGAAATGAAAAAAGGGGTTAGATTGAAAAAGGTTGTTGGAAGAAATTGGAAGAATAAAGGGTTTGATTCAGTTGAATTTCAAGCATAAAAACCATACCTTACAGTAAGTCCAAAATACATTTCAACATATTGGCTGTGTGCCACAAGATGGCATTCTAGCTTAAAAAAAAACATCATCATGAAATTGCTTGCTGATGATGACGCACCAATATTGTATGAAATTTTCAGTTACAACTTGATAAACGCTAAATTAAGTCAACTTATCTATTTACTCTACATTTTTGAAGTGGTGACATGCTCCATGTTGTCGCCATATGCAACAAAACATTGACATTGACTTAATGCACCATAACAAAGATGCATTCTCGTTCTGTCTGTCTGACTGCAGGTATAGCCTCTGTATGACATTGGTGTTTTTTTTCTCACACAATTAAAGTCCAAGTTCCTTTCAATTCTGATATTTTATCTCCAAGTCAAGCCTCTCCTGTTTTCCTCGGCCTCGTGGTGAAATCGCTCCTGTGTGAAAGTGAGAAGAGATATGGATTGCAGATGTGGGTTTTGTTGTGAGTGTCACCTTGCCAAGGGCAACAGAATAATGACACACCTCAGAGGTCTCTCTCCGTCCTCAGACCCAGAAAATAAAGCGCTCAACAGATGTCACCGCTCAGATTTACTCCTGTTTTCATTTGTTAATGATTTGAACAGTGGGTGACTGTAAATTTGACCACTGAATGTAAAGAGAGAGAGAGAGGGTGTAACTACATAGCTATCATTTCCCCATCCAGAAATAGAGATGTTTTAAAAAATGCTATATATATATATATAACTTGACCGCTCATACTGACTGAAAAATCCTACAGGTCATTCTCACCTTCAGAAAAGTAAACAAATAGGCTGGACACATGTCCACATCACTAGTATATTTCCATGAGCAGCAAATTACCCATGATTCCACACAGGGCTGATCCGACTGTATGGCCCTGTCATTATTGGCCTCTATGGTCCCTAGTTAGCTAGGCTATGCTTAATGAGGCCCCTAATAAAGGCAGGTTACGCAGACAGGAGGGAAACTCGGAGGCAACCTGGTGATTTAGTGTGGCCTTGCCCAGTGAGCCAAGCGGGCAAGCGGGGGTGGCGCATTACAGAACACTGGCCATAAAGCCCGGGTGACCGTATACAGGAAGGTAAACAACCACTTGACAGTGACTGTGAACACTTCAACCCACTCGAAAGGGGAGAGGAACAGAGTGACAGGATCAGAGAGAGAGAGATAGAGAGAGAGAGAGAGAGAAAGAGAGAGAGAGAGAGAGAGAGGGAGAGAGATACAGAGAGAGAGAGAGAGAGAGAGCACAATAACCTTGAGGATATGTCACAAACTCCCTAATCTCCTCGACGCAACAGCTGACGATCCTTGATTGACCATCGACATCAACAGTGAACTTGAATGACCATCAACTCCTAAAACTCTCACTCCCAACCTCTGGTACTGGAGGTCATGGGAATCTCTGCAAGGTTAAACCAATAGGGCTCTGGGATAGATCTGAAGAGGTTAAAAGTGGGTTGCTAGCAAAACCTTGTTCCCACCAACAGAGTTATCTGCAGCTCTGCCCCGAGCGCCTGAATGCTCTGCCATGAGCACTACCATCTGGTAGGCTGTAGCGAAGGGCCACTAAAATGTCCTCCTGATGGAGTTAATGATTCATGTTAGCCCATTGTTTGGCTGGTCTCATCTTACTGGAGACACACTGGAAAACTACCTCAGCAGTATCCCTGTGCACACCATAAAACAACTATTATGCCCCCCCCCCTTTGGAATATACATTGATAATATTAATGATTCATTTTAGGTTGGGATTGGATGGATGGCTAACTGCCTGAGAGCTCTCTGGTAGCTGTAGGATTGTTGCTAATGGTAATATTGGCATGAGAGACAGCATCAGTGTATTTCTGTTTACAGAACAAAGCTTTCATTTGGCATGTCACGGACAAACCTTTGGCCCTGAAACAGCTCTGTCATTTCCTGTTTAGAATGACGAGAGACAGACACTGTCAATATGATGACACTGAGGAATTATTAATTTTCCAGTGCTATAGATCCCCTGTGATGTCTTAACATTGTGTTTACTCCTTTTGTCCACAGTGCAGAAAGACTGCATTTAATCAGTGGACGGCACTCGTTTTTACTACAACACACATTGGCCCTTGTTTACTAAGCGATCAGAAAACTGGCCATACGGTCATTTCCACGCTCAGACCGCGTACGCACTACACATATTTTACAGTTGTCATGATACTGATTCTGACTGGCATCTGCGCAGCATAGCCACATATGCCTATATCACTTAAAAATATGTAGCCTACCCTGTGGCAAAATGTTGTAAATGCCTCTTCTATATCACTAACATAAATGGGTATTTTCCACTTGTTTATAAGTAAAAACAGGTGTGTTAAACAGGTTTTTGGTGTAAGAGTAATTTTCTTTCATTTTCAGCCTAGTCTTAAAATTAAAGCGAAATTAATGCTAGGCTACACTAATCAATCAATGTACTGGTGACATAATTATTAGCAATCAAAATTAACAAAATGAAAAGCAATTGGTAGGCTTCAGTCACTTAGGTGTTTTGAATAAGAGCTTTGAGTCAAAGCTCTTATTTAAAAAGCCTAAGTGACTGAAGCCTACCGATTGCTTTTTATTTGTTAATTTTGATTGCTAATGCTAGCCGCAAGTGCGGCTCCAGGGGAGAGCTAGGGGGGGGCTTAAGTCCCCCTGAAAAAGCCTTAGCCCCCCCTAAGCCCCCCCCCCCAAACAAAAATAAAAGTAAAGCGGTCCACAATCAACGAGCTAGCCAATCATCTTTCACAGAACGCACTGCCGCGCAGTCTGAATCCCCTCTGCGGATTGATCTACACATCTACAACGGTCGCTTCAATAAAAGTCAATGGATTTCATAAAATGATCAATAAAACCCTACAGGATTCATACTTTGCAGCGAATTTGATGTTAGAACACCAACGGACACCAATTACCCCCTCGGTGAGCTTCTTGTCTTTGAAATCGAGAGTTTAACATTTTTTTGAATTATCTTTCACAGTGCCCACCTACATCCATTGTATGACCTAAATGGTGGTACAGTAGAGCAATTATCAGACTTTCTCAAAAGTGCTAGTTTTATCAACGTTTTGATCTGAACCATTGTATATGATCATAAGTAACCTTAAAACAAGGCTAAACATGCATTTTACTTTACTACTCCTTTAAGGGGAGACACTACAGTTGAATATGATTTTTTTTTTCCTTTAAAGATATCCTCATGCATTTTTACCAGTTTCATCTTCACATCAAGAGAAATGTTTTTTGTATTACACTTTCTCTAAAAAAAAAAAAAAGTTTAGGTAGCCTATGCAAATTAGGCAATAACTCATTAAATATGCATACATTTGCATATATTTTGGTACCTACTATCTAAACAATGGATAAAGTCAGGCTTAAAGTTTTACTTTTGTTTTGACAATATACTAAAAACTTAAGAGATATTGAAAAAATACTGCATACACCCATTAACAATATTATTTGGCGTATTTTTAGACAGGAAATGCAACCTAAAATGAAAAGACAACAAGATATTCACAATTCCAGCTGTAAATATTTGCAGAATACATCTGAGAATCAGTATGTAAAGTTGAGTGAATGCACCTGCCCTGGAAGTTGAGATAGCAGGTACAGAGTGACGTCAGGTACTGAAAAAACGTAACTTGAATCACTACGGTTTACAGCTACTCAAAGTCCGACGATTTGTTGACGGACGGGGGGCAGGCCATTCACCGCGTGCCAGACCAGTTGCCGCGCCAGTTCGCCTCTGGCCTCGCCACCTGCAGGGTTTTGTGGTGAACAGTCAAACAGGATCAAGAGAGTGATTGGAAACTTCCAGTGACTTTCGTATCCACTGTTTCTTCCCAGTAATCGACCGCCTGGTCAGTGAGTTGAGCGTTTTTCATGTGAAAGCAGCCACATCCTGAGAGGATCAACAGCCCTTAACCCCAAGCACAAGACATTCATGAATTAAGACTGCCTTTTGCCAATGGCTAAACACTATGGAGTAACGGAGGAAAACCTCTCTGCAGAAAAACACCTGGCAAAGCGACTGGTAGAAAATAAAAAACAAAGTGGGAATATCGTGGACACTACCCATGACGTGCTGGTGCTCTTAAAGTCGCACTGAAATGAAAAAAGTGTCCCATTTTGGTTCACATAATTGGTCATAGTGTTCACCTATTCAACAATGTATGCCAAAAAAAATACAAAATTCTACTTTTGTTGTAATCTTATATCAAAGTATATAATTTCTTACTTCCTGGAAAACGGAAGTTCACGTGCAATGACGACAACAGGTACCTTAGATTTTAGGCCAATAATCTCACGACATCCACTCGTCAATCAACGCTATCCTTCTATCGAATCTGTCTAAAGTTCTTAAAACCCGTCCACTTGTCAATGTTCCAATCAAATTCCTCTAAACATATGTACCACCCTCATAGCTTGTTTGCGTCGGAAATACGTCAAACTAAGGAAGTTAGATGATCTCAAACGTCCGTTTCAGTGCGACTTTAAGGCCATACAAGGATGCGTTTGCTGATCTATATAAACTTGTGTGCATCTCCATGACACTGCCTGTCACAACAGCTGCATGTGACAGGAGCTTAGGAGCGCATAGAGCATGTCAAAGCCTTTGACAGTCATATCGGTAATGCCATGCTCTATGCGCGTCTTATCGTTCGGCCGAGGTGAGAGGATGGGTGAGCGAGGTAGGCTATTAACCTGGCGCACACCAGTTTCTAACGCCTCCAACTCACCAGTTGCGGAAGCAAAACGCGCACTGCTGCGCTTCACTTCAGCACCCATGTTAAACGAATGCTGGTGAACCGATTTTTCCGTTGGGGTGGAATTTTCCGCGCGTCCACATGCGCAATCTCATAGAAATTCATTGGATATTTACAATATATTCATCATATCACTACATAATGTTTTTTAATCTACTATTATTATATAGGCCTAATCAAAGCACCAATATAATTTCCACATGCTTGCATCCTACCATCCAATCAGAAGTCACAACACGCTATCACACAACACAAATCCTCTCTCGCCTCCCAGACATCAGTAGCTAACTTTTTTCCCAATGTATTTATTAAACTTTCACAAAGTACGTCAGTAGCTAACTACTCTCACCCAGAAGACGGATGACATCAGACTGATCATTGAAGTGGAAAAACGAAGAGAGTTATATGATCTAACTGCTGAGTTTTACAGAAACAACACACAGCGATAAAGCGCGATATCGGCTGTGCGCTCTGAACCAGCATCTGGTGGGTTCGGCTCCGCTCAAATCCACCCGCGCAAACAGCGTCTGTTGTGCTTGCGCGACTGGTGTGCTCGAATAGAATTAAAGGTGGGGTATGTAGTTTAACGTCAACAAGGCCTCCGATTGGTCATCCTTTTCAAAAGAACCCGCCTCTCCCTCCTGTCATTAGGGACTTTAAGCAGCGACGGTTTGGGGACGGCTACGGCATCCGTGAACATTCCCACGCATTGCCGTAGCGGTGGAAATCCATTATCACTAAGCAACGTTAGCTGGAGTGACAACGTTAGACGAGGAAGATGACATGTCTGTAGACAAACAAGAAAATCGATATAATTTGCGGGTATATCTAACAAATACACTTAGAATCATTAGGCTATTACTAGTAGAACATAGTCTGAACAGGATTACTGTCTAAAATACAATATTTACATGGAAATGCTTAGACGTTTTAGGGACTACACCAAGTCAGCTGTTCCCCCGTAGTAGACAGTCGGGCTGCAACGGCACAGAATTCTAACAGAATCGGGGACGCGCAAAAGTAATTCTCGAACGCCGTAGCCGTCCCTCAAACCGTCGCTGCTTAAAGTCCCTAATCATGATGTAGTCCCTCCCTCCAAACATGACTGGTATTCTTTGAATCCAAAATACAGAGGCAGCGGTAAACACGGAGATCCAAGTTTATTCTCAGAGCACTTCTGTTACTGATAGCTGAAAGGATATTATGCCAATTTTACCAAATAAAGCCAAAAGCAAACTACCTATCCCACCTTTAAACAAGGAAACTGCCCAGCTCGCATGCTGTCTGGTGTGAGTTTACATGCGTGAACTACACCTTAAAAAATTGTGAAATGCAAGATGTTTTTTCTGAATCTTTCCATGGAGAGTGAAGAATTGTTATTGGACGAGAGTCGGAGAAACTTCTCGTTTTGGCCGTATTTCGTATCTCTATGCCATAAATTACAGGGGCGAGGCCAGAATATGTAGGGGCGTGATATTTAAGTAACGATTGTTTTCATCCGTCACATTTATCAACGCCCGATAATTTGTACGTTGGGATTGGCGGCATATGAATGTTTGATAGATCACGCCTGGACGCTATCGTACCATAATTTCTGCACTCGGATCTGCACTCCTTTTGATAAATAAGGGCCATTCAATAAAAATAAAATAAGTAAATAGATACAGAGCAAAAACATTGGAAAAACGGCAAGGAGCAGCCCCCGTACACCCTGGCCAAGACCCTGTGTCCCTAGCCGCCCCTGGAGGCTGAGCTAGGGGTCTCAAAAGTCCCCCCATAGAGAATGAATGGCAGGCAGTCTAAACTGAATGGGTTTTAATGGGGGTGTGGATCCGTGCCTATAGTTTGGCTGAAATGGGTCTGATCCACGCGTGGGTAGGTTTGTTTGATTCTGTGGGCCGAGACCAGCCCAAGGACAGGATGGGGTACTTTGTTCGACCGCAGTGGGCCGAGCGTACGGGGAGGCCTCAAACATCGGAGGGGCTGGCCTCGGAGGTGGACATAACACAGAACGAAGGCGATGTTTCACTTTTCCTAATGTTGGGGTGACGCTAGGAAAGATCATCAAATTTCAAGTTGAAAAAATATTATTTTGGGGGTTTTCTCTGCTAAACAGTGTGTGGTCATTTCTGACGCTTAAAAAATTTGAGGGTTAAGTTAATTGTAGCATACTGTTTACAAATGGACACATCTTAATAAATAATAATAATAGTAATAATCATAATCATAAACGTTAGCTAACTCAATGCAAAACATCCCTGACCTTTGGAAGCTTTATTTACTGCACTCCCTGCAATCTTGAAACAGTCAACAACTTCCTTAAGTTAGTCCACTCAAATAGTCCATATGTAGAAATAAATAAATAAATCATTGTTTTCAACACTCATTGTTTGAAAAGAGTAATTTTATGTTTCCCGTATTCCACAAAGAGGGACAAGACAATGAGCTCCACGGGTGAGGAAATAAATACAGAGCTGATCAACAATGGAGCTGTGCTTGTGGAATGTAGGTCAGCCCACACTCTAAACACGGTCATGAGAGGGAGGAAGCCTCCCACCACTCTGTGAGCAACCTTTCACTCTGGCTCGATATACCTCCCTCGTCCCTCGTCCCCCGCGCACTCGCATGGCCTCTAACTCCACACACAGCACTGCACCTTCTTCACCTCCCTGCTTCCTCTCTTTCAATCCATTCTTCTCCTCCTCTACCTCTTCTCTTCCGTTGGCCCCTTCCTAGACGCCCTCTCATTCTTATTTTTTGCCAACCAATTACAGAATCATGTCGCTATCTAGACATATAACAGCACCCATCCCTCCCTCCATCCCTCCCTCCGTTTCTGCGTTCACTAACCCTTTCTTCACCTCTGTCCATCTCACCATCTGCTCTCCAGCCCCTCTCCCTCTCTCTCTCTCCTCGTCTCTCCATCTCCCCTTGGGAATTCATTCCTTCATAAGTGAGGATTATTAAGAGAAACCGGCAGCTGGTGTTTATCAGGAAGCGATCCCTCTTCTCCAGAGGGATTCGAAGTTTTGCAATGTCAGCTACGGTTCATACATGTATGTACTGTACATAGACACTTCTCCCTTGGTAAAAGAGCTCTTTCCCATCCATTCCCACACTGCAGTCTATTTACAAAAGGATCCAGGTTCCCTGACCACACTGGACTTTCACATGAACCACAAAGACTAACAGTCCAACAGGTGGCATAATTAGCCGAACGGAGAAAAGTTTTTTCTACTAGAATTTGGAATTAAAGTATTGGAAATCCAGCAATTTGTTCAAATGACTACTAGAGATGACCAGAACAGTTTGCTCACTCTTGAATTCAGTGAAAAATAAATAAAATGTTTCTGCTGAAAAGGTACAGCTGATCAAACATCACAATAGACAAGACATTCACATTAAATATAGATGAGAATTCTGTATATATCCATAGAAGAAGGCGTATGTCTGAGGTATCTTCCTGAGATTGAGAAAGGCATAGTTCTTACCTGGGGTGTTGAACCAGAGGGCTGTAGCTACCTCAGAGAAGGAGGGAGAGACCACCTCAGCGTACTGGTATTGACTGCTCCTGATACAGCTCCACTGGACAAGCTGGAGGAGTGAGATGAGCAGTGATACTCCCTGACACACACACACACGCACGCACACACGCAACACACACACACTCACTCTTGTATACAGAAACATACAGTGTACACAGAAAACTGCCCCCCACCCCTACCACTCAATACTGGTCAAACCACTCGCCCCCCCCCCCTCCTCTCCCCCCTCCTCTCTCTCTCTCTCTCTTCCTCCCTCCTCCGTTTGTCTTCAGCGATGTAACTCCATTGTCACTTGAAACCCCCCTCTCTTCGGAGTGAGAAGAATAGCCTGGCTCACTCTGACAGTATAAGTGCTTTATTAATAGCTGGCCTCAGCAGTGCCCTTGGTTTGGATTGGGGGGTGTTAAGATGGCATGGGCAGGGGGAGGCTGGTACTGTAGGTGATGGGGTAGGGTTACTTCTGCCGCCAACGGGTGCCTTAGAATAGTAGCATGTTTCCATTGTCATCCAGTTGTCACTCATTTATCTGTTTATCTGGCGTATGCAGTGACAAGGTCATATATAATATACACTTTATTGTCCTGAGGTGAAAATGTTAAGTACACACTGTATACTGTACGGTAAGAATAAAAAAAGTACTTAAATATCACATACAGTAGATTTATATTTTGATTATGCTGGCCCAGTCATGTCTAGTTGACTTTAATTGAAAGTGTCTTTATGGGTCTAGTTATGGGGGCCAAGATAAACGAAGAGGGAATTCAGATCATCATGGAATACCCGAAGTGCAACAACCAGGTTATGGGAGCCAGAAAATTCAGGTTATGGGATCCAAAAAAAATACAAAGAAAGTAAATTCCACAACTAGCAAAAGCAATTAAATCTGACTGCGCTTGATTCAAAAAGACTCCTTGCCAGTCCGAGTATAAACCTTCCTTCGTCTCGGTCTTGACAGGTGCCCATAACTAAAAATCGGTTCTCCTGCAGACTAACACTACCTTTGAGACCTTTGAGGGACTGCCGTGCCCTCAAACCCCCCTCGTCCACAGTGTCCCCGATCGAGAGATACCTGTCGCCCGACACGCAAAGACAAACGAGGAGAGAGTGGAAAAACAAACTGAAGACTAAGTGGAGGTCCTGGTTTGGTCGCTTCTGCCAAGTCGAGCGCGACCTCTCGTTTAGGAACTGTCACTCTTTACAAAGCCCCAGTCTCTCATCCACCTCGCCTGGAAACATCTCGGGTCAAACAGGGTCATGTCAGCAGTTGTGATTCACCGGCCTGGTTCCAACACTTTCCAGGTCAATCCCTAAGCCACTTTACCCCCCTTGTGAAATCTGAGAGGATTTGCCACGTGTAAGCAATGTGGTCAAAGCTTCAACAATGTGGTCAAAGTTTCAACAATTCCAACCCCTGATTGGATGGTTGGGATTGCCACCATGGTGCTTTCGCCTGTCCATTCTACTCATATTTCCACAAGGGCATAGATGGTACGGCTCTAGGGTTAATTTGGGACAGGGCCTTGGGCGACTCCCTTTTCTGACATCCTTTCCTACTCGACCAGGAAGAGGAGAGAAGAGGGTCTCTCACAGTGACGGTGTTATTTACACCCCCGAATGACGCTGCGCTGCAGTCGGGTTCCATTAATGCTTGGCTTAACCATAAAAAGTGTGTTTGGATCACAATGTTATCTGTTAGCTTTGCACAGGTAGATCCCTTTGGCTACAGCAATGAGAAGAGGCGCAGTATCAACGCTCAAGCCTGTATTCTTTTTTGGAGTTTCATAACAACAATCAGCCATAACCCCAAGTCCCTGAGGAGGTGAAATGTGGGAAATCCACATACAGTATGTCTCTGTCAAAACAAACATTACAAGCAACCCACAATGGGAACAGGATGTTGTCTCCACAGCAACACAAAGACATTGATTAATATAGCAGAAGGTTTGGGAATAAGTATTGTTAGGATTGTGGATGGTTGCAAGGTTAGATAGGCATCTGTTTTCCACCTATACACATACAGTACATATACACCTTTCTCATTTGATTTTATGTGGCACTTCCTGTCTGTGTGATGATGCAGCAGGCGCGGTCCCCTGAGGGGACGATATGAGCGCCATTAAACATGGAACAGGTGAACGGATAATGAGGTGTGTGTTTGCCGTGGTGTAGACAACTGGACTGGACGGCAAGGGCACAACGTTGTCCACGAAGGGCAATTGTGAAGACCATGTACGGAACGGAGGATAGCGCTGTGCGTGAGCGTTTGCTGCCGACAACGAAGCGTCGCACCAGTGGTGGCTCATTAGCATAGCCATGCCCGGATTCGGATGTCACTCATTGACGGACCTGTTGTATTAAGACACTTAAAAAAAAAAAACTATAAAACTAAAAAGGATCAAAACAAACAGCAGCGGAGGACTGGAGTCCCCCACCTGAACGAACACACAAAAACCTGCGCTCCGCCGGCCGAGAGGGGCCGTAGACGGTGCTGGTCCAGCCTGGAGAAGAGGGTGAGTGCTGGGATGCTGGGAGGGGACTGCCATGTGCCAATTTTGTTTAGTTTCCTACTGATTTGTAGGATTCAGGTCAGGGTTAGGGCCCACACACACATATTTGGAGGAAGACCGGGGCTAACCCGTGACAGGATTATCTCTCAAATGTTCAGTTCCGTGCTTGTTGGGGATTGCAGTTGGTTCTTGCACTTTTTCTGGTACTGTTCACTCTTTGCTTGTAAATGGACCTCTACATCATGCACAACACATGATGCTGTCTAAAAAGGACCATATTCATGCAGAAGAAGGTGATTTGCTTACTTTAAATTGGAGATCCATCCAAACAATAACTCATGTAGAGCATTTGGAGCTTTTATTTGTCCATGCTTCTTCAGGTAACACCTAATTTCCTGATGGAACCCACGCCTCTAAAACCTGATGAGGACCCTTCCCCATCACTCTGACGCGGCCGGAGGCGTAGCGGGGCGCAAATGTCCAGCAAATGAGATCATTCTAACACAATTAGCGGTATTAGCACCAGCGCGGCAGCAGAATGAATTGACCAAGCACCTAACACCCACCACCAGAACACAGGACACTGCTGGGGAAGCTCTTGACAGCTAGAACCAATAACATGGACATTACATGACCAGCCCTCCCCCGCCAAAATGACAAACGCTTGCCAAGCCACCCACCTGGCTGGGTAAAGCAATACTCTTTAGGTTTGGTGGGGGTGGAGGGCTCACTGTAAATCGGACAGTGAGAGAGCAAGAAAGAGAGATAGAAAGAGACAGAGAGAGAAAGAGAGTTCTTTGTTGAACACCTGTCTAAATATATCAGATGGCACACTGTTAGATATGTGACGAGAAATAAACTGGTTTCACTTGTCGAATCTAAATCTTTATCAAAAGGTGTTATGATAGAAAAATGGGTGAGTTAGGAGATTCAGTTCAGTTAGGATCGGTTCCTGGGGCCTCTAGACTAATATAGCCTAAATCTGTCTGGTATAATGACCTTTATATGTCACGAATGTAAACAGCCAAGGCGATAAACGATAGCTAGTGTTCTCTCCTTACTGTAACTCTTTACTTCTATATCCACACATCCACCTACACAGAACTGCCTCTCGTCATGGCCACATCGATCTCCGTATACTGTATCAGCCTATGATAACACTCCATAAGGGGTGTGACTTTAACTGGGCTTTTATTTTCTCTGTGTGGTGCGTGCGGGTGTCAAGGATAACTCCCTAGCACCGTCCACCTGGTGCAGTCAAGGCTCAGAAAATATTTACAGCCTCTCTCTCTCACACACCCGACGAGAAGCCGCTCTGTTAGCCCACCAGTCACTGTTTCCTGGGCCTGACGCTAATGATTCTCTATTCTGTTTTGATGATGGCGTACTGTACGTTATGACGGCAGTGATTTACAGGGAGGTGAGGGACAAACCACTGGACGAGATTGAAGAGGGGGGCAGAAAGAGGAAGGGTGAGAGAGAGAGAGAGAGAGGGAGAGAGAGAGAGAGAGAGGGAGAGAGGGAGAGAGAGGGAGAGAGGGAGAGGGAGAGAGAGAGAGAGGGAGAGAGGGAGGGGGGGAGAGAGAGAGAGAGAGAGGGAGAGAGAGAGAGAGAGAGAGGGAGAGAGGGAGAGAGAGAGAGAGAGAGAGACCAAAAGGCAGACAGGTATATTGAGACAAAGACATGAAAGACACAGGGCTGTGCAATAAAATTGGTCCAGTTTATACAGAGTATCATAGTATTTCTTCCCCCGCAATACTGTGCTGATACGCCCCTCGTATCGATACATCAAAATAATCATTTTACATATCTAACAGTGTGGCAAATCTATTTTTTTAGCACAAGGAACATAAACAGAACAAGACCATCATGATCCTGAATGAGGAGACCGCCCACTGAACTCCAGACTAAACTCAATAGCTACTGTGCACAAAAACACTTGATATTTATACTCGGTAAAATATACATATAGACTTTCTGTAAATATACATATAAGTATACATATCAAAACAT
The DNA here is from genome assembly GCF_949987555.1 of Borostomias antarcticus. Lineage (NCBI taxonomy): Eukaryota > Metazoa > Chordata > Actinopteri > Stomiiformes > Stomiidae > Borostomias > Borostomias antarcticus. The sequence goes on along the minus strand of NC_140235.1, from coordinate 30,703,302 downwards.
CATATAGATTTATATTTATACCTATACTTCCAATATATTTATACTTATACTTCCACTATATAATTCATATCTTACATTTAGCTATATTGCTGCAGCTCTATTTTATTCTGTATCTTGTATTAGTGATATATTTTTATTTTATTTTCAGCTCTATTTTTTAAAATTTCAGTAAAGTATGCAATATATCACAATATACTGTATATCATTGCAATGTATCACAATATACTGTATATCATATGTATCATTATATAATCATATTGTGATATGTATCGTATCGTGAGGTCCTTGTCAATACCCAGCTCAATAATTTTTTTTGTTTTTGAGCTTGGCAACGATACTTTATTTTAGATTAGATGTGTATTATCCTCAAAGAGGAAATGCTTTTCCTAGCTCATGGTCAAACATTAGAAACACTTGACCAAACAGACAGTATATCCTCCTGATGGCCACCGAGATAAAACCTGTTAGCACGCCCCTCATGCTCTCGGTGGTTTTTGGGGCATGCCTTTTGCTAACGGACCCGATAGTAGCCACTCCTCGACGTCACGGAAACCATTGACCCGAGGTTGTAGAGCGCTATAACCACCACACTCACATTCAGAGGGAACGAACAAGATATGTCAAAAACAACAAATCTATTATGCAAACAGGAAGTGTTTCCTGGATTGGGAATGAAGTGGTGGGAAGGACCCAGGGAGCCTGACTACCACATTGTTTGGGTTCCCTGAAGGTTGGGCCTTAGGTCCACACAGTGAGGGATGGGAAAAAATGTCAAGGGGTAGTAAAACAAAATCCCTAGGGTAACCTCTCTGTTATTAGGCCTTTTGCGTTTCATTTGGTTGATCAAAGATGAATAAGACCGTTTTTTTTCATGATTTAATATACATCTGTATAAAATCATATTCCTTGTAAATTAGGGAATTTCAATATAATTCGATTATAGTCTATGGAACATGAAAAACATACAACATACAAACATCTTTTTTTGGTGTGGGGGGTTCTAGATTCATACTGTCTGATGAATGTTGTGAAGAGGACAGATACTGCACAGTTAGCCAAGAAATTGGATTGAAATTAATGTTTCCTGCATTGGTCAACAAACCTTTTAGACTGTCTTAAAAGGAGTAAATCATACAGTTAGCGTTCTCTTTTTTCAATTCTGAATATGAGACTGGTTTGTATCATGCAACTTGTTGTGAAATCCATTACAGTGCATGAACTGAATTTTAAATGTATTGCATTACACATCCAGATTTTTGGCAGAGCTATGAATGTGTAGAATGTCAGAGTCGGGGGTGAATGCACTGTACCGAAGTTACTTGTGTTTATGTTTCTGAGGATACAAATCTTCACTGTCTGTCCAAAAAAGAGTGTGTGTGCGTGTGCGTGTGTGCGCGCGCGCGTGCGTGCGTGTGTGTGTTTCTTGGGGTACTGGAGAGGCAAAACTCTACTTGTATAAACAGCATGTGGAGGGGTATTGAGTTTTCAATCTCACCCGTGACCTTTTCTTTTCGTAAATCCATCCAAACATCCACCTCACCAAGACACACAGGACCTGCTGCAGACCAGAGGCTGGTCGCTGAGGTATATAATACATCATTTACAGTGAAAAGGTAGAGGTACATCATTTAAAATGAAAGAAATGCCAACGTGCTGCTTCTCAAGGTTGATTTAATGATTTATATTCAGGTTTTGCCTTGTAATTCAAGAGATATGACTTTCACCGCGTGAAACAAAATACTCTTCATGTGAATATCTAACTATATCTCTCGACTTCTTCCCAGTCTTTCCACCTTTATACACCTCACACGCACGCACGCACGCACGCGCACACACACACACGCACACACACACACACACACACACACAATTCCTTTAACTCCCCGGTTCTGTGGGGGATTCTGGACTCAGCTGAGTCAACAGCCTCAGGGCCCGTTGGTCAGAACCGTCTCCACACGCTGGGAGAGAAGAGGACTTGCGTCATGCTGCCGTTGTTTTGTCATCTCCTCAACTCTGTAGTAACAAACAAATCTGTCTCTTTGACAGATGTGTTTAAGATAATACACTGGGGCTGGATCTGTGTCCCACTCTCTGCGATCCCCGTCTGTTAACAAATAAACCAGTTCCTACTGATACAACTGCCTTTGAAATTGAACCCATATATTGTGCTTTTAATGAGCGGCGAGGGTCCTATTTCTCTCTGTACTAACCAAGGTTAGGATATTGAAACAATATGAGCAGCATCATTTTGGGACCTTGATATTGAATAACTCTTCATATAGCCTATCTCAGAAATGACAAATCCAAATGACCTCCAAGTAAAGTTAGGACAATGGTTGTTACAGTATGTTTGAATGTTTGAATAATAGTATATAATTGTTTTTGTCCCCTGTCCGTGTTCAACAGCAAATTGCATGTGGGAATGGTTTATTTGAAGTGTAGTATGTGTACATAGGAACATTGGCGCCTACATGTATGGGGTTTGTTTTTGTTTTTGCTATGTTTTTACTTTGAAATCTTATCCTCTGAGGATTCTTGGGGATGTGACTCATGTATTCAGAGCACATGCCATCTGACAGGAGGATAATGTGCCCGTCTAAACCGTGGGCGTCACAAACCAAGTACAAACAGTAAGTTTCCAGAAACATGAGAACTCACGTGTTTTTATCTTTCCTCACTTTTGTTCCTGACATCCGTTGCCTCGTCACCCAGTTCTCCATGTTCTTTCCTCCTATTCAGGGGCTGTGGGTTCACTGGACCCCTGCAGGGGTCGGCACATTTTAGCTCATCCACAGCCCGCGGCTCTTTTCCCTAAAACAGTTGTTTCCTTTTCTCCTCAGACCACTAATTTACTTTATTAGCAGAATAATATACTGAGAAAAGACTATCTAGTCAAGAATCAGTGCTTATGCAATTAGAATAGAATATATAATAATCCAATGGTTGTCAGTCTGAGGATAGAAATGTGCCTTTGTCTCACATTTCATTAAACATTCATACAAAAACATGAAATCTTACACAATAATCATCAACAATAATCAAGACAGTAAACGTTCATATGACCTTCACCCATCTAGCATCCGCCCAAGATAACAGGCCATCATCACTCAGCAGTTCATTTGGTTAAAACCTCTAACAGCCCTGAAAACAACATTTTTGTTTACCCTCAACAGTCAATAAACAGTGCTAAATAAAGTTATAGCTTGGCCCTTGGTCCAAGGGCTGCCATTCAGCCAACCAAGTGGGACCAAGCACTTTAAAAAATCAAATATAATGCACTCAAATGGATGCCAGAATACTGTATGGGAGCGTCATGAAATGAACACAGACATTCCGAATACGTGTGTGTGACTGTGAGCTCACTGGAATGCCAGTCAGACTGTTGCCTCGCGTTTTATTGAAGCGCAGACAGACAATGATAACAGAGTCCTTCCCACCCCCCATGGGTGAATTCACGTGAAGTGTTTCTGAAGTCACGGGACCTGCATTAACCCCTGTGGAGGCTGAAGGGAGGAGGAAGAAAATGAGAAGGAGGAGGATTGGGAGGAGGAGGAGGTGGCCGTGAAGGAGAAGAACAGGAGGAAGGAAAAGGAGGAGGTGGAGGAGAGCCACGGGGAAATAACACATCCGTGGGGCGTCCCATGCCAATGCCAATCAACAACCCAGCAAAGTGAGAGATAATAACCATGGTGGACTGCGTGTGCGTGCGTGTGTGTGTGTGTGTGTGTGTGTGTGTGTGTTTTCGGGAGAAGCAACAGTGTGTGTTGTGTCGTTGAGCAGTTTAGGCATGGCATTTTGTTCATTTTGTCAGATTGACCGTATGCACACAGTATGCATTGTCGTCACACTGTCTGCATTCTCCGGTGTGATGTGGGGGCTTGTACTGGATGCAATGTGGTTTAATTCCTGGAAAATATACAGTCTAACACACTAACTATGATTAATCCCCTCCATTCAGAGTATGTCTGAATGTAAACTGTGTGACCCCACTGTATGGGAGCTTATTTGTCTTAGAAAAGTAATAAGAAAATAAAACCAAGCTCTAATGTAGTAGTAGCAGTAATGTTTTAGAAGTAGTATTTTAGTAGTAGTATCAGTAGTTATTGTAGTATTATAAGTATATGTATCATGTTTTGTGATGTGTACTGTACTGTATGAGCGTCAGTGTTTATCATGACAGTCACCACATGCCTGGACACTCAGGGTCAAGTGTCAGATCCCTCCCACGCTGTGTCGGCACAAGGTCATCACAAGGTCTGACTCCCAATGAAATCCCTTCCTGGGAGCTCTGTAAATATTTTCACCCTTTTCCTCCCTTTCTCCCTCCCTCCCTCCCTCCTTCCTTCCTTCCTTCCTTCCTTCCTTCCTTCCTTCCTTCCTTCCTTCCTTCCTTCCTTCCTTCCTTCCTTCCTTCCTTCCTTCCTTCCTTCCTTCCTTCCTCCTTCATTCCTTCCTCTTCCTTCCTTCCTTCCTTCCTTCCTTCCTTCCTTCCTTCCTTCCTTCCTTCCTTCCTTCCTTCCTTCCTTCCTTCCTTCCTTCCTTCCTTCCTTCCTTCCTTCCTTCCTTCCTTCCTCTTGCCTTCATTCCTTCCTTCCATCCTCCTTCATTCCTTCCTTCCTTGCTTCCTGCTGATTGACTGATTCTACTCACTTTCCTAATGAATTACTCAGGGAATGAGACAGGGTGAAGTGATTGTGTGGACCACTGTCTGAAAACCATGATGGGACATCAATATGAACACAGTTCAACTCTCTCAGTAGCTTAGCACATTCATATACTGTAGCTTATCTCTCTCAACCAAGATATTCTAGATTAGATTAGATTCACTTTATTGTCATTACACAGCAATGGTAGCGCAATGGTTATATAAAGTAACTGGTTATATATTTGTATTCTAGGCTCATCAGAGAGCTTTTTGGTCACAGTGTTGACTTGAAGTGACAGAGTTGTTTGTTGAAAAGGAAAGGCTTGTTTATGATCTCTTTCTACAAGGAAGGTCGGGCACATACTGTCTATAAAGCTGTCTCATTTCACTGGACATGGGACCCATATTTTGCACATAAGGACAAATAAACCACCTTGAATCTTGATACTGTAAAGTCAGCCTAGGCACATGTGCGTTACGTGCTTGCAGCATGTGGACCACAATGCCTTGAGGTCAAGTGAGAGGGGAAGAGTTCATCAGGAACCAGCAATCACTATCACATTGTCCTGCTGTCCACCCAGATAGGACCTGGGAAAACTAATTCAGCAACATTAGGGACCAAATATGTGTCATCCAGCCCTGGAAATGGCTCTGACATAATTTATTTGAAGCAGTCTTGCTCAAGAGGGCAACAAGAACATACGCTTAGTAAACACAGCAGAGCAGTAGAACGTGATGAGATGTTGAAATGTTGGCCATAGTCTGATAACCACAACCCAGTGTAATTTCGAAATGGAAAAAGGGTTCAGATCAGCCACTTGATTCCGTGTAGCAGGGTACAGTATTTCATTCCATCGGCAGGTATTACTGCTGACGCATTTTGGTGCAAGCTCCTATTTCAGATAACCCAGTGTCACATGATATATGATATACATATGCACAGATACATGCGTCATGGATGTCACAGCTAACAGGCTCACACACAAACATTCATCGTCCTTATTAAATCATTCTCTGTTATAGTGCTGGGAGATATTGCTCCCAGAGCTAGCTGGAGTGAAAATCAAGTTAGCTCTTACACCGTGTGTGGTGGCAGAGCGGGGTCTGCCATCCTGTCCTCCTGTTCCATTTTCCCCTGGCTGCATTAGGCACTCCCCTAACAAAGTTACCGCACACGTCTCCTTTTTCATTGGATTAAAAGGGGCTGTATAGATTTGAACATGAGACACGGCGGTTTGTCAAAACCGAGTGCGTCTGCCGCAGCATTGGGTTCTTCCGACGTAGAGATCCCTCGTTATAGCTGCCCTCGGGAACTGACATTTTGTGCACCGGTCTCACGCCGCACGTACTGACCATTAGCTAATGTCCCAGACAGTCCATCCTTTAATTACATCTTAGGAAAAACAAAGAAAGTGCCTAACCTTTAAATTGTCTCAGATCCATTAAAAGCTAATAAAGGTTTCACCAAGTTAAAAAGTTATTAAGCCCCTTGATTCGGTAGCCTAATTTCTGAATCTACCATTGATGTGTTTTTGGTTGCAGTTTAAATAAACTGATGTTGCTCTGCACTCCTATAGCCATCAGTCACAACAGCAAGATAAAGCAAAGTTATTCCATTCTGTCATCACTTTGCTATGTGTGACACTTTTCCTGTTTCTGGTAGTTGTGTTGTTTGAAGAATTGCAAGTTGTGCTGTCAAAGAGAAGTCGTCCCCTCCTTTCTTAGGACTTTGAACTCTGCTGCTGAGCGGCCCAGCTGGCTCTGCTCTCTACCAGGCCTCGGAGACGGCAAACCGCCTGAACTCACGGACACGATGCTGAAACTTCTGGGGGGAAAAAAACAACAACTTCCTCTTCATCCAACTGTTTCAGTGACAGCTACCTTCTCAGGTATGGGCTACTCTGACCAACATTACCATCACTGACTGCCAAGCTCTGGTTGAGGAGACTAAAAGCTCCTAATCGGCGAGAGGACCCTGGTCTGTGTTTCTATTAGGGGTGTAACAATATATCGTGCCACAATATATCGCGATACAGAAACGTCATAATACGTATCGTCAAGGTGAAAACAATAAGTGATCACTGGCTACACAACGCTGGTAACAAACACGTCTTTTGTCTCTAGGCCTATCCATGATATTACAACAATTAAGCTCTAAATTCACAAAGTGTAGTGGAGTAGAGATGTGGAGAAATGCACTATTGGTGTGAACAGCAGCGCTACTGCAACGCTTCACACCTGCCCTTAGTGTATCGTATCGTATTGTGAGATTAGTGTATCGTTACACCCCTAGTTTCTATCACGCAAAGTTTGACACCAAAGCCAAGCGATGCCGATCTCCATGCAGTTTCAGCGATGGGAAACACCAAAGCAGTCAATGGTAGCCATGAGAGGTGGACTTACATTTCGGCGTGCCCAGAGTGAGATTTGAACCCAGGTCTTCCGCGGGGGAAACTCACTCCACATCCACAGGGCATCCGGGTCACGGCACCAGTGTAACCCATCTGTTTCGGCATGCCACGGGTGGGATTCGAACCCAGGTCTCCCGCGGGACAGACACCGTTTTAACCGGCTATGCCGATTAAATGCTAGCTCTCCATGAAAAGCTAGCTCTTCATCGGCGCGGGTGGATGGTATTTATACTGGGAGAGTGAGTTTAGCCAACAACTCACCACCTACTCAGGAAGTAGGCCTCTAGGGAGGACTCTGTTTAACTTGGTTATACAAGCAGAGATTGTCATCCTACACACCATCTCCGGACGGTAGTTCGTGTGCGACACGGGCATGCAGATGGGCGTCCTACTTGCATGGAGAGTGGACATCCTGGCCCCCATATGGAAGCCGCTAACGGCACCACCATCGCACATATGAGATGCATGAGACAACTAGAGCTGGGACTCGGTCACAGCAAACGTATATCTGTCCCCCTCCTCGACTTCTTATGCGCCTACAGGACGCTGGTGGATGTCAAAAAAACAGTTTGATCAACGCTGTCACCTTCTGTTCACACACACGTGCACACTCAGTGGAGTGGACTCTATCGGAATGTCCAGCGTGCTCTCGAACGCGTTGGTAAATGGACTGCACTTATATAGCGCTTTTATCCAAAGCGCTTTACAATGAAGGCCTCTCATTCACCCAATCACACACACATTCACACACCAATGGCGGCAGCTGCCATGCAAGGTGCCAGCCTGCTCATTGGGAGCAATTTGTGGTTCAGTGTCTTGCCCAAGGACACTTCGACATGTGGACAGGAGGAGCCGAGATTCGAACTGCCGACCCTACGATCACTGGACGACCCGCTCCACCACCGCTCTACTGCCCCTCCGCCCGAGTCCCTGGCCCTCACTCAGCCCACCTTCTCTTCATCCACCACCGAGCATCGCCACAGCTGGCCCGCTGGTTACGCCCGAGCACGGGACCTCCACCCTGCCTAACTCGGCATCGCCAAGGAGGCGTTTGAGAACATGGATTGCCGTAGCATCATTTGCTTCTCCAGCTGGTTGCACGACCGGCCACCCCCCCCCTTCACGTTGACTTCTCCTCTTGAGGTGAATTCTGGGGGCGTAGGAGACGTGTGTAGCAGACTCTATTAGTTACACACTGCATTTCTAGCATAATTCACCCTGGGCTGTGAACGGAACTTTTGTTGGTCGTGGCTGTTTTCGTCCACTCTTACTATGTGTGACGCTCTTCTTATTCCTGGTAAAGTAGTTGTGTTGGTTGGAGAATTAAATGACGCACGTTGTGCTGTCAAAGATACGTTGTCATCTCCTTTCTTATGACTTCTCTTTACAAGGCCCAAGTGACAACAATCTGTCCAGCAGCACAACGACTTGGATGGTTATGCTGCATATCTGAGGTTATGACTGTGCACAGGACCCAGGTTTTCGTCCAGATACCCGTATTGAGAAGGCAGCAAAGCTTTTCTTTGGCAATGAGGTGCATTCCAGCAAACCAGTTCGTAAGTCACTGTCACTGTCATTCACCTCAGAGAAGGTAGGTTCTTCCAATAACATCACACCATGGAGGCTGCTTATAATCAGGTGTGTGTGTGTGTGTGTGTGTGTGTGTGTATGTGTGTGTGTGTGTGTGGGGAGGGGGGGGGGTTGATGTAATTCAACTGGATCTGACCTTGGAAAAAACCTGCTATAGATACTTGGTGAAGGTGTTTACATTCAACCTTCATTGATCCAGGAAGTCTCATTGAGATCTACAGTGCACTGCATCATCTGATGAGGCACGGCAATTACTTTTCGCATTGATTTGGACAACACATGTATTGATGGAATGACCAGGCGAGGCCAGGGTGAGATGTGTTCAAGTACCATACTATACATGAAACATCTTTCAAGTGCCAAAGTGTTCAAATACAAATTCATTGGAATGATAACATGTTGTACATAAGGACATTTCAATTAGAATTCTTGATATCATAATTAATCTGTAATATTTTTGTAATCATGAAGGCCAATATGCCAATATGATAAGCTACTGGAAGGAGGTCACTGCTTGGCAGGATAAAAATGGTTATAGGAAAACATTGCAATCAGTTCTATGTTTCATAATGGAAAGTATTGAAATTGGAATCAAGGAATCAAGAATTGTCGTTAAATAACTTTTTCAAATGCTCATGTTTTGCATCGACAGGGACAAGGTCAAGGAGTTCAAATCAAAAGTTGATCACAGTGCACAAAAATACAGCACCTGATTTTTCCAGGAGGACAACGAAAGGGTGGCTCGAGAGGTGCCTGTCTCGTCCCTTATAGGTCAAGCTCTTTTAGCCAGTCTGCATTTTTTGTTAAAGGAGCTCATTGTTGGAATACCTTGCCATTAAATATACGCAACAGCAGAACTTACAACACATTTAAATGCAGTCTGAAAGACTTCAACTCTTCCCTGTTCTGCCTGTTCAGTTATAGTCTAGTGATGACTTGTTGTTACTTACCTGAACATGGTGTTATTCTTAGTTTCCTTAATTACAAAATAAATAATGCCAAGGTAGTGATGGCATATTGCTAAGTCATTGCTGTGATAACTGTATAATGTATAATGATTTCTTTATTTTGTTCTAGTGTATGGGTTTTTACATCTGCCTGCAAGGACAACTGTTGAAAATTAGCCATTCGGCTAACACTGGCACATTTATCATGTATATGTATATGTTTTTGTACTTGTATTTGGTTGATTAATGTGTACTGTCCGTGGTCAATAAATAAATAAGAAATAACGATCATTCATGTTGTCTGTGTCATACATACAGAGTACATTATAGCACCGGGAAGACCATTTGCAAAAAGGACAGGATCATTAGTCCGTCCACACACACACACACACACAGACACACACACACACACACACCACACATAAACTGGGCTGTGCTGTCGTCATCACCTCATGGTTAAAAGCCCTTATGTGCCACACATCAAAGGTACTGCAACCTGTTTTGTTGCTGCACACCCATTAGGTGTTTCTGGATAGGATTGTCAAACAGGAATAAATTCACCACTAAGTACATTGTTACCACTCTGTGTATGTGTGTGTGTGCACATGGCTTTTATCACACAGGGGAAGCACGCTTCATTATAGGAGGGTTTTTAACTCCTTTGTGACACGTAGTTCTCCAAACATTCTCAGAGCAAACCAGCGATGTGTTGCTGTAGCTCAAGTATAGTCCGGGAGTGTAACATTGTTGCACCACCTGTTACACTGCAAACACTGGCTTCTTTCTCATTAATTATATTATATTTAACCTTCATTTAACCAGGTTTGTCACATGAAGATGATCTTTTTTTCTTTTTAAAGATATTTTTTAGGGCATTTCTGCTTTATTGGGATAGGACAGTGTAGGTGACAGACAGGAAAGGTGGGAGAGAGAGGGGGGGAGACATGCAGCAAAGGGCGTGGGCCTGATTCGAACCCACACCACTGCAGAAAGGACTAGCCTTTACATGGTAAGCGCCCCCAGCCCGTTGAGCTACCGGGGTGCCCAAGATGATCTGTTTTACAAGGGAGACGAGGCCAAGAAGGGCAGCAGTAGAAGCTACATAAAACATAAAACTCACATCAAGGCAACAGTCACACTCAAGGTGCAATACAACAAAAGAGCAGGGGGAAAATAAAATAATATTATCAATTAAAACATTTGCAATTATCAGTAGTCTCAGATTCCATGGACTATAATGCCTTTAAATTCAGTGAGACTAACTAGGAATTGGAGTGTGTGTGTGTCTATTTATATATACGGTATATAGGCTATAAGTGTATAGAATGTCCACCTACGGTGTATCTCTCTCTCTCTCTCCGCCTTGCTCTCTCTCTGTACCAAACCTCAATTCTGCCACCTTGTGGACAACTGACTGAACAACACAGACTGCCTCCACTTTTCAGATGTTTACTCATATTTATCTGACCTATCTCTCTTTCTCAGTAATGCCCTGTGAAAATAACTGTCCTGAACTCTAATGGTTCTTATCTTCCACAGGATGTTATAAAGACCTCCAGACAGCAAGTCTGGACAGAGGTTATAATGTCATCATCATCATTATGCTCTTCATCATCATACTGCACTCTTATGAAAAACAAACATTTACCAGTCCCTAACTCTGTTAAAAAAATGAGATATCTGGGAATATTGAAATTTAGTCTGGAACTTTTAGAGTGGATGATATTTTAAAGTTATATTGTCAGCCATACATAGAAGCTTCTGTGTCTGTTGATAAAAATTAGGTAGGGAGAGAGGACACCGGCTGTGGACTTGGTTGGTGCCATCTTGTGGATCCAAAGCTGAATTACATGGAAATAGGTGCATGTCTGTGAATGAATCAACACTACAGTGGCTGTGCGTAGTAAAGTTACAATTTCCTCTGTCACTTGTCAGTCCGAGGCACTAGTCAATAGAGCATTGCACCTCAATAGAACATTCCCATCTAATATCATGTCAGTAAAATGACGAAATGCACAGAAACACAATTCATTTAAGTGATCAGACCTAGCATCCAGACTTTTCTTTTAAGGATGCATACGGTGCACTTAAAGGAAAATGCTCGTTTTTGACAACCTGGACCTTATTTACGACATATTATAAGAAGTTTGACTCACCCAGATCACTTTTGTGTTGTTCGGAGGCCTGTAGAAGAAATTTAAAATCCAGCGCGAGCCAGTATATCCATGTAATGGCGGCGCACGGGGCATAGGGAATGCAGTTTCTCAAAATCCATTTTCGGCCGCTAAACGGTTGTTTTCATCAATCACATTGCATGAATCGACAGTTGATATTCCTCTACGCGAGCCATTCTTTCGGTTTTCAAATACGTGGTCTGTAGCCTCTGTAATATGATCTTTACAAGCCTCTCCCCCACTTGCTCCTGCACGCATGCGCACAGGCCAGCGCGCAGCCTGCTATTCTCCGGCTCACATTCTCTGCGCTACGATCGTAGTTGGTGCCGAGAATATTGTCGTCGTCATTCGTCAGCAACAATCCGATCGTAGCGCAGAGAATGTGAGGGAGCATAGCCAGTGTAAAGATCATATTACAGAGGCTACAGACCACGTATTTGAAAACCGAAAGAATGGCTCGCGAGCATTTTCCTTTAACTGGTGCGCGAGAGACCTTTCCTATTCGGGCGGCAAAGTTCCGCACCCCTAGTTACTGTTGCTATGCCCCACAAGCTTTGGAGCACGTTAATAAAATGTCCACAGAACAGCACATAACCTACTTGATGATTCCCTCAAGGATTCCTGACAATATTGCTGTATGTTATTTGTCAAATGCCACTACTTTGTCTAAGAGCGTTCTACAGAAAGGCCTGAACTATTTTACACAAGAATATATCCACGAAATGTGGATTTCGGACGGAGCAAGTGACATGAGTTGATGCTAGGTGTTGGCGATGTATGCGGAAGGCACAAACGCCTCACAAACTCCAGATTGAAATTAATCAGGAGAAAATCGCGGAGTCTAACTGTGTGAAGCAGGGTGAGTATCCAGGGTGAAAATCCATTCTTAGAAAATAAACCTGTGATAATGGTCTGTTAAGCACGATCTACGGGCTTATTGGTTATTTTTCTCTGTGTGATTGACAGGTCGGAATCCGCCAACAAGCCAAAAGAAGATAACTGGTGTGCAGATGCATGCTAGCCAAAAGGATGCGCAGCACATTACGAGAACGGGCGCTCTTGCGTACCAACATGTTTGTGACACAGATTTTCTCCATACATCACTGGTAAGACGCTATATGACAAATGTGTTAATGATCAAACAGATGATGACCGCACATGTGCAAAATATGCTGGGAAAATCCCAATCTCATGGATAAAAGCAACGCTTTCATAGGGACAAACAATTTCAGTCATCCAGCTTCTGAAAAGCACAAGAGGAGTAAAGCATGAACATAATGCAAACTATTGATAATAGGTGCAGCCAGGATCAGAAACCCATTCATCCTCTTAGCAGGTGGCAGGGACAGATTAAATTAAGAACAGCGTCAAGCACTGTGTAATATTTTTTCTGTTGGCCTTTCACTCCGACATTCAGAAAGTACTTCTGTTGTCCCTTATACTGCCCCTGAGCAGTGCTGCATGTGAAATGGGATTTTCATATCTGAATCCAATCAAATCCAAGGTTTGAAAGCAAGCCGCTGCTAATAAACACTAGCTAAAACACACGTCATATTTTGTTTGTTTGTTGCACTATAGCTTCCGACCAGCAGTGGCCGGTAGCGAGCACTGTGATTGCTGGGTAAGATTCATTTTGTAAAAATAGGATTGTTTTAGCTGAAGATAAACATGCGTTTTAGTTAAAGATAAACATGTTTATTTGCAGTGGCTGGCTTTCAAACTCCAGCGGGATCGAAGACACAACCCTCGTGCGTCTGCGAGTGCCTTTGAAATTTCTCTGCTACACTTTATCGCAGAGTTTTGAATTTCTAACCAGGCGGATTGACATAGTCTGACGATTTCGCTGCCATGGCATAAGGGACTGCGTATACCAGCCAGATAGTGACGCAGTCCCGAAAGGGGCTATTAGACATCCTGTCTGTCAGACTCTCCCCTCTCATCCCTGATACAGATCCACTTGTCTAAGATGACACTTTTGACTAAAAAGCCAACTGTTTACTTTACAGTATGGATGCAAACAGCTAATCGCAGGCCCAACCAGGAAGAAGTAGGCCCACGAACGTCATCATCTACCATATTTGAAAGAGAGGAAGATGGTGAGGAGAGCAGTCAGAAGGGTAGTGATGACAACAGCTTGTAGGATAACCCTGCCACATAAAGAGGGTGAGTACCAAGCATTACATTTCAGTCATTTAGCAGACGCTTATATCCAAAGGCACATCTCCAGACTCTCCCTTGAGAACCAGGCCAACAAAGTTGCAGTATGTGTCACGTCACCCCTTCTAATAACTCTGACCACGCCGCCGGGGCTCAATTGCTGTGCTGAAGCATGCAGCTCTATTGCTGTTGAGTGTGCTAAATGTCTGGGTGGGAGGCGGGGATGCCAACACTGTGCCTGCACACTAGGCTCATCACCGTGCTCGCCTTGGGCTAAGGAAGCAAGTGCTCGAGTACGTGAATCAGTTTGCATTTCTAATGTCAGAGGGAAATGGTCGCCCGGCGGTAACACTCAACGCTTTAGTTGTTTATTTATTTCTTTATTTTCTTCACCCCCTTTCTAATCTCCCGTTCCCGAATTAATTACTCAATTAGCATAGCGAATTAGCAAAACTATTATGATGCATGGAAAACTTCCAGACACACGCGCTCACGCATACACACACACACACACACACATACACACACACACACACACGCACATACACACACACACACACACACACACGCACACACACACACAAAGTTTGGAGGAGGGAGGAGAACAGGCAGGGTGGCTGGGAGGCTGAAAGCCAGTGAATTAGGGAGCTTGTAATGAAATAAAGCATTATAACAAACAGCCGTGCCAGAGCAAAAGGGATGCCGTTCCCTCAGTATGAGATGTAATAAAATCTGCAGTGCTAATTTATTAGCTATGTATAATTGTAGCAGTGAATTAATTCCTCATTCTTTTTTATAAGGTTGCATGGAGTGCAGATAAAATTGAAAGGGTAGTGCAGACACACACACGTTCTCACATATACAGTACAGCACACACGCACGCACGAACGCACACACACACACACACACACACACACACACGCATACACACACACACACAGATACATGGGACTGAGGCTGAGGCCTTCAGTTAACGGATGAAGAATCAGATAAGGATCAACTGATTGTGTGAATCACACATTCTCTTTTACCCGGTCACCTCAGCATCTCTCAGGTCAGAAATACACGTTTTCACAGGAAAGTTGTAAAGGAGTGTAGATATTTGCTCAGTGTGTGAGCTTCAGGCAGTAAAAACATCACAATCAGCAGTCGCCATACGCCTTCATTCACATGGCCCCTCTTGCATCCACGTCCCATCTGAACCGTGGCAGCCTCATTACACTAAGTATTCAATTTAGATTCAATATGTAATTAGTTTAATTACTGTTGTCCACCGAGAGCACTGTGGAGGGACTCATCTTGGAGCCAGAGGTGTGTATGTGTGCTCCCTAGCACAGTAGTCTGAGGAGAGGAGGACATGGTCTCACAATGGTAATATTATGTTTGTTACATTTTTACACTGATGTACAATATATAATGTAATATAATGTACAAGTAGCCTATTATATGTTAGTGAACCCTAAGCCTAAAGGCCAATTTATACTTTGTCATACGACACACACCACAGAAATGACATCACTGTCAACATTTTTTGGTGTCGGACAGGGGTGTCTTGCACCAAACTTTCTAATGTCGCAGACGCCGTCACTTTCGGCGCACAGCTGTGATTGGATAGCTTGATAGAAGGCACGTTCGTTGCCATGGATCAATCAGCCACGTGTCTGCCATGGAGGTGATCAGACACGCCGCTGAAGTATAAATGCTAAATGTCAAAAAAAAAAATCTGTCGACAGACATTTGTCGTACGACACTTGTCGACTGAGTATAAATTAAGCTTTAGAAGACAGATAAACTGGCTGATATTACAGCTTTGTCTGCAGATTCATCGGCTTATTTTCTCCTTGGATTTATCGCTTGGCAGCATTTTCCTTGAAAAACTCTTTTTTTTCCAAGGACCCAGTGCATCTGTTCTGTCTTGTCACAAATATACAGTAACCGCTGCAAGATGAATAAAGCAAATTAAAACCAAAGCATCCCACTGACTGTCTGACAGCTAAATCAAAATGGCTGAAGAATGCATTCATCCACTTACAGTACATTACTCGGCAGTCTCGCTTCAGCTTCAAAAATCAACACATCTTCAAATAACTTGTGCACCCAGCCATGACACTGGCACACTGTAATAATGACAGCACTAGCCTACTGTACGATTGCAAGTGACATTCCTGAGACACACCCATGATGCATGTCGTCAGCATGTATAGTTGTTAAATTAAATTTGAAAAGCCAATCTCAGCAATGGTTATGGATCTCCAGAAGATCCACGAGCTATGCAGTGTTCTGAAGAATGCCCATACTATTAAGAGATCCTCATTGCACTTGATTGTGATTGCAGAAGTAGAGAGTGCATATCTACATTCTAGAACCAAATACCTCAGACCCCACATAATGGCATAACTAACCCACTGTAAGTTACAGGTGGAATCACAGGGTTTTTCCTGGCTCAGAATGGGTCTTTGGGGGGTGATGCGCACACAATTTTGTGGGGAAACCTCAGTTTTATACAGAGTAGCCCGCCAGCATATAGGCCTTTATTCTTTGCATTTGGCAGGATCATCTACGGACTTGGCTGATCTAAAGTTATCAAATAAATTGCGACATTACACATTTTTAAACCGGTGTTAAGTTGGTAACCAAACCAAACGCTAGGTCCGAGCATTCACCCTGCTTCTTGCCCAGAGTGACGTTTGTTATTATTGTAGTTTACTATTCAAAGTGTAATCTCAGGCAATGAAGTTGGCAGAGTTGGCTGTGTGCTGTTGGCAATTGGCAGAGCTATGCTGTGTGCGTCCACCTCAATGTCTCCATCTAGTGGTGCAAACAAATCCAGGCAAGTGGTAGGGCCTAACAGTCCCTGCGCAATATGAATGTTGAAACAACCACCAAAAGAGCTACTCACAGTGCAAACTCTGAACTATGTGCATTTAGTAGAC
>NC_140235.1:30631445-30681445 GCF_949987555.1 Borostomias antarcticus | reverse complement strand
ACGAGGAGTCACCATTCACTCGGTAACATTAACACAACAATATAATTTAGTAAGCTAGTCTAGTTGCTTTACGTAGCTAGCTTAAGATAATGGCCCTCATTTACTAAGCGATCGTATGACAGAAAACTGAGCATACAGCCATTTCCACGCCAAGTTCGCCATTTATCAATTTGGATGTGGGGGGAGACTGCGACCAAATCTCACGCCAAGTATCAGACCGTGTACGCAAGTTTGAGAATTGTCATGAGACCAGTGATTCAGACTGGCATCTAAGCGCAGCCAGATAGACCTATTCATCATTTAAAACTATGGCAAAATGGCAAAATATTATATTTTGTGAAGGTTTGTGTGAATCATCCCTTAAGATTAAATTGTAAAATGCGAGATGGTTTTCCAGGATCTTGCCACAGAGAATGTTATTGGACAAGAGTCAGTGAAATTTCTCGTCTTGGCTGTATTTCGCATCCCCATGCCGTAAACTACTACTGTCGTACCATCAC
Organism: Borostomias antarcticus; assembly: GCF_949987555.1. Taxonomy (NCBI): domain Eukaryota; kingdom Metazoa; phylum Chordata; class Actinopteri; order Stomiiformes; family Stomiidae; genus Borostomias; species Borostomias antarcticus. The sequence continues at coordinate 30,680,945 of NC_140235.1, read as the reverse complement.
TGCACTGCCCCAAATCATTTCACCTTGTTTATTTGTTTGACCTTTCTGTCGAACCCTGCAGCCTAAGGTACTAAGTTAGCACTAGCTAGCTAGCTAGCTAACGAGAATATATGATTGTTATTTTGATAAACTGACCACATATTTGGAATCTACATGGTTACTGTATCGCTTGAAAACATTAATTTAATAAAGTGACATATTAACAGTTGTACAGACAACATTACAACAGTTTCCTAATGGCGGTGGGCTCACAGCCGGTTCGTACCGGGGGCACAGGAGAGAGGTGATGTGAGGGGTCTGAGAAGAGAGGTCCGACCGCTGCAATTGGACCCTGATCACAGTATGTAGCTTAAAAAGTGCTGCCAGCAACCTAAGAACCTCGCAGCAACTTACTGTAAGCTTGTCTAAGAATTGTAATAAACTGTTCATCAATGCCGTGTGGAAACTACTATCAGATGAAGGAACAGTAAATTAGGATTACCATGCTACTTTTAATTTTTAAAACATTGACATAAGTAAACAGAAATAAAAAAAACAGAAAAAAAAAAAAAAAATCATAGTTTCATCTGAATAGTAGTTGATGATTTACTACTGTACATATCCAAGCCTACGATCAAAGTATCGAGGCGAATCATGGCGCACAACAGGGAGAAACACTCACCTATGTCATCATAACCACTGGCAGCAACAGAACTGTTGTGGGTGTGATTCAGAAACATGCCCCCCCCGCTTTTAAAAAAATCACGCCCACGGCAACGTTGGAGAGTCTTAAACACCCCGCCCGCTTGATAAATCTGGCTTGAAAATCTCATTTGCGGTTGAGTTAGGCATCTGCAACAATATTTATCTTCTTTCCCTGTCCAAGGGTAATGGCTTAAGGAGGATGGATGAGAGAGCAGCCTTCTCTTGCCTTCAGGTGCAGAGTTCTCACCAAGGAACGGTCGGCAGACTGTTTATGACAAAGCAAAAGGGAAATGCATCGACTCCCAAAGTCAACACATCACCATGGCTGAACAATTGGGCATTAGCATAATTAGCTAGTTTGATCTTAGACTTTGTGTGTGTGTGTGTGTGTGTGTGTGTGTGTGTGTGTGTTGGAGTTGTTTTGTTGTTGTTGTTGCTGTTCCAAAGCAATTAAACCAATCTAATTCCAGGAAGAACAAACAGACTTCGTGTCTGGGGGAAGGCTTCGGGGGGAGAAAACTTGAGGGGAAAAAAAAGTCCTTGGTGACGCCAACTCTCGCCTGATGAGGCTTGCTAATTATGGCGTGGAGCACTTCCTGCGAAAATACAAAAAAACTAAAGTAGTAGGCTCTGCCTCAAGCTGATCAAGAAACATGCAGACAGAACCCTATCTGGATATTGACTTTTTTCCCATGTTTCCACTCTCAGAGAAAGAGAGTGTGAAAGAGGCAGAGAGAGAGGAAAGAGTCAGGGGTCCAATCTCCAATGAAGGACTCAGTCTCAGATGTAATTAACCTTTTGATACAGGATGCTCCGTCTCGTAAATAAGATGGCAATTAGTTTATTTGTCTATCATGTGATCGTAATGGTTCTCATTAAGATGATGTGACCCCCCTCTAATCTGTAGGTGCCCAGACACTTGATTGGGGCCTCTTGTCTGGCCTTGTGGACCCCCCCACCCAGCCTGTGATGGCGTCTGATGTGTTCCCTCAGATAGCATCCACAATGCTGGAGACTAACACGGGGGTCTCCCATGGAGGCTGCTTCTGTGAAGTCCTCCCAACTCCTTTCTCTTCCTCTCTCTCTCCCTCTCTCTCTCTCTCTCTCTCTCTCTCTCTCACTCTCGCTCTTATCTGAGAGAAGAGGGCGGTCGAGATTTGGCTTGTTCTTTCACAGGGCCACCTTAAGCGCTATGAAAGCCGTCAAACACATGCGTACAATCAAATACGACCGCTTTGCCTTAGTCCTTTCAGAGATACCACTCATTCTATTGCACATTTGGACTGTGAAAATGTGAGCGTTACTATTAACGATTGTTCTCTCCAAGGATGCAAATTCAAAATCTCCTCTTGCGATCCCAACATTCGCTTGTTTCCCCCTTTTTTTTGATGAGAAAGTACATTGAGGAAGAAGTTGGACAGACAACAATCAAAAACTGGAGAGAATGTCTTCACGCAGTCGGGTCTGAGTAAGAGTTAACGAGGCAGCACGCCCAGGGAAGTGTGGAGAACATGGGCCCTGAGACTGAAAGCCAGGAAACCACAGGGTAGTAAGATGTGTGAAACTTCCCTGTGATGCCTCAGCTCAGCGAGGGCCGCAGATGGAAAAGCAGGGTCCGTTTGAACGCCACACTGACTTTATGGGGGAATTTCAGACCAGAAGATGATGGAGAATACACCACGCAGTATTTGGATAAAGCTGCGAACAAAACTGTCTCTCCCTCAACCTTTCCTTTGAACAAAATAAGACCAAAATATAGTCTTTCATGCACTTTCCCCCCGTGAGTTCTTTCAAAACCAGGTCTAAATGATTGACTTGTGTTATTCTTTGCTGAAGGAAACCTCCAGCACACTTAAGCTAATAAACTTTGTAAATGATAAATAGACTAATTGTTAAGTGCATGTGATTATACAGTTTAAAATACAGGCAGTAGTATCATTGTATACACATTTCTAACACTGTGCGTAGTGGAGTGGCAATATATAAAAGTCACACATTGGAAAAATCTAACTGCTGTGTACAATATATCATGGAATGCTTTAGGGTGACAAGCTGCAATTAACCGTGGAGAGAATAGACATTTATAAGCGTTTCATATCTCATTAAATACATTTATTTATTTTACGAGAAATTGTGTTTTTTCTCTCTGAAACTGCCTTTTAAAACAAATGTAGCACAAGTTTTGAAGGTCATGTTCAAGGCTCTGGAACGTTTGTCTCTAAGCGAGAAAAAGCTCCACACACACAATATCTAAAACAGTAAGTTTGAGGTTGTGAGCTCAAACACGTGTAAGAAATTAATCTTAGGCAGAATTCCTTGTGGACACTGAGAGAACTTTGACAGTGCTCCTAAGAGACAAATCTATGAAATGATTCTTTGGAGACAGTAACATGTCCCAGAATTCCTTAGAGGCGCCAGACCTATGAAAAAAAAGAACTCTCTGGGATGTTTTTTTTCGTGATAAATGCCTTTTATTTATCTCAGCTTGTGGTCTCTACTTACTGCATAATGTTTCTGAACTACTGAGATAGGGGGAGAAAAAGAACAGAAAAACGTGAGGAGAATGGCTGGGCAAGGAGCAGAAGATTGGTATAAACCTGATGCACCAGTAAATGTCAGTGTTCTATGCTATGCTGAAATAAAACTGGACTTGAAAACTGGAGAGGAATGGTAGCCCCATCGTAATGCTCAACTCCCCAAGGAGAAACCTGTGGACAAGATTTTTCTGCTGTAGTACAACGATGTCCATCTCCATACTGGAACTCTACTGACAGACCGCTGTAATACAATGGCTGCACCTCTCATGAATGTCTGAATGACGTTCCGCTGGCTTTACTTTATTTGAGCCTAGTTGTCTCTTCCCCTGCATGAGGACAGACTTTACAGAGACATGATAAATGTGCTTTATCTTTTATCTGAAATCAAATAAGGTCAAAATGTCAGTTGTAGACACTACTTGCCTCAGTTTTTAGTGCTGCTTAGTGACAGGTCAAGTTTGTCACCATACCAAAATAGAAATGATTGGATTTAGTTCATGTGTTTATTAATCATAGGATCCATAAAAAATGAGAGTAATATAAAGATACAGTTCTGACAACAGAGAGGGCGGAGGGCAGTAGTTGTTGTTTGCACTCCGGCCTACGGTACCTCCAAGCAAAAAGACAATCTTTCCTGAGACATAAACACTCAGCTGCAGGAAGCTAAGGAGCGGCCATCTTGTAGTGGTTAATACTGACAGAACTCAGTCCATATAATAAAATGGCTAAATAAACAGCTGATGGAATCATTTGGCCCCGAGAAGAAATGCACCCTTATGGTGTTACTTTGAAACAGCCCGGCCCCAGCAATGTTTGCGTTGGCTCCGCAACTTGGTGTCCATTAAGCAAGACCATCTTCCAACATCAAAGACGGCTAGGCCTTTATAGTCTTTATACCCCTGGACCCGCCCCTCCCTGAGATGTTTATCTGGCCTCAAAATCTGGAATCCATACAACCAGGAGGAACAATACTGGCTTCTCACAATCCTTCTGTCCACTCACACACACGGCCCCTTCCTACTCAAACGGTCAATATCAGAGAGTTCATTACTAGTGAAGCCATTAAACTGGCTCTCTGTGAGAAAGACAACTTTGTCGCAGGGACGCAACTTAAAAGCTTCTCTTCCATAAACGCTTAGGGAGAAGAGAAAAGAAAATGTCCTCATGTTTGGCCTCCAACTACGTTTCCAGATGTGGCCAGGGTCAAAGGTCAAAGATAAAAGTACCAGGATGTGGCGTACCCCTAACTAGTAACCAGTTTCCAGTGTGTGCATTCCTCACCAGAGGGGGGCGGCGAGGCCCGAGTGCCTGGCGTTTTCTTCTCCTCCGCCACTCCCAGCGAGCGGTCTCATTTTGTGGTGGTGAATTATGACACAACAACTTCATACTCGCTACTTCGGCAATGTGTACCGATGGCTCGCGGGCGAAATGTCAAGGCCGTTAAATGTAGCGGGTGGACAAAAACAAGTGGGGGGAAGTTGTTTTTCGAGGCCTCAGACTCGGACCGAGGGGGTCTCGAGGTTTCACCGATGACCCTGGACGGGAGTGGGGGGGTCAGAAGTGGCGTTAAAATCCTCCCCATCCCTCCAGACTCTACATCTGTCATTACTCCTATTAGCAGGTTAGCATTTGATTAGCGATACTTAAAATGTAAAGTGGAGCGTGGCTCTGTAAGACAGAAGGGTACGTAGCGAGTGGTTTTATGATTGGCAGCTAACTCTGGCCGAGGACAGGCCTCTCCACCCCCTGCCTGCTGCCTCCCAGGAATAGAGACATCACAAGTTCAGTGTGAGGAGGAGAGTGGTCTATTACGTCAATTCGAAGATGTCTTTCCCGAAAAATCAGGCCTAATTTCTCAACAAACGGCTAATACGATTATTTCAAGTGTGTCGGAGGGCTTAATAAGTGTGGAAATTGGCCTGTCATATAAGACCTGAGAATGGTGGTAAATTGCATGATTACAGTCGCAAAGCCTCTACCCTGCACATTGTTTCTTTACGTCTCGTAATCTGCTGAATGAAAAATGGCCGGGGACGAGTACATTAGGATTCTAAAAAGTAGAGAAAATTGATATGACAGAGCCAACTTTGTTGCGGTATTATGATCATAATAAGCTTTAGAGGACGTACAAAGATTACAAGTCCCAGGGCATAGCCCTCTTTCATTATATCTATCTTGGGGTTACCCCTGAAAATGGTCTTAGTCCCCTCTCTCCTCCATCTGCTCACTCTGAGGTAATGCTTCCTGAACCAACTGCCAGATAAAAGCCTTGCAGTTTAGTTAATATGTTTACAGATATTCATAAGGTATTGTTTTTGAGTATGAGTGTTTGAGTGGTCTGTGTGTGAGGTGGGCCTCGTGTTGATTGGTGTGTGTGTGTGTGTGTGTGTGTGTGCGTGCTAAGAGGAACTAGAGAACCACTAGATGGAGCTAGATCCTACAGAAGAGCTTGAGGGAGGTGAAGAAGAGCCTGAAAACAGCAGTGGTAGAGCAACCCACGGACCACTGTAGCCCACTGACCACACTGCCACACTCAACTGTACAATATTCATAGATCAACAGCTAGCAGCTAATACAAAAGTTGACACTGTAACTTAACTTAAGAAATATACATACAACAAAAAGACTGCATTATTTTTTGAAGTAATCCTAATTATATAGAAATTAATTAATATGTTGTACAACTTTACATTGATATACTTAGTACTGTTCTTTTACTTCTGTCAGATGAGATATTAATGAGCTGGAACATTTGAATAGCGAGATCCAGACACACAAAGCTACCTCAAAGTAGAAGAACCTATCCAGGGGAAGATAATTTCGGTAACCATAGCCTAACTCTAACACAACTAAAGGAAGGGTCGGTAATCACAGCCTAACTCTAACACAACTAAAGGAAGGGTCGGTAACCATAGCCTAACTCTAACACAACTAAAGTAGGGGTCGGTAATCATAGCCTAACTCTAACACAACTAAAGGAAGGGTTGGTAACCATAGCCTAACTCTAACACAACTAAAGTAGGGGTCGGTAATCATAGCCTAACTCCAACACAACTAAAGTAAGGGTCAGTAATCATAGCCTAACTCTAACACAACTAAAGGAAGGGTTGGTAACCATAGCCTAACTCTAACACAACTAAAGTAAGGGTCGGTAATCACAGCCTAACTCCAACACAACTAAAGTAAGGGTCAGTAATCATAGCCTAACTCTAACACAACTAAAGGAAGGGTTGGTAACCATAGCCTAACTCTAACACAACTAAAGTAAGGGTCGGTAATCACAGCCTAACTCCAACACAACTAAAGTAAGGGTCAGTAATCATAGCCTTACTCTAACACAACTAAAAGAAGGGTGATCAAAATCCCAAAACTGAACAAAAGATTTGCTAATACTATCTAAAATAGTGTGCATGGAGATTTGCTAATATTACACTGGGTTGCAGATGGAGTTCTTAAGAACAGAGAGCAGAGGAAAGGGAATCGAATGAACTATGAAAGGGCTTGACAGAATGCCTTATCCCTCAGTGTGTGACATGATAATAAATACAGTAGGCTACCATGTACCACACTCTAATGGGGAGAAAATTATACAGCTGATACAGGAATTGTGGAAAAGTGACATGCTATTCTTTTCTTCTCTGTCGTGGCTCAAAATGCTGCGTTTAGGTGTTAATGGTGGGTAAAAGCAGACATTTTAGAACAAGTATTGCAATTGGAGAATATAATATGATTTCCTCTATCTCTCTCTCTCTCTCTTTATATTTTCTTGTTCATAAAATACTGAATAGTGAAGCTGTAACTCTGTACTGTAGGCCACTCTAGACCTTTCTCACTGTAAAAAGCAGACAGTTTTACCAGGAATCCCATATGACACTGATTCCGTCAGTTTCTTTGTACCTTTTTACATCATGTATAAGTTAAACAAGGAAAACAAGTGAAGGTGTTATCCCCACAGGAATATCTGCCAACAGATGTTTAGTGCTGTGAAAGAAAGCTAAGCCCAAAACAGTTTTCTTGATAGAGATCTCTCAAGCGAATTACACCATTTAGCATGTATCAGTTGTGACAGGTAATTGACTGTAGTATCAGACTAAGCTGAATACTCACGTCATAGTAAATAAGGCCTTTTCATAGGCTTATATTACACTGTTATGAATATTCATAGTTTACACTGTTTGAAAGACATTAAACACTTAAGCCCTTTAAAGATCCACCAGGCTGTTTCTCTTCCCTTAACAAGGCAAGTCCTAGTCTTGCGTGTCAGACAGACTTACTAAACAAAGAAAGAACATATCCTTTATGGTCTTTTCTCTACAGACTGCTCCAGCATGCTGCTGTGCGTAGTGGTCTGTGTTAGTTCCTCTTGGAAGGCTATGCGATAGAGGCCGAGCCTCAACGTCAGATGTCGGCCCAAACTCAGCACTCATCAACACGTCAACACGCTCTATCAATTAACCTTTGTTATCGGAGGATCCAATTTGCTCCCACACCCCATCTCCACCTTCCAGGTCTCTTTAAATGCTGGAATATGAATGCTAATATGTGTCCTGTCCGAGACTGTCATTTGTCATCAGAGAGCCCGCCTGGCCAGACTGTGGAGATGGTGAACTTTGGATTTGGGTGTTTGTTTTCCACTTTTGGTGATGCGTGTCCGCCCATTGTGTCCCTAACTTGGTTCCTTTAAGCAGCTGCCTATCTGAATATTTAGTTTTGTCCTTCACATAGCCTTCATTTTCCAAATGACCCAACATCCCTGTGTCTGCCTGAGCTTAGACAGCTGAGCTGATTAAGAAGTTGGCTTTTCAACATTGATTTATTGCCACCATTTTGTCACATGCATTTTGTCACTTGTTTCATTTAAAGTCCCCCCCCCCCTTCCCTTCTCTTCCATTCCATTTTTAGAAAAGCTTTTTAGTCTCGCGAAATATGATGAATCTGATTAGTCATTCAGACTGGTCTTTTCTTTTATGCTTACATTAACTAACACAAAGAGCCCCCCTACAGGTGAAAGTTTAAATGTGGATTACCAGATAAAGCCCCATTCTGATAGGTTACTGTGGCGCTCCGAAGAAGAAGGAAAAAAATGGATTTGCTCTGCACATTATTTCCAAAACATCCTCACTCTTCCTTTCTTCCCTTTCTTTTCTCTTTCTTTCACACGCCCAGTGTGGATATCAATTTTGGAGCAAAATCGTTGAACAATTATGCAAATGGCTGTAAGGCAAGGCACAATACAGGACGCTAATGGATAAGAAGAAAACATGGACTCGTTAAGGACAGATGGTGGAAGTGCTAAAAGCTATTTGTTATGGACGGAGGAAGACATTTCAGACAGTGTCAAACCCTTCGAGACATCTGATCTGATGTGTTTTCCACCCAGTTTGTTGTGGTGGTGTAGTTCTTGATTATTTTACCATGTGTAGGATTACAGATTATGCTATCTACTTTAAGGGAGAATGTGGGGAAAACATACAGTATGACTTAAACAACTCCGCACTTGATGATTTTCAATCTAAGAATGTATTTTCTTTCTGTGCATGTTCAAGGTACATTTTTGTCTTGATTTCTATCTTTAAATATGCCTATGCATATTCATTAGTCATTACAACACAGTATTACAACAAGGTCTAGAAAAGCTCTAAGAGCTCAGTTAGATCAAAGCAAAATACTGCAGAAAACCTACTATAGGATTTGTTCTGTGATATTATCTGACCCATCACTGAGAATAATGTGAATAGAAGTATAAAGCCAGACATAATCTGAGTCAATATTGCACACATGTAAAATGGCCTCAGTTGATCATACATCATGTACATATCAAGAAGAGCTCAAAGGAACTACATGGAGGTTATACTTTACGTAGGTTCAAACGACCTTTGAGACAGCATTGCGTTTGAGACGCACACAAAGCGAGCAGTGGGACTCTCACAATTAAGAAAATTAAGCCTTTCCCGCTCGGGACGCCCATCCCTCGCGTGCCCCGAGCGGATAAGATGCCGGTTATCACCAAGGCCGGTGTTAACCGAGGGAGGCGAGGAACATTATTTGCTCAACGGATTACCTTTGAAAATCTACCGTTCGTATGGAAGGCGGTAATGTAAACTGAACGGCCATAAAACCACAGGGTTGGCTCTGTGTGGACCCACCTCGTTTCCACCCTGTATCTGTGGGGGGGGGGGGTGATGTAGACTTGATGTGGGTGACGTTTATTTAGTCTTCACCGCCCACTGTGGATGGCTAGCCCGGCACCACTGTCTGGGCCCCTTTTGATGTCCCAGAGGGCATTGTAAACCATTCTATGTCATCCGCTCCAACGTTCGTCTGAGCTTCACGTGGCACACAGGGGAGAGAAAGAGCGCCATTTATTTCTACACTAATTTTCTTGCCTCTGTGATGGATTGCTTTCTTATTGTGTCATTTGGGGTCTTTGAAAAATGCTCTGTGGAGCAGAAGAAATTGCCAGCTTCCATATCATACTATCAAACATCCAGCTATCTGAAAGACGAGTGTAGCCTATAACATTTCCCTGAAGTGTCTTGTGTAACTGTGGTCTAAGAGAAAGATTGTATTGTATTTGCTAAGGTTTAACACGTTACTAGAATAACTTTGGTCAAACATCAGGGTATACTTATGACATGTAAACAATAGTGTGTTAAAAATGCTGAATGTACATTTTGAACTGAGAGTTGTTCATAAAATGGTCAACCAAATATCAACACAGGATCTCAATGTTATTGTTGCAGTTGCCATTATATTGTACCTAAGGATGGTTTAATTTTTAACCAATACTTATTCTGATGAGTAGGGGCAACACGCACACCAACTCGTTGTCTTTTTAGTGGTGCAGGGAATCAAATCCCCAAGTGGATTCCCGTACACACGTTTACCTCAGCGTTGGTTTATATAAAAAAAAGTTTACGTTTCGTTCTCCATCTCCGTCTTGAGAAAGGTCTCCGTGACTGAAATGTCCAAAAAAAAAAAAAAAAATGCATAGGTGAATGTGGGTACAGGAATCCACTTCTTTTTTTATTTTATATATCTGGAACAAGTGTCAAAAACCTGAGTCTTTTAAAGTCATCCTAGTATTTTGAGATTTTCTGAAACGTCCATATCCATATTCATGACATATTTATGGTATTGTTCCAACACCAAAGTAACCCAGCTAGAAATCAAAACATTTTGAACACAAGGTGTCAAAAACATAAAACCCACAAAACGCTGCAGAGCAAAGAAACGAAGAGTGTGGAGGACTTTCATCTTCAAGGCCTCCTCTCAGTTGTATTCAGCCCACCTTTTGTCCCTCCTCCAGCCATTGTGACACGACACGGAGGCTTCTAAAGCCCTGGATTCTTATTAAATTATTTCTGGGTGAAATGGACACAGGCTGAATAGAATCATTAAACTTCACCAGTTATAGGAATGCGCTCGAGACGCTGCCGTCTGCTCCCGAGGATGAAAAGCCACGCATTTCCATGCTTCTGCAAAACCTTTAATATGCCATGAAAAGATATGACATCAATCCCGGCAAAAACACAAGAGAGAAATGAATGATACCATTGTGGCCCCTAAAACATCAATCATGCTCAATACTTTGGAAAAACAATGCAGTTTTGTTTGCATTTCAGCAGTGACAAACAACACTTGTGACTGGCTTAACATTGTCAATTTCCATTACTCAAGACCTGAAGCAAATCAGAATTAAACTGTGGCCTCGTTGCTAGGGAGCTGAGTTCTCTTGACATGGTGGTTAGTTTTTCTTTCATCGCCTGACAAGGGCGAAGTGAAAGGAGTTTTGAAAAAGTTGCTTAAGGCGCTCAGAGGAGGGGGATAATTGGAGGCTCTGGATTGTGCAGCGGCCCTTGTGTGGGGAAACTTTACGAACGAGCGAAAAAGAACGAGTCGGACGCGACAAAATTTCAACTCTTGCACACAAACTTGACCCGAGGACTTGTGAGGGGCTTCCGCCATTCGGTCGCGCAGAAGCGCGCGCCCCCGGCGTCGCCCAGGCGTCAACACCACCGAGAGAAACAGGTGAGAGCGCGGCACTGAACAGGAAGCTGTGTGCACAACACGTCACACCAAAGGAAGCCCTTCGCTACGTGCACATCTACGCGCCGTCTCGGGAGATCCAGGAAGTGACGAGAAAAAGGATGAGCTAAGTCACGAAATCACGCCAAACAGAATGATGTCACTTGGCTAACAAACAAAGAAGCCATTTTGATTTTTACCCTTTCTCCTTTAAACAATGAAGAGCTAATAAGTGGGGTCACTTTATAATAATCTGACCATTGTCGTTTTTTTTTTGCTAATCTCTCGAAATATAGAGGGACCTTGTTAGGTAAACAATGGGGAAGGGGGCTATCCCTTTAATGACCTGCCGAGGAGGCAGCCCTGTGAAAGTGCACACCCAGTTTAAGAGGGAACCAATTAATGCTGGATTAACATTCATGGTTATTTACAGTTGCTTTTGTGCTTGTCCCTGCACCCTGACTTCCAGTGGAAAAAAAGAGGGAAAGAGAAAGAGAGAGAGAGAGAGAAAGACAGAGAGAGGGAATAAGGAGGATTCACAAGCTGAGGAGGAGAATGAGGTGGGGTTTTTTTTTTGGGGGGGGGGGGGTGTTTGGACGCGAGATGTGCAGCGAGGTGCCTGGGTCCATTGTGAGGACACCACCTCTCTCATTATGCCCTCTCAATCAACACTCCTGCTCACAGGAAGCCCCTGTAAAGCCCATCTGCCATAGCTAATCTTCCGGCAGCCTCGCGCCTGCGTCTGGACCCGCTACCCTCCGACGTATTATTCTCAGATCCAAGGCTTCGCCAGGGATCAGCCAAAGCCCATTAAAGTAAATAATGGCCAGAAATGACAGGCTTAACGCGGATTGGGGAGGAAGTTGAAGACCAGTTTGAGCCGGGAGCTCTGATTAATAGAGGAAAGCATTGGGGGGAGAGTGAGGGGGAGAGAGAGAAAGAGAGAGAGAGAAAGAGAGAGAAGGGGGACTGAGAGGAAAAAAAAAAGACCTCAGTCTCCTACAAAAAAATTCTTCAACCTTTGGGTTGTTAGGGCTAGCGATACCATCTGAGTGAGCTACTTTCACTTTGATGATTGTCTGGTGGGGTTTGGACAGCGGGGTTGGATGGGGGGGAAGGGGGGGCATAGGGTATAGGGCCCCCAAGACCTCAGCTGGAACACTGTCAAGAGTTAACCTCAAACGGGGAGAAAGCTGAGTTTTTTTGGGAGGGGGTGGGGGTATCACTGAAGTACAGAGCAAGCAGGCCACTATCAAAAGAGGAATTGGTGCTATGTACTGTAAGTCACCCTCTTGGGCTGTATGACCTCGGTTGAACTGGACCTCACTTGGAGGTCCTCAACGTTGTTTTTATGCTCATCAAGCATGCAATTACAGCAAGACTTGGAATCTTAAAGCTTAAAGAGTTAACCTTCTTTTTTTTAAAATTTAACTTCTCTTGTACACATCTGTCTACCCAACTACACAAGTGTACAAAAGACTTTCATTCAGATGGCATGATGTATACAAGCCATTGAGGAAAAAAGATAGTGAAGCTAAGAAAATATAATAAGATTCATATAGGTCAACATACAGTACATATTTTTGTGCCTCTATCGATAAAATATCTCGGTGGTTCAATGGAATCCTCCTCTCACAAGCACCGCCAACAACAACAGCGATAACAACACAGTCCATCACGACGTCACAATAACAGACAGACCGAAAGCCAACTGTCCACCTTGTCAACCTTTTGGTGACAGACCATTCAGCTCAGGTCCCAGGGGGCGGCTTCCCACCATAACACCACAGCTCCACATCACTTACTGAACCAAACACCAGCGAGCACAAGACCTTCTATCAGCATGTCTGCTCTGCACTGTAGGAGCATGTAGTTAGTATGGATTTAGTGATTATATGATTTCAAATGATTGATGAATAGAAAAATAGAATCCAAAGAAATCCATTATTACGAGTTGGGAAAGGATTAAATGCTTAAGCAGTGATAAGATTAATTTGTCCTAAAAGACCTGTCTTTCGTGGAAGAGTATGATGGATAAAACACTGTTCACGGGAGCACTTGCGTTGACCCGACTCGAATGTTTATCGTCATGGAGAGCTTCCTCCAGTGTGCGCATGAGCTCAGGTGGGGATTTAACATGACCTGTCACTGGGCCGACGGTAGACTATGTCTGAGAGAGATTATGTCAAGCAGTTCCACCTCTGCCTAACAACTGTTAAAATTGCTTATACATCTGTGAAGGAATTGGAATGTGCACAGGAAATGACTGATGAAGCTTACAGTGGTCACTCCTCATGCAAACATCTGATTGGAGAGCACTTGCCCTAGATAGTCTTAGTGTAGAGATTAACGTTTCAGCTTTACATGGAAATGCGTACATGTTCCTCAAAGGATATTGTCTATTGATCTACTGCTTACAAGACATCAAGAAGTCTTTGAGTCTGAAAAATTCACGTGGGACCTTTGGTTCAAAGATGTAATGAAATGTTTAAGATCTTCAGGATCTTTTATCGACAACTGCGAAAAGAAAATAATACACAAGAGCTTTGAAAGGCCTTCGGAGATATCACTGAGTTTTTTTGTTTTGAAAAGTGTTTAATGGTATCGATTTTTATTGTTCAATAATAACTGTGAAGCCTTCGACGGTTATATTGAACGGATACTACTCCGAAACATGTTGTGGAAATCAACTGATTTAGATACATGCTCTTTAATCCCAAGTGGGGAAAAAGGCTTTAATTTGATACCTGAAAGAGGATTGCGCATAGAATTTGAATGAGCTTCCTAACCTCTCAAAGATCTCTGTCGAATGTTGCAGCAGACCTTTGCATGTTGCGTTGATGCTTATTTGCCTGTCTCGTTCCTTTCAAATCCCTCCTCTCCTTTGTCTTCTTTTGAGAAGGCAGGCTAGTTACAGGAACTCTGATGGAGTTCAGAGGTACCTTATTCCCCACTGATGCGACAGATGTGAGGACTTTGTTGGCCAGTAGAGGCCTCTCATGTCTTGTACAACTTCCATAAACAGTCTCCTGATACATGTTGCAGACATGCATGAGTACAGGCTAAAGACATGCATTGGGGTGGGTGGCGGGTTTTGTTTAATCTCACATAGTTTAATGCATCAACACTGATGTCATCTGAGGCTCTCGATCGATCTGATGTAATCCGCGCAACTCACGAAACAGCACAGCCAATAAGATCAGATCGTTTTGAGAAAAATAAGATGGCAAATGAAACTGCATTCATTCAGACGATCCTCAACTATTGACAGACTTGTTGACTCCTCTGGGAACAAACAAGTCTGTCACCTGTCCCTTCCTCCTTCCTCTCGCCAGTGGGTTCTATGGGGGCGAGACACATCATTGCTTTTCGACCATGGTCCCTTTCTCCTCTCTCTCTCTCTCTCTCTCTCTCTCTCTCTCTCTCTCTGTCCTGCCCGATCCTTCCTCTTCAGCGAGCTGAATACACATCCTTGACCGAGCTCGCCTTAAACGAGGCCTGTCGCCTTCATGTGCCACAAAAGTGCCACTGTGTGTCACTGGGGGCTTTCTTCCCAGGAGTCAGTGTGATTTCTATATCCGTCGCCATGGTGACGCAGCGGCAAGGGAGGAAAAATGGTGCGCTAACCTCTGGCTTCTGCCGGCTCCCAGGCCTTCGGAGAGGAGACCGCCGAGTTCATCAGAGAACACTATAAAACAAGTCCTTTAGTGTTTGGTTTCGCCGTTTGTCTGTGAAATCTCTCTCGGGGAGGTGTAACGCCGACCCTGCAACGTCATCCGTCAAGTACAGTGTTCTTGGGAGCTAATAGCTGGGAACATGTAATGTGTAACAAGGAAAGAATACTCCCCACACGCCTGGAACCCGCATGTAAAGGTCCCGCGTTGAAATGTTGACTGAAGTGAGTTGGAGGGAAATGTTCAAAAGGATAAACCAAAGAGATATGTTTTGCGCGACGATGGTCTATGTGGTTTAGCCTTTGCAGATGTCGTTCCAGCCAGTCGTGCTTGTTGTGATGATGAACGTGACTCACAAGGAAATAAAGAAAATGAGCGCTGGACAGGAAGTTGATGACGGAGAAGAGACCGCAGGAAGATGGGCGTAGTACAAGTTTTCAGAAATTACACATTTACGCCTCTTGGTTATGACTCCATGCTAGCGCATGCCTGGGCAAAAACTCTCCTCAAAATACGATAATTTTCAGCTTCCTCAGCTAGCAATATCGTATCGGCCCACACTGGAAACGCCAGAGCAAAAGCACTCGGCCCGACAGATAGTTCTGGGCCGAGTCTGGCATCGCTCGGGTGAGAGACACGGGCCGATCTGGTACCATACTTAAACATTTCCCATCTGGCAACGCTGCACTGCTGGTAAAACAGTAACGGCAGACCAATAACAACAACTAAACAAGAACGAGTGTACACTAGCGACATTTCTCAGCGGAAAAGACGCTTTCGCTGTTCTTCCGACTGGATTTGGCAAAAGTTTGATTTATCAACTTGCTCCGTTGGTGATAGGAGATAATCAGCACAAATCCAATGTTCATGGTTGACGCTGATAGGGTGAAGGAGTTTGTTTGTCAGATCCTACTTCAGCCCACCGAAACAGGTCCGGGCGGCTAAAAGTCCAGGCTCAGTTTGCGGTAGCAAATGCACCTGAAGGGAACCGGGCAATGCGGCTGACTCGGATTTGTGAATGCGTCGACGCAGTCTGCGGTTTTGAAAAAAAACGGGCTTTACGGAAGCCGAGCCTCTATGTCTGACAGCTCATCTGAAGCTTTGACGAAAGCAAACTATTGGCAATGCACAGATAATACTGCCTCCTCCATTAAGTAAAAGGATAGGCCTCTACACACACTTCTGCCATGGACACCTGATACCCCTTAAGCAGTGCATAGAAGAGGACGGAGAGGCATTTTTGTGACAATCCCTCAATGGCGGAGAAAGGCTAGCTACATTAACTCCCGAGCCGCCGCGGAGGGGAAGTAGGCCGGGAGGGAAGGCGCGGCGGAGTAATGAAGACGCCGGGGTTATTAAAATCAAACCCGGAATGGCTAACACGCCTGCCTCCCCCTCGCTAATGACGACGGAAGCAGGAGACGTGCGTGGCCATCGGAGGGGAAGAGAACACCATTTTCTATTCGCCTGGCGCCGTGCCCGGATCTCATTCAAGCAAAAACTCTTCCCGTGGCAAACTTGGTCCCAGCCAATTAAAAGACTGGGCTGGATCTCCTCCTTCCTTGTTTTTTAAAATGTTGATTAGCTCAGAACTGCTTGGTACCAGGGAAGAATCTGTCTACTTTCCGCATATAGGGGATCATATAGCTTAACGATGATGATACTGTAGCTTAATAGCCTACAGTACATTGAATAGAAGCAAATCCACTTTCTGGTCTGCTAGCTAGATCATGTATTGCACTGAAAGGCCTAACATGAAATGGAATTGATCTGTGAGATCAAATTATATTTATTGATATTGAAATGTGTCTTTTTTTGTTGTTTTCTTAGCTCTCGGAGAGGTGTAAAATCTAATAATGGTGTTCCCACGGGGGCGACTTTGATCAAAGATTCTCTAAACAGGCAGACGGCCCCATGGGAAAAGACGATCCATACACATTTCAACATGTGCCTCAATACTATCTTTACATCTCAATACACTGTTTTTCCAAGAGAGTACGGTATTGGAAACAGCTGCACCATTTTCTGTTTCACCCCAAGGCAAGATTCTCTTCCCAAAGAAGTGTTATGCTTTGTCTCATGTCGGAATACCCCCCCCCCCCCCCCATTTTTTATACATACATTTTCACTTTCTTCTCAAATACAAGATCCCTAGACACAGAGACAGTTGTATGTTGTATCTGAGGCTCTCTGGAGATAACAGTATCTTATCACGTATTATGCACTTGAATACTATTAGCAGATCAAACTATAAAATATTTCTAACAAAGTACAAATGTTATTCATGTCTGTAAGGTGTCTGTTCAGTCACATGTTTACTCCTCGGAGTTGAATTTGCGGTATACACATCTATTCTTAACCAGACAGTTATGCAGCTAGATGGTTTTATGACAGCACTGAGCTTGAACTTGAACTCTTAACTTGATTTGTGTAGACTGTACAGTACCAGTCGTCAGTGACAGACACAACTACCCGTGAATCCACTGCGTCGTAGCGCTTTTGTTCCTTCATCCATAATCTCCTTCTTTGGGGCGAGAGGGTGGAGAAACCGGACAGCTTGGATAGGGGAGAGGGTGGTTCTGGACGGGGGGGGGGGGTGGTTCTGGATGGGGGAGAGGGTGGTTCTGGACGGGGGGGGGAGGTGGTTCTGGATGGGGGAGAGGGTGGTTCTGGATGGGGGAGAGGGCGGTTCAGGACGGGGGGGGGGGGGTGGTTCTGGATGGGGGGGAGGGTGGTTCTGGATGGGGGGGGTTGTTTCTGGATGGGGGGAGGGTGGTTCTGGATGGGGGGGAGGGTGGTTCTAGAGGGGAGGGCAGTTCTGGATAGGGTGATGCAGCAGAGGTGCAGTGATGATTATGCTGGTATGCTGCTAGTGGTTGGTCAGTGCGAGCTGTGCTCCACGCCGGGTCGGTGTGCGTGCGTTAGCTGCGGCTTCTCCTACACTCCGGAGGGTCACTCAGGAAGCGGGTGGCAAGCCACACTGGGCCGCGAAACATAGGGTAGTTACACACACACACACACACACACACACACACGGCCAAACAGACATGTACACACACACACACACCCATTAGCTAACCTTGTCACTAGCTCTTCACCCAGAACTGCAGTGTTCAATCACCAGTATGTTTGACATAAAAACAAGAAAATATTATTTATTCATTCAACCATCCGCAGTTAAAGGACTTATAGAGAATGCTGTGAAACCAGGAAGCGAAGAAACCGTCCCGGTGCCGAAGCCGCGTAGCCTTTCTCCGGCATGACAGGACCAACGCACTTAACTAACAACTTCCTTGGCGTTGGATGCACATTGACAAACGGCCTCCCCGTCTCCGGGCTCACGCCCCATGGCTCAGCGTTAAAGGGAAGGCCCTACGGTACGGTTGGCTGGACAGCTGCCTGACTGATGGCTCTATTAGAAACCCCCCACCCCCCCACCCTCCCCCCGGCACCTAGTCAGGTCCTGGGATGTGGTCTTACCCAGGTCCGCATGGCTGCTGACAGCGCACCGTGGTGCTATGGGGAGGGGGGCAAGAAGGAAGGCTGGAGCGCTAAGGACGTTGACGATGACATGTGAGGATACGGCCTCTTTAACACGAGGACCACGGCGGCATCACGCGCGTGAACGCGAACACACGCGTGCGACGGGACTGAAGCGCATACGCGCGCACGTGCACAGAGGCCACGTGCACGCGCGCCAAGAACACACACGCAACACGCAGCCGGGCAGGAGGAGGAGGAAGCCCCCCGAAAAGATTCAGCCAAGCATCAGCTTTTTGTGTTTGGTAGGAACAATGGCTCGGCTACACAAGCTCAACACACAGCTGATCCGCTTGGCCTCCCAACCCGCTGGTTCCCCGAGACCACCATGAAACACGGAGGCCGCTGAAAGGCCTGCTCTCGATAATCAGCTCTGAAGGGGGTGGAAAACACAATTCATATCTCCCCTCTACTTGGGAAAGCAACCACTGGAGCAGGAAATGACACTGGATGTTTTAATCTTCAAACGGTGGGCACCACGGTCCCCCGGGCCAGATGATAGCGTCCGCTCAGATGTGACCGAGCAGCCTGCTTTGCCCTGAGAGCTCGCGCCGTAGTCCGAACTATTACAGCCTAGTCTTTTTTTTTCCCTTCGTATGTTTTCAATAACGTTCTACGTTCAGCGAGAGGTTTTACAGACTGCCGCGCGTCTTCCACGTCAAAAAGGTTGTCTCGACTGCTGTTTTTTTTTGTTTCGTCTGCCTGAGTTGAGATGCCACGACTCGCGGGTCTCTGGGGTGGAGCAGGGCTCAGAGGGTCGGGTAGACAGGCAGGCGGCGGAGTCTCAGAAGGCCCGAGACGCAGCCTCCCGCCTGGGCCACACTATAAACACCTACCCCCCTGGCACCTGTCATCCACGGATGCCTGCCTCCCTCCAACAGGACTCACAGGGATTTAGTGAAGGGGAAAAATGACATGACAAACAATTATATCCCCACCACCCCTATTTATATCGATGCCCTTTCGGGATATTTGTTCCTCTCAAGACTGACACATCTCCCTAGTCCTAAAGATGATTTGGACGGGAGGGATTTCATGTTCACAGCCACGCATGGCTCGCAGAAAGAGGGAAATTAAAGGGATGGGATGTAGTGAGGGGAGAAAAAAAAAAGAAGAAAAAAAAAGGGCAAGAAAAAAAAAGGGCTACGACATTCAACAAAATGGAGTGTCTCAGGGACAGATTTCCCCAAGATGAGCTCAATTTATCAACGTCAATAATGCCGGCGAAAGCAGAGCGGAGAGACATGCATATTAATTGAAAATAATCAGATTAAGTCACTACAGTTTGACACTTTGTGAGATGGGCACTTTATCACGGGGTACGGACATGTAAGATTGCTTATGTACATTGCATACGGTCTTATCTGAGAACACTGCTTAATTGCATGTTATCACCCTCTGATTGCTTTGGCATTATATTGAATAGTATGGTAATTACTCCTTAGATTGTGGTGTAAATAGCCTTGGGCTACTGTTCCCTTAAGAGCAGAGGTAAGCAGAGGGTTGAGCATCTGGTTAGAGTTGCATCACACTCCAAAGTGTAGATTCAGGTAGATTAGGTCACCTATAGGCATCACTTGAGTCATACTTTGGGGAATAGTTTTCACACTTCAGTTTGAAGCACTTTCTGAACAAAGTAGGCTTAACTTTTCAGGACATGACTTAATGAAGTACTCACACACAAAGGCGCCGGATGACAACTGAATATTATAACGTTAGTAAGCCAAATGTGGATAGAGAGAGGGATTTGAGAGCCCCTCGCAGTGTCACTCCCACCCAGCTCGGCGAACAGATGCATTGTGGGCCAGCTGGCGGTCCCCTCCCTCGGCAGCGACCCCCCCAGCCCTGGAGGGAGCCAGGCACAGAGGGGCTGCCGTCATATGTTTTCAACGTTTGTACAACGTCTGATAAATGTAATGTACGAGGGGCTTTATGCGCGGGGGGCGGAGGGGGTCTCTGTGATTGCTGGTAATAACTGACTAATAGAATAAAGCAATAATGCACTGCCTTAGGGCAAGAGTTCTGTACCGGCAATTTCATACCGCAGATTTATCATCGTGGGGAAATTTGCATTTCAGTCTGTTCACTTTCCCATCTGAAGTAGCTCTGTCACGAGCGGCGCAGAGAAAAGGGTATACTGTATCGTACTCAGGTCTCCTAGCGCAAGATAACTCCATAAGTCTGCCAAAGCCCCACTGAGACGGTGAATACAATCTTACACTGACAAGGGGGCAATAATGATGCTGATTTGCAGCGCTGTTTTCATATGCAGTTCATAAACAACAGTGCTATTAAAATACAATTTTGAAGCGGTAATTTCAGAGTAATGCCATAATGCCATTCATCAAAGTGAAAACATTATACAAATTTGTTCTGTCAACTTTCATGTAAGTTAAGACAAAAATTAATACGCTGTTATATAATCTAATCGAACTGCTGTTTTGCTCTATTGTTAAAGAGTGAGTGCAAGAGAGAAAGGGAGAGAGAAAGAGAGGGAGAGAGAAAGAAGGAGAGAGAAAGAGAGGGAGAGAGAAAGAAGGAGAGAGAGAGAGAGAGAGAGAGAGAGAGATAAAGGGGGGGAGGGGGAGTGGGAGTAAATCCACTGACTAAAAGAGATTGAAAAAATGTCAGTCTTTGCTTCTCTTTATGTGTTTCCAGTGTGCTTATTTCTTGCTTAGGGAGTCAGTGAGGAGACTGAATCTAATAGCACTCAGAGGATAATTTTGCTTACAATGTGGCGTATGATTGGAATATTAATTAGGCCCATCTATGACTGTCAGATAATAACAATGTCACTAGGCTGAATGGAATCTGTGACCTGTAAAAAGCCTATTCATGATCTCCAGTCTGCCATAGTTCATTCTTTTGGCTGCAGACACAAGACTTTTTCACACTCCTTCTAAATGTCCACATTGTCCTTTGGCAAGGCATTGTGGGGGGAGTCTGTAAGAAAAAAAAAACATACGTTTTCATGGGGACTGAAAGTTAACATTCACAGCTCATTTGGGACATTTTTCCTGAAAGGGGCAATTTAGATACCTCACTTGTGAAGGTTTCTATCGGTTTCTATCGGAAGGTCACAATAAAAGTCTATCTTGGCAGGCCTTAGAGAGCACTTCCTGTGTTTGGGTTCTAATGACATGACACGGATCATAAACAGCAAAGAAGAGCAGACATCTGACCACGCCCACAGCCTCTGTTCACCCGAGCCTCACTTCCTCTGCATTAGTGATGCTCACAGTTCTCCTTTAACCTTTCTGTCTACCTAGAATAAAACAAACGTCTGATTCCATAAACACATACACCTTCAGTCCGCCTTCCTCCAGTCTTTATTCTACACATTTAATCTTGAGGCGTGCAAATGCCATGACCAAGAGAGATTCAGCGCACACCGCATTGACCTGTATTAGTAGCGCAGAACATGCAGGATTTCTTTAGAATAAACCCCATTACAGGGCTACGGTTGAACCAGAACACGGTTGGATCTTGAATTAATAGTCTCGACTTGGTGAGTATCTCATGTTTGCCCTATTAATGGGAGGACATTACTCACCGTGCGTCTCATGGGACATCTCTGACACGGATGCTTCTCTTCACAAGATAGCGCAGGGTATTCGTTGCATACCGACGTTCCGCTTACCGACGTACCGGCACTTCAGAGACACGGCCAGGAAAAGACATGGCAAGAAACATATTTACATGGAATAAATATTTTTTTAAAGGATTTTGTGGTTATTCTTCACTCTCCCAAAAGAATGGATCAGCTTGTTCCCCTGTGCTCACAACCAGCTTCCGCTGACAGGAAAGGTGGCAGCCATCTTGTTGGTGTGTAGCCCATCTCTTCATTGTGAAAGTATTCTTACTTTTCAAAAGAATGTAGTGTTTCTTAAACATCCCAATCTTAAACATGGTCTTGTTTCTGAACAGAGAAATAGTTGGAGGCCCATGGAACAGCATGTAGGAGACATGTTTGAGATAGGAGGCCTTTTTTTATTTTTTTTTAGCTGAGACACATTAGGGGTGCAATATCGACACGGTCCCAAAACTGAAGGCGCCCCTGCCGTTTTAGGAGACTTATACAGCCTCACATTATGTTCAGGATCAACACCACTGCTTCCCCCTGAACTAGCGTACAGCTACAAACTTCAAACCATTTAATTTAAGCACGTTGATTCCTCAGCCGAGCTTCAGTGTCCTCCCACACGCCTTCATTATGAATTGTTCTGAATACATTTACCAAGGTAGATTCCAACACCACTTAAGCTACACCAAATAAAATTATCCACCCCTCAACATGCATGACACACATATTTATGAATGTAACACACAACAACAACAACAACAAAAATGCTTCGAGCTAAATTTAATCGGGATTGATTCCCCGGGGAGTGCTGGGTATAAAAATCCTAAATTCATCCCACGAAATTAAATCTGAGTGAATCCAGTGAAAGAGGCACTTTGTCATCTCATTTCACAAACATTTAGCGCTGCTACGGAATTACAGGGTTGACAGGCCGGAGGGGAGCGGCAGCGGACTGCGGTGAATGAGTTAAATCAACCCCTGGTGAACTCCACCCCGTCGTTGAGTTAAATCAACCCCTGGTGAACTCCACCCCGTCGTTGTCACGAGAGGAACGGGGCCAAAGACGCACGCAATAAAGGGTAATCCAACAGTGAGCCGGTGTGGCAGCCCACACTTCCCTGCTGTTCCCGGGGAGGCTGGAATAACTCCCAGCAGCACCCGGGGAGAGCAGGGGACAGACAGCGTCATACATCAGGAGGTGGAGGTGGAGGAAGAGAGGATATACAGGGTATATCTGGGGGATGCTAGAAAGTAGCTCCCGACTGCAGCTTCCACATAGTTACGTTTGAGTCATCATTTCCGCCAATGGTTGGATTCATCGACTGTTCTGTCTCTGGATGTGGCTGATTGTCAGAAAGATGGGTCGGGTCAGGACAATGGGTCAGGTCAGGAAGATGGCCTGATAATGCACATCAGAATGTGCACATGTTAAGATAAAGATATGAATACTTTGGATTTCTGCAAGTAATTTTGCACCATTCAATGGCATTTTTTCATGACACTTGGTACAAGACTGCTCGGATGAAATAGACATGTAAATAACCCTAACCCTATATAATCCGTATATAATGCTATTGAGGTAAAAACAAAATAAATAATAAAGCAAAAAATGAAGTGAACTATCCCTTTAACCCCCCCCCCCCTACCCCCTCCCACCCCAATGCTTCAAAGGGTGAGTGCCAATCAAACAGGGAGACACTACACCCCCCCAAACCCAACCCCCCACCTACCAGTAAAAAAAAAAAAGCAGGTCACGTCAGTTTAGTCGTTTAGGACAGCAGAGGGGTGGAGGGGCTGTAGAAGATGGCTCTGGCCGCCACCTGCTTTGCCTGTTCACGCTGTCACTGGTGCCCTGTTTTGGGGGTATGCAGAGTCTTTAAGAGTTTAGATATGCCTTTGAAGCCCCTCTTTGATTTTTAGAATATGCACAGGATCAATAAGGGGCCGAGACTTCAAAGCTCTGGCGGACCCTCACCTGCTGGTGGCCAGTGTTTCAGAAGTGTTTCCAATCACACACAGTCGGGTGAGACGGGACTCAGACTGACTTCATGATCAATGGGGAACTAATTCTACCAATAAGACACTTATAAGAAAAAAAAACTGGGCAAAAGGCCTGCATCTATATTAATGACAAAAAAGCCCATTACTTGGCAGAGCTAATGCCGTAGTATTATGATATCAGTACGTTCAGCATGGGAAAATAATTACAAAATTTCAAAAGGTTTCAATATTTATTCAGTCAGTGACCCCACGAGGGAACAAGAGATAATTTCAAAGTAAAAGTGAGCAAGACACTTTGCATATGTAAGTACCATGTATAATAAAATGGATTGGATTCCTACTGCCCTTTTAACTCCTTCAAAATAACTTCAAAGAGCCCTGGATTAATACATAATATTCTTCATCAACCAGAACAGTTTAATAACTCACTCAGTTGCATTTCATAAGTCACTCAGTGTCAGTCTCTGAACATTCATAAGAATATGTCTTTTTCACAGATCAAGTAACCTAAGCAGCAAAGTTCAAAGAAACTGATTGTAATGCATGTTAAAATAAATCAAAGGACGATTATCCTTTAAATCTCTCGCAACCTCAACGCCCTCTCAACATGGCCGTCACGATGAAGAGGCTGTCTTTTATTAAATTCTTACCTAATCCTCCACAATTTATTAGAGGGGGCGGGACTCTGCACAACAATGCCAAAACTAATTTCCATGTGAGCCCCCCCTCTGCATGGCGATGGGAGAACAGTAATGATTTCCTGTTCCGAAGGCTCTTTAGAGAGAGGAGGAGAGACAACTGATGCCATTATTGTTAACGACTTCAGTGTTTTGTTTAGGGGGGGTGGGCGGGGGGGGGGGGGGGGGGGGTGTTGAGGACCAGCATGACTTCTGCTTTCTCACCTTAATCAGCCAATGCAGGTGCATGTATAATTGCAGGTGTGGTAGTGACCAACCTCCTCTACACACACACAGCACACACACACACACACACACACACACCCTTGGCATCTGTATAGACATTAGCCAGGTACCAAGAGAATAGAACAACCCAATTTGCATTTCACTATTCAAGCCTTGCTGTAAGACAGGGGAAAATGCTGAGGGGGCCTTTTCAGACATGGTAATAGTCCTGAGTATATGACAATGTGCTCACTGAACACTTCCTGCTCAGGGAACACATACAAAGACAAACACCTAGTATATTGTCCCGGAAGAGAAACAGAAGGGTACGAGAAAAGTGTACAATCCTATAATACTGAACACTTTGTGTGACATTGTCACAAATTAATTGACCTGGCTAAGTGAACAATGACGGTGTTGTACAGTGTGTACAGATTACGAGAAAGATCTGCAGCCCACCTGCAGGTCGTTAGTTTGTAAAGTGGTAGGAAAATAAACAGGATGTGACATCACCGATATGTTTTAATCAAGCCACTTTGGCTTCGTACAGCAGGACTGTGCCCGTGTTCATACAAGGCTTTTACGTTGAACAATTTAGCACTAAACTAGTCTCCCCCCTTCAACTCTCCATAGTTCAATTATGCTCTTAACAAATTCAGATGTAAAAAAACATCCAAAGAGTGTTAAAAGACGAAGGAGAAAAAAACGCTCACTTCAAATCCCAAATGAGAGGAAATTACTCATCAAGTGATTATGAAACTGTTGGTATTATCAAAATCAGAGGAAGAGAATAGAAGGAGGAGGAGAGGAGGGGGAGTTGGGGGGTATGGGGGGCAATTTGCAGCCAAGGGACAAGAAGAGGCAAGCTGAAGTCTCCAATCTGAGGGGGCTCCTTATAAAAGCTAATTACAGCTAATGGGGCAGTGAGCCGGCCCCGTTGCTAACGCTATACGGCTAACATCCCAGCACACAGGTAATCAGACTGACATTAGCTATACGGCTAACATCCCAGCACACAGGTAATCAGACTGACATTAGCTATACGGCTAACATCCCAGCACACATGTAATCAGACATTAGTGGTGGGTTCCAAAAGTGACATCTCGTCATCAGGAATTTTCCCTCATTGGCACCGAAAATTCCAGGCTGTTCACCTCTGACTGTGTGGCCACCACATCTATTAACCCTATTGATTCGGAGCCCCGCTGAGTCCCTCCAGAGCCCCCCCCCCCCCCCGCTGCTGGGCTGAAGTGGATCAATCCGACGCCGGGGGCCACAACTCGATAACAACCCTCCGTACTGAGACCACTGTGTACGACCTGAAATTAATACTCACATCCTGGATATTCACTTGCTGGCTCATCTTTTGACACCTTTCTATCATACATCTGGCAAAGGATTATTGTTGATGACTGATGATCTGTTTAGTTTTAATGACCTATCATGTTGATGTACATTACACATAACTGCTTATGAGCGTATTATACAAGACGCATGCAGAGGATCACATTAACATTTCATGTCAGAAACTCTTCACATTATTGATTTATCACAACAGTGAATTTACAATAACAAAGTTCACTTCTGACTAGGTATTCACCCTCAACAAAACACTTCTGGTAATCAACATATCCTGCCTTCAATTGTAAATTCAAAGTTTAATCAATGCAAATATTGGGCGACAAAGACTACAGTTTGTGCATTGTCACTTTATCTCTCTCAATGGCTGGTGTCTCTTGATTGTTATCAATTTATTTACATAATGATGGAACCCATTAGTTTGTACTGAAAGGGCTTGATTAATATTTGGGTTTTATAAAAACAAAAGATTGCATGGTCATCATATCCTCATAGGGTTGCTATCCAAAATTGAATGCAACATCAATAATTTAGCCATCAGCCTTTGTACTGTGGGATACTGAATGTACGCATATGGAGTTCAGTCACATCTATAGAAACATGCCTACTAAGAAAATCGAATTACCCTCTACCAACAACACTCAGTTCAAAAACCTCTCGTTTCAACTTTGTGTCTTTTGAACAGTACAAATAATAACATAACTCACACAATTCACTGTGTATGTTTAAGTGGAAATATATATTTTCAGCTGATTTTCATTGATTCACATACGTAGCCAAAGCTGCACTCTGCAACGAGTCAAATTCCATTCCTGTTTGAAGTGGACTCTTTAGAAAAGGCATCTGTAAAAACAATCCTCCGTGTCTTTAAACTTTGAAACACATTCTTTTACTGCCCAGCTGTAACAACCACAAGAACACTTATAAAACCTTAGAAGTCTTCACTGACATGTACTGTAACACACTCAGCTGGGTTTAATGAAGGTCTTTGGACTGCCAGCATCAAACTGAAGTACGTAAACACATACATAATAACAAATGCTAAATGATGGCATTGTGTTGTCCCATGACCCATTTCATAACATCTGCTCTCTAATGCCTTAGAATGTGGAGTATATAAAGATTCACTTAGCAATGCAGTTGCCTTGAGTTGGGAAGTTATAACTGTCGATATTGTACTATTGTACTGTAGATAAGTACAATATCTGCTGTTTTATGTCTTGAGCTGAAGTAAGGTAGAGCCGTATTTGTTGTCAGCAGTGCGATGGCAGGAGCTGTGTCTGTGCTTGACTCTGAGACGCTGTACCAGCGGTAGTGTTTCCGTGGTGCTGGGTAAAGCCACCGAACGCAGCCTCCATGTGACGGAGGCAGAGGCATCAGTCTCGTCCGCCACTCGTCACCAGCCTGTGTCACCAGGGCCCGGCGGGGGGGTGGGGGGGGGGACGTACACCCAGGGCAAATCTGTAAACACCAATTTAATCTGCATGGAGAAAGTTACTGTCATCAGCGATGACAGCAAAAGCCCCCGGGCCACGCCGATGCGCAAAGAGTCACTTCACCCCCCCCTCCACCCGATATCGCTGTCAAATCCCGACATTAAGCCATTATGGACGTCAGAGATCTGCTACTGAGAAGTTCTTTTCTCTGTGCCAGTCAAGGCGGCAGAATGGATTTCCAGAGGGATGCGTGTGATTAAAAAAAAAGGCCAGACGTTTTCGTCTTTGCGGTAATTGCGGACAAATTGCTGTTGACCTTTGGCGGGAATAAATATGAGGTTTTACAAATCAGCTCCACATAATTATTCATATTTCATATTAATTTGGATTGAATACCAATTTTGAAGCAGCTAGTGTAATGTGAGGGGATATTAATATTTATAATGATAATTATTTAATTATTTCCAGCTACGCCATCTAATACCTGTTCACGTGACCTCATTTTGTGCAACATCTGTAAACGGCTACTACCGTGATAAAATACGAAAAACTTATAAAACAAAAGAGCACAACTCGTAGCGCAGTGTTCGCTTTCCGCCTTGCCTCTCTCTGTCGCCGAGCCAGACTGAGGCAAAGTCAACACCAAGTCAACACTGAGGACGATGAACATTTAACAATAATGAGAATTACTAGCGGTCCCTCCCCTGTCTTTCACGCCCTAACATCCTGATTTCATGGGTGACACTTAGAGACCCCACTGGCTCTCTAATGGGCGCCTTGGGGCCTATGTTGCAGTCATAGCCAAGGCTTTTCATCAGGCACACACTGATAAGTGCAGGAATACAAGAGGGCTACAGGGAGACACTGACACAGCTATATGGGTCTCCTCAGTGCTGGAATATGGACCTCGTGCAGACCTGCTACGAGGTGTTTTTCTCCAAGCCGTAAAATATTTAAGGTTATGTTAATGAGCAGATGAGGTTGTCCTTTGTTTGTCTTCCAGCATGGCAGGAGTCCCTTGCTTAGAATGCCTCCTTGTAGAACCGTATATGTTACGGCATCTCTGATTCGGACGCGGCCCCCATTCATGCCGGCGGTGGCGCGGCCACCACCTAGAAACTGATGTCGCCGGACTGGTGGCCTCTGTGTCCGCGGTCTGCGATCTGTCAATCCTCGTTTGGAGTCTTCCGGTCCAGCGATGTCAGGGACTTACACGGTTCAGCTGGCTTGGGCCTAGACAGGGACCCTAGGGCGGGGGGGGGGGATCAGGCTGAGGGGGGTTCCCCATCGCCTACCCCCCCTCACACCGTCCCCCCTCAGGCTCTCAGTGACAGACTAGGAGCTTCAGGATAGATTTGGGAAAGCGACGTCAACGGGGGAGCCTGGGTAGAGTCCGCCGGTGCAGGGAGCAGCCCCAGCAGCAGGGCGGCTTCCCAGAATGCATTACTCACAGCTAATTTACAAACCAGGAAAGCCTTGGCTACAGGACAGGACAGGGCCCCTCTGAAGCCAGCCCTCAGCCCATTATGCTACATCTCTATACAGCGCCTCTTAATCCTCGTTTTTTTGGCCGTCTCGGGATAAAGAAAACCATCGGATACTTCCTTGCGGGTTGGTGGGGTTGATATAGGGATCGCTTGCTCCTTTACCACAGTCATGTGTGCTTTGGCAACCTCTCAAGAACCCATGTGGATGTAGGAGCGCATTGAGAGAAATGACTGTACAGAGCTGTGCGACCTTAGGGGCTACGGTCTACCCATCGACATGGAAATGATTTGATTTACTTTACATAGCATATATTCCCGATCTAATCTAAAGGTGATCCCGCAGATCCGTGATTCACTTTAAAGATGGCCGTGTTCGAATCACATCTCCGGGAGGGCAAAATATTGCATCACCCCCGTTGCTCTAACCCATTTACCTCATATCGCCAAGCCAAGGCAAGGGAGTCGACCACGGAGCCCGTTTTGCATGGCGCCGGCTAAAATAATTAGATGACACCTCCAATTGTCTCGTCACCCCCTTTAACTGAGTCATTCGCAGTCTCTAATTGAATGAGTCGAGGGGGGAAAAAAGCCTAGACAATTCCGCCATGTCGTAAATCTTCCATAAACGTTATTTGTTTTAAGAGTGCAGTGAGTCCCATGCTGTTAAATTCCTCAGGCCTGCTGTTGTCGATTAAAAGGACAGTCAGCTGGACACCCTCGTCCTACTGTGTAATGGTCAGTGGCCAGCCCAGCTACCCCTGCTGCTTTAAGTAAATTAACACTGGGCAGGGTCCCCTTCTTTCTGTTGACTACAAATACATGGTCAACACTCTCAGGAGGACGTCGACTTGTCGAAAAATACCTGATTGGGAGGCTTTGTACTGCAAACCAGTCCAGTGTAAATATTATAATGTGTGCTGAATGGCCAGGGATGTGAAGGGCAATGTGTAGGGCATTGGAGAGCAGCGTGTTGTATGATTGAAGAAGCAATATTTCAAGAGCTTAAAGCTATTGTAAACCGAAAATTGCTAACTTGTTGCGGTAATGGCTAACCCCTCGTAGACATTTTGCAAGCTTTGTTACGCTTTTCATTTAAAGCAATACTGTGTCACATAAAGGAACATAGAAACAGAAGATGACCTTTAAAATGTACAGACCACTGACTGCAGCTTCCAGGCTAGAACGCTACATGGAAATTGAATTACACGGGGATAAGGTGCAATTACTGTAGATAGAATTTAAAAGTGGAGATAGTCTAATTATTGGAGAAGCAGCTTAAGTTGCTTTGGTCCTTAATTGATGTACATCATGAATACACTGAATCTGTCCTGGCATGTTCAAACCAAATCTAAATCTTAATTAAATTTTGTGCTAAGGAAGAGAACAGCCCTAATCCATTTAAGGAAGGTTGGTGAAGGGTTATTAGGGAGGCTAATTCGTTAATCACAACTTTGTGCGGCTATCCTTCAAGTGAACTATCCTTGAGCCACACAGTGAGCCGCGTTGCTGCCTCTAGCTATTGTGGATGCAGGTATAGACCAGGACATTAGAAAAGGGATTGACAGATATAACAGAAGGAGCGAACATCATATTCACATTTCAAATCTTTTTTTCTCATTTACCATCTCATTGTCCTGTTTTGTCTTCTTTGCTGATGTTTCCTATTGAAATGGGATCCTCCCTAAACTAAAGCACCTCATGCAGGTAAGCCAAGAGTGGTCATCTCCACAAAGACTCCGCAGGGGTCAAGTTCCTCACAGTATAGCCTTGCTAATGACATCGTGATGGACAAAAGACCTATGGCCTGACTACAAGCTAAACTTCAAAGTAGGTGAGAAAGAGAAAAAGACAGACAGAAAAGAAGCTTAAAAGATGAGAAGGCCCTTCCATAGACAGGTCTGCTAATAGAAGGACCATCCACGCTGATGACACAGCAGGCCCCTCAGGTTTCAATCAGCCAAATGGCAACACAAATATATGCACAGAAATGCACTACAAAGCGCATTGCTTTTAAGCCAGTGACCGAGTTTCCTAATACAGCTCCTGAAAGACGAAATGTGCTATTCACAATGCTTACCGGCGAAAAAAGGAAAGTTGAGGACACATCCTTGACTAAATCCTCTTTTCAGGCATAATCCACCTAGTAGCCTTTATTGGAGGACTCAAGTGTGTAGCATCTGATCTGATCCCAGTGGATTATTCACTGGCGTGTACCGCTGGCTTGAATGTGCTGTTCCACTGGACCCTTTCACTTGCTTAGGCCCTTTCCATCACACCTGGGGTAATAAAGGGGATTTCACCAGGTCTGAATAGGTTAACCAGGTGTTGAAACAAATAATGGTTTAACATTGTAATTAAAATGACTTGAATGGAGCATTGCTCTCTGGGTAAAGGTCTGCCCCATTGAATGACTTTTGGTATGCAAAGGAACACGAGGCTGAAAGGATTCTCTCTTTGTTGTGGAAGAGAATACAAAACTAATGGGGGAATTAAGATCTTTAGAGACTCTGTGCTTCTCTTACGAGGCTTTTCCCTTTTTCAAGTATGTAATGCCACATCTCATAATGAGAACCATAAAATGAGCTGTGCCTCCACGACATACTTCAGGTGTCGAGTGTGTGACGAGGGGAGAACATGTTCTGAAGAAGACTTCATCTTAGGTCTTCCTCAGGTCTCATCTACTGCGTGCCAGGTCGGAAAATAAATCAATAGGTTACCTTATTACTGTGGAACATGGATCTATCTCAATATGTTATTTGATATCCAGTGCTGTGAGACAAGCAGAATGTTGTTACATATAAGTGTGCCAGCGAACCTTGCTGTAGATACTGTGATGCTTTAGTGCAATCATAACCATTGCATTTCAATTAAATAAGGACTACTTACAGTAAGCATTTGAATATTCACTCAACGTGTCCATTTTAATACCTACTTCTCAAGTCAACAACAGATGCCTCTGTTTCTGATGTGGGTTGAGTGCATAGAAGTGCAATCCATTATGTCTCATCATCCATACTACACTGTAGGTCATGAGCACTATGTGGTGAACAATGCTTTGAGAACCTCAACCCCTCAACAAATTAAAGAGATTCTTACCAACAAGAGCTGTAGCTACATGAGATATAACATTCGTGAAAGCGTTGAGCATTGACGAACTGAGGGAAAGACGCGTTTTGAATGTTAAGGGGCCGCGCAAGATGTTTTAAAATGCCGCTCAGCTGCAAACAAGTCAAAGACAAAGGGGTCATACTCTGCAAAGTTTCCAAACAGCGGACGTCAGAACTTCCACGTGGGTCTTCGTTCCCTCTGAGTGTTTTAAAGCCCCCTGCCGTGAAGGTCCTAATCTTGTCGCATCGAGGAATGGCAGAGAGGGAGAAAAAAAAAGGCTGATTGCGAGTGATTGGCAGTCCATGCGGTTACCACAGTAACGCCTTTTTGGCTTTCTTAGGAAATCCAATTCATCGTCAAAATGAGATGGTCCTAGAAAGGGCCATTATGATAAGGGTTCAAATGTGAGTGGTGCAATTGACTACCTGTGGATCGATGAGCAGGTTCGAGTCAGAAGCTTGTGGTGTGAAGATGCACTGTTTAAAAAATTGATGTCTAAGCAGAAAGAAAGCATACTACATTTGGAGGTTACATTGCACTAACTATTATATTTGGTGTTGTTTTTTAGGACATTGGCAGGGAGTCGTACTGAATAAATAAACAAAAAAATAAACAACATATTTCAAAGCCTAAAATCAGGGCTGTATCCAGGATGATATTTGTACTGAGGTCAACATCACGTCATGTATGGGCTCGAAGGGCATCTTCTCCAGTGACATTATTTCATCAGCTTCTAATGGTGGTGCACCCTGGATTGCTTATGATGTGGACAGACACTAAAAGATTGCCTCCACTCCATGGTCAAGCCCTACACCCCCTCCTGACCACTACGCTCTACTACCTCAGGTAACAGATTAGCAGATGAGCTTTAGTAGGCACAGCTTTCTTTTTGTTAATATTAGGTTGTGGTAAAATTATTATGACAATGCTTGTTATATTAAAACATAATTTATTTGACTTTACAAATGAGCAATCAACATGCACATTATTGATTGATTAATTTCCAACACTGAGCCCAGGCACAGCTCCATCTAACGATGTATCTTAGCAGCTCGTCTAACAATGTATCGTAAAAGACAGGTTCGGAATTATAAGCCATGTTATAAGGTTATTTACAATCATATACAAAGTTTCGTCAAACGGTGCACTCGTTTGCCCGTCGCCGCTAACACACACAATGGGGTTTTGTGCAAGCGTGGGAGTTTTGAGTAACGTAGGCTATGTTGTGGTAACATGTCAAAAGACAGTCAAATTTATTTCATTTCTTATAGTGATTGAGTTGTTGGTTAAACTCACTCCCCCGGTATAAATACCGTCCACCCGCGCCAGTGAAGAGCTAGCTTTTCATCGGCGTAGCTGGTTAAAACGATGTCTGTCCCGTGGGAGACCTTGGTTCGAATCCCACCATGGGTATGCCGGAAACTACTGTATGGGTTAGACACTGACCATCTGACCATCACTCACCAAAGCTGTGGGCTAGATAGATACTGTACAGTACATGATTATAGATGGATGGATGGATGGATGGATGGATGGATGGATAGATAGATAGAGTTTGTGGGTCTAAAGTCTTACGCGCCTCAATAGATTGGAGCATGCCCAGTAGGTCATATTTGTATTCCATTCGCTACATTGTTGATGGAAAACATTCTAGCGAGCCACTAAAACGCGCATCAAAACGGAGCATTGTGACGTTGAATTAACTCAACGCTAGAATTGTTCTGTTAATGAAAACCGTTTGGGGGCTTCTAATATCGCTCAAATTTACATTGATTTAGAAATTAATTCGCTTGAAAATATGGGAAAAGTCATTTTGAAGTGACCTTTCCTCAGAATTCTGAGCTGAGAACCAGAAAAATCAACGCGATGAAATCAGACAGGGGGATGTGATACAGGACGAGAGGAGAGGAGGCGAGGAAGGAGACGAGGAAACAGGAGAAGATAGGAGAGGAGACAGGACTTGAAATGGCTTGATTCACCTTTGTTTGGGGTGTTTGTGTGTGTGTGTGTGTGTATGTGAACCGTTTTTGGGGGGGGGGTATTGGGGAAATGGTGATTTGTACTTGTACTTTTCTTCTTTCTACAGACCTTTGGATTATTGGTCAAAATAATTGTGTACCTTTAGGATGTGTATTTGCGTACCCCTGGTGTATCCAGTAGGATAGGGATTGGTGAACCAAACAGCACACAGGGTAAGAAATAAGATATCACCTCTGACAGAAACAGTCACCCTGTTGCTAGCAGGACATGAGTAATCGCACACACACACACACACACACACACACACACACACAAACACACACACACACACACACGGCTAGTTCACTGTCCCTTTTGCTGTGACGCAGGTGCACTCAGAATAAAAAGGTCATCCACGCTATGATGAAAGAAGGTTATCCTTATCTATTTCAGCATGATGAAAGGTTCCTCTACACCTCAGCTTATTAACCTTTGGTGGCTGCTTACAATTGTCCTCATGAGGCTCTACAAACACACACACACACACACACATTTGTATATACAAACACACAAATATAAATTTATGCATTTGCAAACATACATCCAAGCTCTGCCTTGTTTGTGTGTGTGTGAGATCACTCCCCCGTTCTTGTGTCCATGCAACAGTGTGTGTGTGTGTGTGTGTGTGTGTGTGTGCAGTTCATCTGAGTGTGTGTGCAGGGCAGTGTCTTCGGGCCGAGGCTGTGTCAGTGTGTCAGGGAGCCAGCGGGGGCCGTGGCACACACGCAGACTTCCCATCAGCCCCGGCAGAGCGCTGAGTCATGGGGACAGCACCGGCGCCCGCTCCAAACTTACTTAGCGTTATTCACGTTGAGAAAGGTTAACGTTTGACACTGAGAACAGGCGACAGGCCTTTCCTCCCGGGCGAGGGGACAGGAGGGGGTACCTCGTCAAAGCCGTTAACTGGTGAAGCTCTTCGACCCTCCCGGTAAGCAGTGGAAACACGTTGGGAAAACGCAGGTGCGACTCCTGTATCATGATTAAGTGTAAGGCTTTGAAAGGAGGGGACAATGGAGCGCACATTAGAGTGCTCCACCTCAAGTGGCACACCGCCATCTCACCGATCTGGGCGGATCTTTCCGGAAGCAACGGTAATGTTTCCTGAGACGTGCCCGAAAGGCCGCCTTGGATACGCCAGCAAATAACTTGAATAAACAAAAGGAACTCATTTTGTTGTAGTCTCAACGCCAGACCCTGGAGAGTTCTTTCACTGATGCACTACGTAAGCTACGCTAACTACGTTACTGCATGCTGGTGATCTCTCTATGGGTCTGGGACACTTCATGCAAAAATCTGGCGCTCAAATCCTGGCAATTCATTGGTTTTGCAGGAATCCCTGCGACACCAATCAGTAACGACTTTCGCGATTGGGCGTTCCCACCCATAGATATCCCGCCCATCCAACCTTTGCTGCTATGACCTGTCACTCTTTCAATTTTGAACTGTCGATACGCCCTCAGAACATCAGCTTGGGTGGTGAAGTGGCACAGACTCATATTTGAGTCTGGAGAGAGACAATTTTTTTGTAACACTGGTGAGGTAGGAATGGGAATTCAGTTGACTTGAAAATGCAAATATCACATGTCAGCTGTTTCCAAAGGATTACTATCAAGTTTCAAAGCAGTCCTCTGGCAAAATGTTTAAAAGCCTTTATGGCTATTTCATAATGATAATCCAAACATCCAAAACTGGCAGCACAACACAAGCCTTCTTCAGCCTTCTACGCAAGGTCAGAGTTGAAAAGCAACTAAAGGTGATAGCCATGGCAGTGTTGATCTCAATTGGTAACCTACAGTTCCATATGCTCTCTCTCTCTCTCTCTCTCTCTCTCTCTCTCTCTCTCACACACACACACACACACACACACACACACACACACACACACACACACACACACACACACACACACACACAGAGAGGTACTTAGAACAGTCCTCTACAAAGGCCAGGGGCAGAGTCCTTTCAGGTAGAGGAGATGGAACACATGTCTGAGTCTTTGTGGATGTCAGTAATTGATACAGTCCCATAGAGGAAGACCGCTGGGTTTTGTTGACGTGTCAGTTGCACTCTCTCCTCTTTTTGGCCCTGGTGAAACACGGCACGCTGGCGATGATAGTTCCCCTTTGTCCATCATCACAAGCACTCCTTTTACCCTCAATTGCGTTCTCGAATGAGCCTAGCCAGCTGTCACACGAAAAACAAGCAAATTTCATTACAAATTAATTTATCTGATCTATAAGCAATTACTTTTTCCTTCAACACCCTCCCCCTACCCCCACCTCTCATACCCCCGTCATAATTATTTAACGCTCCCGGCAACAATCTATAGCCACCAAAAGAGCAGATAAACAGCCTGCAGATCATTTGTACAAGTGAGCTGAGATGCTTAATAGAAGCATCATTAATATCATGCATTTTTAATGGAAAGTTTTAATGTTGTTAGTTATATCTGTCCAAATGTCTGAAATGCAGAAGGGCCCCTCTTGATTACCTGTCATTATGTGATGTCTAGAAATTTGATTATGGTGGGGATTATATATTTAAAAGCCCTAGGTGGACCACATCTTGATCATTTCTTAAGGTTTTCATAATTTGCATTAGCATGCAGTTTGCATAGCACAGTCTCAGTGATGAGTGGCGAGCTCTGGACAGTGTTTCGATGGAACATACAAAGTCACAGGTAACATTGCTCAAATATGATAAAACTGGCAAATGCAATCGGTCAGTGTCAACGAACAATTATATGTCCATTTGAAAAATTAGGAAAACATAAACTAAAACATAATAGCTTAGAATTTATCTTCAGGTACATGCTACAGTATAGCATGTAAGACCAAATGATATGCTACCTAATGCCTTTTTTTTTTTTTTTTTTTTTTTTGAAGTCTTGCCATTTCACTTCCCAGTCTCGCTGGCTAATCCGGTCCAGATTAAAACACACTCCTGTTTCCATACGGGAGTAGCTCCGCGGTATAAAGCTGATAATCTCTGGTTCCCAACTGCACCAAATCCTATTAAGATCACCTTCGGGTTTAACACACGCATTGTTATGGAATGCAAAATACGCAGATTCGTTGGCGCACTTTTAATTGAGAATGAAATGCCCCCTGGAAGAGAAGGATACTGTACCGCATGTAATTTTGAGGATGTCTGTCACAGAGAACCACGGAACCAGCAAGTCTGACTTGGGATGGCTCCTTAGGGCTGAGCCGAGGGGGTCGGGGAAGGGGGAGGATTGTTAGGGGGGTCGTTTGGGGCGGGCGGTGGGGTATCATCGGGTCCCTTCTCAGAGGTGTCAGCTTGGGCGGATTTTACTGATTAGGTAATATTCCGGCATGTTCTCATGTAAGCAACATTTAGGAGAACTCATTTCCAGGCGCCGATCCCCCTGTAATTCCTCTCCTCCCTGTCACTCTCTCTCTCTCCCCACCAACTTTCATCTCTTAACGCAACGATTCAACAACGCTTAAAGAACCTTCTGCGACAACAACCTTGATGGTGGTGGCAGGCGTCAGCTTTCGAGCGCAAAGCCACTTACCCGGGAGGGCGCCCCCCCCGGTAGGCTCTGTGACGCTTAAATTGTCCTTACCTCCGCCATAGCAACTACACAGGGACCCAGGGACATGGCTTGCCTTCGACAGAGGTGCACTGTCATTCATCATCATGTCACCCTGTCCCACAAAAGTGACCTCATAAACGCGTTGTCTGGCCTCGTACTGAGAGGTCACTAACCCGTTGTCGTTGGCGGCGGGGTCAGCGCTGGAGAATCAGCGAGAAAGAGGTCATCTCCATGGTGACCAGTGTTTACAATTCAAATATTCCTCATGATTCTGAAAAAAAGAGTGGAGTTCAAATGCACTGAGAACATACAGGTGAGAGATATTGATTGTTTTCTAAAGTCTGCAATATGGAGATGCATTGACATGATATCATGTTGAGGACCAAACTGATGAATACTTTATGCTGATGTTATCAACCCTGTCAACTGTATGTTAATAAGGTACAATGATAGGTCCTCCTCAACCAATTAAACAAAGACGCTCTGTAATGGCAGCAGTAAAAAATAGCCACACGTTGAAGAGAAAATTAAGGAAATTTTGAAAACATAAAATGACCACTTCAGAGAACATAAAAGAGCATGCCAGTTCACTGTTATGGCTTTGATGACTTCTGACAGCCTTTTGATGCTGCTTTCTAGCAAGGCATTCCCGTCTCCTCAAACATAGATGGATTGAAAGATTAAAAGTGGACGCTCGTTTCAATGCCCCGCCTCCCCAGACACTGTATTACTAAGGTCAAATCACAGACTACTTCCTGGAACATATGCAATGCAAATAACAAGCTCCCTGCACGATTCAGTAGCTGCCAACCACTATCAAAATTGGATCATTTCTGCTGCTGTAAATATGAATGATAAATCTCTTGGGATTCAGACACCAATGAGTTTTCATAATTGAACAATAATCACATTAGTAGATTATCTACACTGGATTTTTGTATTTAAGTGTGGGAGATGTTGGGAGATGTTACCGTAGCCTACGTTAAGAAGAAGGATGCAGACACGGTTATTCTGAAAAACAGCCCAAATCACTTCATAAAAGCTTTGTAAGCATACGCAAGGATCAGGCCTTTTATTTGTGCGATTTGCGATTTATGGGTTTCAAGAGATGCTAAAGCCTGATCCTGGACCAGTCTTTTTAGAACGAGCATGTGTTGACATAAACAGCACAGTGGTCAGCCATCTGTTTTAAAGATAAACGTGTGATCAAAGGGCATAGCCAAACGTGTAAGCGCCTTTTTTCTCCTCCTCTTCCCTCTTTTTTTCTTGAAGGAGTGAGTTTAAAGAATGCAGAGCGGTTTCCAGGGGATACGAATGAAAAGCTTTCAGAATTGAGTTGAAGGGGGAAGGTTCTGAGAGAAATTCCCCTGTAGCTTTGAGACCCATGCAAGGAATCACAGGGGTTCTTCTTATCACACAAAGGAAGGAAGAGACAGGGCAATATTCAGCAAAAGAGTCCTCCCAGTCCTCCTTAATGAGTGTTGTTTATTAATAAAATGGACAGGCACACTCTGGCGCCTCTGGATGACCTTTTGACCTCTTTGGGGTTTCCCCGAAAAATGTAATTGTGAGGACTGATGCTTCCTAAAAGGTTTTGACACTAGGTTTAACCAGCGCCTCTTTGAAAAAAAGTTTACAAAAAAATAGACCTATTGATTTCCATACCCCTTTGATGCCAGAAACTGGCTGTTCAACCCATTTCTTGGCGCGGGTTCAAAAAATGACATGACGTCTAGACAGAGGAAGTGATATCAAGTGAATGAAAACGGGAACAGAAACTATTCCAATACCAACTACTTTACAATCACATTAATTGTTGTTAAAATAACTACAATAATAGTGCATGAGCCGAAGATGAATTTGACAACATCTCTGCAAGGTGCATTAGTCTCAAAAGTGCCCTAAATTGACCTATGGATCGCCAGGAGAAACTCACTCCAATTAGCTTTCTTCTCACTGTCTGCAGCCCATATGACTTTCCTTCCTGAGTCTGGCACCTGTTGTATCAAAGTTTATGCTCCCTGACGCCATGAACACAAGTACGTCTAATGAAAATGGGTGAGCACGTTTTGGTGTATGCTTGTCATTTAAAGCTGCAGTATGTAACTTCTGTACTGTAGTCGTTATTCCACCGCATGAAAAAGCAGCAACTCGACTCGATCTACTTGCTTTTCTGATGTTTTCCACTGCGTAAAAGCTGAGTAGTACAGCCGAGTCCAGTTGATACTTTTTTCCGATCACCTCCTTCAAGGTTCCGAGCGAGCAGCAGTAGCCTCGTGTCACCAGTCTCTCCTCGGGGAGGAGAGTCTGGTATCTATTTACTTCACTGCCTTAAGCCCGCCCCATCATCCGGCTCGAGCCTGTAGAGCCCGCCTCCTACTTCCACTTGCTTTATTTAAATCGATGGAAGAAAACATGGACATACCTGGAGAAATATTTAATGGAAGAAGTGTGCCGGATACATAATATCACATATTTGAAGCCACTGCAGCGTCTTAGCCTCCGAAATTATAGATACAACAACTGGTCTTCTTCCGGTCCAGACCGGAAGATTATGCGATGCGTCATCCTAGGCGCTTCCGCTCTAGACTGGAGAAACAACTGCGAAAGAGACAGGCCCCAGACTAAGGCTACTGATTGGTCAGGCAAAGTGCAAAGGAAACTCCGCCAGACAGCCACTTGTAGACGACTGTACACAGGGGCTGTGTTCCGAATCGCACTTCCATACTATATAGTACGCCAAAAAAAAGTATGTAGTATGTCCCGATACATAGTATGTCACATGCAGTATGGCAAAAATACCAGGATGTCCTGTTACAGTACATCCGGTCATATTTTGCAGTGTTCCAGCCAGCAGACCTTTCTGGCTATTCTGACCCACAATCCATTGCACAGCGGAAATCACGTCACATGTGTAAGTCGAGACAGCTGTGAACGAATATCGCTTTATGGACTGCGATGGATGTGGGCAAATTTCAAGGCGCAATGTTATGACAAAGTGTCCCAAATGCATGCATACTGCCAGCAAAGTATGTACTTTCTAGGGGCAGCTGTAGTACATACTGGTAGTAAAAAGTAGATGTATGCTATTCTGAACGCACCCAGGATCTCAAACAAGTGAGAAAGCAAATGTGCAATAGCTGTGAGCATGTTATATCATGAGCTAGAGTAGTCTTCAAGCATTTTCAATCTGGCTGCTTCCTCACCTCTCTTGTCTAATTAGTGGATTAGTAACAGCTGTGGTGCCACATTGTACTTGTGTGGACATTTTTGTGGACCAGTACCAACAAACCGAACAAGCAAGTTATAGAGCTGCTGGTCACAGCTAAAATACACAGCGTATGGGATGAAATTCACACTGGCTGAAAGACAGCTAAAGCTACAATTAAATAGAGATAAGAAGCTCCTTTCCATAGTAAACATTATGATAATAACATGACTGAACATGTCATTTGTATACTAGTTTCTCACTGTTTCTGTCGATCTTCAAATGAGCATAAACCTTTTGGTGGATTCTGGAGCCCCACGCTGATGCGGGGTGCCTGAACTCCCTACTATGTGCAGTAGAAAACAAAGTGGGGGGAAAAAACAAAGCGAATAGAGTACAGTTGTTTCGAGTCAAGTTCAGGTGGAAAAATGCAGTGGAAAACTGATAACCGACTGCTACGAGCTAGCTACGAGTTAGCTACGAGCTAGCTACGAGCTACCAATGAGGAAAAATTCCACCTGCCAGGGTAAATTCAGTTTGCTTCTCCTTCATGGTTTGTGGGTTCGGTACGCCCACACTCCCATAAAAGAATGCCTCGTGTTGACTGGATTTCAGCACGTGCACACGCTAAAGGAGGAGTCACCCTCATCTGCACTTTTTATATTTATTTTTTATGCTCAACACCAAAATTAAAATAGGTATTACAATTGCTGTAGCATCGCCAATAGTTTTAGGGACAACTCTCACCAGAAATGACAGACAAATCAATTGATTTTGGCCAGGTTTGTTAATTATGTTTCTTCATCATGGCCATACAGTAGATATAGCTAATTAGATGTTAGCTAGCTGGTTAGGGTTTATGTTTATGAAGAATGTTGTTACCATAGCATGACTCTGTTCAAGTATTGTATCTGGGGAGGGGTGGGGTGAGGGGGGGTGGGGTTAAGGTACACACCTCCAACTGAAGCCTCATTCTTCTTGTAGTTGTGTGATTAGTCAAATTCCCATTTGCACACACACACACACACACACAGACATACACATGTACGTACACACACACATACACGTGCACGCACACACACACACACACAGACATACACATGCACGTACACACACACAGACACGTGCACACACACACACACACACACAGACATACACATGCACGTACACACACACACACAGACACACACACACACACAGACATACACATGTACGTACACACACACAGACACACTCTCTAATATCACTCACTGTATAATTGAACATAAACTTGTATAACAGAACATAAACTGGAGATTTAGACTGGGTGTTGGTTGGTCAGATCTTTCATTCTCTTATGCCATGTCTGAGAGGTGGCGCAGAGGTGGGACTCATTCAGCATATGAGCCCTCACACTTTCCTGTCTGAGCAGCATCCTGCCTACAGCAGTACCTCATATCTCACTAACGCAACTCAGACTCGACTGCAGCGAAGCCGGTAAAGGTCGGGTCTCTCGCAACGCAACCGCTGTACAAGAAGACAGGATTGATTTTCTTTTTCACTGTTTTTGATTGGTGAAATGGTGTGCCGATTACAGGTGGAGTAGGGACTATGGAGGGAGATTGCCCTATGGAGTGTTGATTGCGTAAGATGGCTTCAGAGTGGGCGCACAGTAACCTTAGCGACCACTCTAAGCATGTTCCAATTTAGTGCATGTAGGCACCGAGGCTGATACTATGGAAGAAGAAAAAAAAAACAGTGTTTACAACATCCACTCCCCGTCCTCTTATTTTTGGCTGGGCTGGCTTTATAATTAAAGATAGGAAGTAATTGGCAGCTTGTGGCACCCTCATTATTGGTATGTTGATAATTCTTTCCCGGCTGCCCTCATTAAATCTGACAAGTCACGCAGCGATTAAAAATCGGAATGCTGCAACAACAGTGTAAGCATTAGGATCAGTGACTGCCTTAACTCCCAGTGACAAGGAAAGCCTGGCCAACCACTCCTCTCCAGTCAGTGGGGAATCTTCAGCCTGGCTGCCTTCTGCCGATGCAAAGCGACAGCTCCTGAAAGTGTAGGAGAGAGAAAGAGAGAGAGAGGCCACAAGTCCGGCTAGAGCCCACTAGGGCGGGGGTGTTTTTTTCCACTTCTTGCCTCTATTATTATCCCGGATTAATCAGTTACAACTCGGTCGGGGGAGAAAAAAAAAGGCTTTGGCCAGCCAGCTCCGAAGGAAGCACACTGCTCGACGGCAACACACGAACCTCGAGTGGTAAACAGGAATGCCTATGCCATATGCTGTTTTCTCAATCTGGCCCTTAACAAGCATATGTGTCGACAGTCAGAAACATCCAGAGACAAGTTTGGCGTGTGAGAGACTCTTTGCTGCAAGCCTGCTAACAGTTCAGTGAGAGTTAATGAGCGTACACAAATAATTATTTTGGCCGTCTGACATCCAAGCACAAGCTCGAGTATACTAATTATTTCTGAAGGTAACCTTGCAAGCTAAGTATGTACTTGAGTGAGAAGAACGTCTATACCATTAGACCCAGCGACCTCTCACTTAAATGAAGCGTTGATACAGTAGAAGGGAGTCAGCGTGGGTCCGGTCTTGCTGGGCCCGTGGGCCAAGGCGATGGATCGCTGGGACGGAGCCAGCGGTAGTGATCCCAGCGCCCATATGGCCTGGTGGGGATGGCAGGAGGAGACAGGCCTGCGCCGGCCGCGCTTTGGCCTGTCACCAGGCCCTGTCACTGCCCTCACCCGCTGGGCACTGAGAGGTCCCAGCACGGAGCCAGAGCCATGAGCAGACGGTCAGAGACAGACCAGACCTTTGTTAGCACTGTTTTTTTTTCAAAGCCATAGCCAGAACTCTTCCTCGAAATATGCTTCGTCATATTGTTTGTGTAGCTGGGCAAACATTAAATAATTACATTTCAACCAAGAAACATCAAGGTATTGAAAATCAATTACCATGGTTACAGAGTGTTTTGAAGGACATATTTCATTCGCCCCAAGGATTGGTGGGTTGAAAATTGAGTTAAAACAAGGCTAAAGAAATAAAAAAAAGTTTTGTCGCAGTGAGATTTATGCACTTGGCCCGCAACTTGAAGATGCCTGCGTATGGATCATGAATTAACTACATCTGTTGCAGAAACAAACTAACGTTCTACAGTGTGTCTCAAACAGAGACCAGACAAAACCGAGGCGTGTCTGTAAACGCTGTTTTATTTCCTAATCCCAGGCTTCAATCAACAGGGCTGGATGCTGTTGAAGAGAAAACATCAAGATTACATGGAAACCTGCTGCCAATCAATGACTAAATCATTGCTAATGAAAGAAGTATTGACTCTGAAAGAGAGAGAGAGAGAGAGAGAAAGAGCAAAAAAGTGAAAATAGTAGCCCGCAGGGGCATGTGAGTGAAATGGAAGACACATGACGTCGACTTCAGGCTTTCTCTTTCAATGCAGAAAGGGGTCAAGCATGCATTGAGTAAGTACACTTGCAATTAAAGACTGAAATAAGACAGAGTACACAATACCTCATAGCTCTTGCTCGAGCTATATCGTTTAAACATCCCGAATGAGTCCCACCAATAGCCTTGTACTAATAACTCCCAGAAGTACTGGACCAGTCATATCTGTTGAGCAGTGCGCCTTTGACTGATTCATCACAGAGTTACATTTTGTGGCATGAGTGGCATTTTGCACTCTTACCGTTGTCAACGTCAACGTTTTTAATTATATTTTGGCAGGGCTTAGGATGTCATTCGATTTGTGAGTTTCATTTTCATGCTTGAAAGACAGCTTAGTGTCAGTCATCCTCTCTGTGATGGATACAGTTCGTCTCATGCTTTCTAATCCTCA
Source organism: Borostomias antarcticus (assembly GCF_949987555.1). Lineage (NCBI taxonomy): Eukaryota > Metazoa > Chordata > Actinopteri > Stomiiformes > Stomiidae > Borostomias > Borostomias antarcticus. Next base: position 30,635,974 of record NC_140235.1, on the reverse strand, counting down.
TGATTTTAAATTCATTTTCCAAGCCTGCACACAAATCACTTGTCTACAACATCCCTCTGAAACGTGTAATAGTAAAAGTGTAATAGTAAAAGTGTAATAGTAAATGTGTAATAGTAAAAGTGTAATAGTAAATGAGTAATAGTAAAAGTGTAATAGTAAATGTGTAATAGTAAAAGTGTAATAGTAAATGTGTAATAGTAAATGTGTAATAGTAAAAGTGTAATAGTAAATGAGTAATAGTAAATGTGTAATAGTAAAAGTGTAATAGTAAATGTGTGATAGTAAATGTATAATAGTAAACGTGTAATAGTAAAAGTGTAATAGTAAATGTGTAATAGTACATGTGTAATAGTAAGTCACTGTGGCAAGTTGGACTACCCTTATTTCACAAGTGTCAGAGGAATTGAGGACAAGAGAAGGTCACGTGACCTGCAATAAAGAGAACCATTCTTAAATAATATGATCAAATAGATCGTCGTGTCATCAATTTAAAACACATTGGAAGTTTTATTAGTCTATTATTGTATCGACTTGTTACGGAAATAAAAAGACTGACAGAAACATGGCAGAAAATACTTGAAGATTGCAATTAAAAGAATCAAACCCAACGTTTCCCAACATCTGTCTAACCACATTAGAGCATTTGCAGCGTTTTTCAACCGGGGGACTGGATGAGATTAACGGATTGTACTCATCGGGCCAAACTGAGTGAGAGGAATGAACACACTCGACAGTAAATTAGTCCTCCCGATATTGACACTGGCCGTTGGTTTTCCGCTGACCTTAAGACCCAAGGGTTTATTCCACTTTGTTCTGGACTCATTGATTCTTCTGTATGTTTCACTCAGGCACTGTACAGTATAGGGAGACCACAGATTGTATCTGAGTCTCTATATTTCATTGAAGTGTCTGTGAAACATCTCTCCTGATTTGTGGTTGTGTTCAACTTTCTGTACAAAGAAACTATAGTTTCTATAGAAACTAAAGAAACTAAAATATGTTGTTGTCCTTGTATTTGTATTGTATTTATGTATTTTATGTGGACCTGAGTCTGAAATAAAGTCTATCTATCTATCTATCTATCTATCTATCTATCTATCTATCTATCTATCTATCTATCTATCTATCTATCTATAGCTATGTTCATTGTACACCACTCTCCATATTGTGCATGCAGCGAGGCACATTATCATTCTGGGCAATATTATTTGCAAAAACATACTTCCTTCCTCTCAGGGAAAAGGCACAAAGGTGCCACATGCAGAATATGCCTGCTGTGTGCAGCTATAGCGTAAAATCCAGCAAAAATATAATCCTTCATTTTAAGATGAGTTCTGTCCCTGTTTAACAATTCCAGGCCTAGTATCTGATATGGAAAACAGTTGCCTGCTGTTTTGGTGTTGTGGACGAGTACCATATCTTCCCAGTGCTCCAGAGAACCTTTATAATCCCATAAACAGGAAACAAAGCACAGAAAGAGGGATCAAGCAGCACATTCCATGCTTTTTTTCTTCTTCTATCCACCAACATTAATGAAATTCATTCGTAACAGTTAGTTCTAATCCACCCAAATTGAAATATTGAGTCTGCATTAGTGGCAGAATATAAGTAAAATGACAACTTCATTAGCATAAGTATAACTGCATCATAAAAACCATATTAAAAATTGCTGCCCAAATTGCCATATTAGTTTCTTTATGAGGTAATTTCTATCCTACATGCAGTAATAGAATATTTTCTTTACCCTCCAGTGCATATTAAACTCACTTATCTTCTTGTATAAACTCTCTTTCAGCCACTTTGAATTTAATGGCAACATACCCTTTTTTTTCTGTGTGAAATCTCATTGCCTTGAGAGATTCACAACTCATGCACAATAAGATTAAGAACCCGGGCGAATAGATGCAGCGGAGAATTCAATGATAGGCCATAACGTTGGCCGTCAAATGATTATGACAAGCAAAGCATGCTCATTTTCTGGGGAATGTTCAGTACGTACTGCAGGTTGCTCTGGGTTACATGAATCCCAACAACAACAACAACAATGCATGAGCTAAGGAGGCGTCAAGCATATCATAGCATCCAGCTTTATGCAGTGTTCTGTATTGAACAGAGATCAAATCTGTGTAAAGAATATTACATCTGGCCTGAAAATACACTTAACACACAGAGAGGGAGAGTGATAGAGGATAAAGGGGGCGTGTCCCACACCATCCTGGCCTAACGGATAGGTCAGGCTGGGATTGATGGGCTAGGGCACCTTAAGAATGCCAATAAGTGAGTGATAAATGATTTAACCCTGATTAGAAATATTGCTATTTTTCACCGCTGTCAGCGGAATAAAGGAATCAGCAACACTGGACTAGTTACTGCCTTTTTATAATTGAGACTAGAGCTCCTAGCTGTGCCCCACAGCTTATCATTAATCAAGCTGAATGAAGCAGAGGCGATGTGACAGGCTCGGACAGCATTAGATGGGGAAAGTGCTTTTCAGGTAGCCAGGCAAACCTTTAAAGTCATTTATCCAAAACTGAAGCGCTTAATTGTTTTTTCCCCTTCCTATTATTTAACTCCCTGACTCCCCTCTTTTCATCTTCCAAAGTTCCACTTCCCATGATGCTTTCAGAGCTGAAGCCGGATGTTCCTGTGTTACGATGTGTGATCGTCATGGAACACTGAGCGGTTTTTATGTTTACGGCGCTGTCCGTGAAACATCACTCGCATTATTCACCGATGTCTGTAGTTGTTGGACAGGTTTATGCGGTTCCCAACTACCACCTTCTGTGCATCTCTTTGGTACCATCTGCATCACCCATCAAAACTCCACCGCTACCCCAACAAGACCACAGAGCCCTGAACCATCTTCCATCCACCCAGCCAGAGACAGCGGTTTTCCTATAAACACGTCATGGTCTTATGAAGAGAGAGATTTTTTTGTTGAGGACATGAACAACCATTCCAAAAAACTTAATTTATTTAAACGTATTGACATGGATAAAGGAACAGACAGTCAAAGAAAGCTCTAGTTCTTTGACTGTTGTCAGATGGTATATCTCAATTGGTTTGTCATTAAAAATGAATGGACCGGTGAAATGGCAGAATGGCACAGCCCATTATTGTTTAGCGGAATGTTCATTAATTATGTCACCTAATTGGATTTGGGCAGGTGTAGACTGAACACCTCAGCGAGAGTGGTCAGTAGGAAGGAAAGGCCTGAGCACAGGCTCTTTCCTATTCTATTAGGAAACAGCATGTCCCCTGTCTCCTTGAATTAAACTGCTCTTTATTGATTAATGACCCTAATTTATTACAGAGAAGAGAGCTGTACGTCGAGCTAAATGTACAATTAATCAACTTTCGCCATCAAATTATGAAGATTTGAGAGTGTGCTGCCACAGGAAACACATGGAGACCCGGTGTGTGCTTTCCTATGATGCTGTGACCAGGAAGTCTACAGGGCGCTGCCCTTAACAGGAATTAAGAGTCTTTCATTGCCCCTAATACTTCCTGTCCCGTCTGATAAATGTGTCCCTGAGAAATTGAATATAATTCCCACTGATGGAGTGGCCACCATGTCACTGCTATAGTTCTCAGTCAAGTCAGAATAATGAAACACCCGTTCACACCCCTGAAAACCCTATTCATCTCAGAGTCGAGGAGGAAGGGGCCTAGAGCTCCAAATGCATCATGGTTAAATCAACAATATTATATTAAGCTTAGAACGGATGAGGGGTTAAAGGACTCGGGGCGAGGCAACAATGAATTTCGAGTCTCAAAAATCTGTTCGAGGCTATTATTTCCCACATGACCCAAGACACCTATGACACTTTAAATCCAGCTTTAGAAAAGCTGTAATCGATCATAAAAGCTGAATACAGTGGCCCATATCTCACATTTGGCTCTTACTGCAAATGGATTTGAACCCGTCAAGAGAAGTCCCTAACCTTTTGTTCCGTGGCTGCTTGCATACTTTGTTAAGTAGGCTACTGTGTTCTAAGTTTTGTGGGTGATGACATTGTTGTGGAGAGCAGGCATAAGTAAAATGTGTTCTTATCCAATGATACTTCATTTTGCTTTGAGGGGGTTTACTTAAATGAAAATCATTTGCTTGAGATTTACTAGATAGGATCAAGATGATTGTCATACTGTACATGATGTACGGTACACAATGAAATACAACGAATAGGTCATAGTTATAGTTTGTTAGGATTTCTCAGCTGTTGACATATCTTGTATAAAACACTTTGCAAAACCTGATCATAAGTACCACTTCAACATCATCAAAAGTGCAACATCAACCCGACAGTCAACTGACAGCCCCGTAGCTTGCCTCTGTGTGCTACTGGAATCAATTACATCTCTATGTGAAGGTTAGAGGTGCTTCTACATATGCTGTTAGCCGTAGTGGGGATCAAAGGGGACAGTCCCTCAGGACAAGCCCTGGTGTCACACATACAACTGGGGCCAGAAACATGGGAAGGAACGCCCCGAACCTCAGGAACGAATGCCAAGGGAACGCTAACCCCAAC